>NC_134209.1:90709000-91027500 GCF_965140235.1 Caretta caretta
CCTCCTCTGTGATAAAGTGAACTTATCTCTGCAACTGGCATTTTAATCCTTTTGCAGTATTTTGTAACCTGGTGAAACAAATAATCCTGTGTCTTAGAAAGTAGGTAAATGGTGAGCCATACTGCAGATATGTTATCTCTTCCAGTTATTCAGCAATGAGGACATGAGTCAGAAGGAGAAATTCGTAATAGAAAAAATTTACCAGTCCTGCCTCTTTATTTTCACACCTTTTCAAATCACAGGCTTAGAGTTGGTATTTCTGACATAACCTGATGAGTTTTGTACCACATCTCTTGCAGTCTCCTTGTTTTGTAGCAAGCTGTTGTCCAATGCTAATATCTCCCAAATAAATCCATGGTGTCTTATAATATCATCTAAAAATATGTGTTTCATGACAGAGACTTATTTCAGTTCCAAAATGTTATTTCTGTGCAAATATGATTCCATTGCAAGTATAATTAAAACAACTGATCCAGAGCCATATTCTGATCTCAGTTACTCAGAGTGACTCCACTTAACTGACTGAGATCACATTCTGACTCCTCAGAATTAATTTTTCCTTTTACTGCACATAAAATAATTATATAATACTTGCCAAGCATAGAAAAGAAAAATAGGTTTATTTGGGGGCCTTATGATTAATGTAGTTTTTAAATATATATCTTTACCTGAGGCATCAACAGCAGCTTAGTTTGTTAAAACAGAATAAATCCTAGCAATCTGATTTTACTTTTCCCATTAAAGCTGATTGCATTCCTTTTTGCACTGCATGGAGCTTGATAACAGTTGCTTTGTTTTCTATGCAGTTTAGTTATCGAATTTAGCTCTCTGAAATGGCAACTGCACAACATGACAGACATCCTGAGCAAATGCAAGAAACAAAACATCGTCCCCAGAGGTCCGCACCATGCATTTTGCTGTGATGCTGGGAGTTCCTTTCCCAGACCTGAAGAAAGACTCTGTGTGGCTCGAAGGCTTCTCTCTCTCTCTCACCAACAGAAGTTGGTCCAATAAAAGATATTACCTCATCCACCTCCTCTCTTCGGTTTCTATTCTGGCTCACCTTCTGGTTCCGACAGACTAGCACAGTTTGACAACGTTCAAATTGCGAATACTACTGCATGGGAATGAAAATATACAAACAACAACAACCAGTTACATTTAATTTCTCAAGAGTAACTCTATGGAAACATTATTATTGATCTAGAGTTTTGTACAACCTGGCAGCTATGAAGTTTTCTGTATCTGTTGCAAATTCAACTAAATCATCTATAAAACAATATGGCAATCTCTGGATCATCTCTGAACAAAGTATCACAACATCAATACTATAATACAGATAACTAAGATCCCACTATAACCCCTACAGTCCAGGTGAAGAGCACGATGATTTTAAAAACAAAAACAATTCCTATGACACTTCAGAATAGGTGAATACCATTTGGCACAAAGAGAGCCTTCAACAGGAATTTAGGGTACTCTGCAATTTGCATGATTGGGCCTTTGTTTGCAGTTATACATAAAAATAATGTTCTCACATTCCAGACAACAAGCTTCTTTCTTTCTTTTTCTTAAATTTCTTTTCATTAAAGAATAATATTTCAAATAAAAGGAGCTAAGAAAAATCTTGGGAAAGATACAAGAGAAAAAAAGAATCTAGAAAAAGATAAGAAAGCAAAGAATAGCTACCTGAGGAAAGAGAAGAGCTAAAGAAAAGAATAACCAGAGAGGAAATAAAAGCTGGCCAGGAGGATCACATGAAGATAATGCAAAACATTAAATTGTTCACAGTGGTTCATGCTCAAGGAGCATATGAGAATGACACAAGGCACTACTGGCTTTTTTATTATAACTCAGAAAATCAAAAAATAAAGCCCAAATAATTTCTAAATTCTGTAGCTCCTGTAATCTTCTATAGCCTGCTCTCCTCCTAGATGCCAGATCACACCAGTTCTTCACTTGTGCTGCCATATCACTGGAGACTCCCATCACTGCAGGAATATACAGGCAGTCCTTGACTTTATGACGTTCAGCTGAAGACGAATGGCACTTATGACGTTTCTGAATCTACACCCTGATTCGACTTACGACCATTGGTTTCTACTTTACAATGCTTGGTCCGCAATGGAGTGTATTGCAGCTCCGAGTTACAATGTTTTGACTTACGATGGAATTTTCAGGAACCAATTGTGTCAAAGTCCGAGGACTGCTTGTATTCTTATCCAGCAAACAGGCCCATTACAGGCACCTCTCTGGTGAGTCACGCAGCCCTTGTGATCTGGGGAGCATAAGCTAGGGTTAGCTGGTCCTGCCACTTTCATGGTCATGCTAATTCTACAATATCCCACTAGTTTCCAAAGTTTCATCATGATCGGACATTCCCATAGAATATTAGGGAGAGATCACCCTCAGGCCTTAAACTTTCAGCAGTAATTTCTCAATACCTATTCAACACATACTCTGTGAGTTCCAGCCAACTCACCAGGAAACGGTTTTCTGTTTTAAAACAAGCAAGCTAAGAAAGTGCATTTTCCCTTTTTTTCTCAGGAACTACAGTACAGACAGAAGCACAGAGAAATATTTTTCCTAATCTAAAGAGCTTTAATATTAAATCCCTGTATTTACTTTGTTGTTCCCTACAGACATTTCATGCACATTGAGCAAGTAGCATTTATTTGGAACAGTGTGTGTGTGTGTAAACATTCAAAAATCCTATGCTCAGAGAAAGGTAAACTCACAAAGTCAAGCACTCAAGAAATTAGGATATGCCAGAGATTACCTGTGCAACATTAATTCAGCTCCCTTGTGCATATACATTATGATATAATCGTTAATCAGATTATCACTTACTATTTTACCATTGTATCCCTGCCTCATTCATTGAATTAATATTTCATTTTTTTTAATTCTCCTCATTCAATATGAGGCTCCAGGCCTTGTTAACCACATCCAAAGTTTGCACTGAGTACAGACTTCTTAATTTCCTCTGGGGCATTTCTATGGTGCTTCACAAACATTAATGAATTTGTCTTCACAAAACCCCTGCGAGACTAGCTGTTATCATCCCAATTTGACAGCTAGGGACTGAGCACAGAAATTAAGGCCAAAATTGTCAACATATCCACCAATTTTAGGTGCCCAATTTGAGACACCTATGGTGTGATTTTCCAAAGTACATAGCATTTTTATATTACTTTATATGCTCAAAGCTTAGTGCCAATCACCTTCAGTTGCTATTGCAAGCACTCAGTACTAGGGCCGTCCCTAGCTATTCTGGGGCCCTATGCAGCTCCCCCACCTCCCCTCTGGGGAGCCTCAGGCCTCTGGGGGGAGGCTGGCTGGCTTGGGAGAGGACGGGGGAACCACCCCCCAGCACTCACCAGCGATGCGGCTGGGTTGCTGCACTTCCCGCCACCAGTGAGTGCAGGCCCGGCCCTGCTGCAGTCCTCAGGGGTGGTGCCCCAAATTTCCTGGTGCCGCCCCAAATTTCCTGGTGCCCTATGCAGCTGCATACTTTGCATATGGGTAAGGGTGGCCCTGCTGAGTACTGCTGCAAATCTTACCCAGGGTATCTCATGTTTGGCCCCAGAAAATGAGGAACATACAATTAGTGATCGGCTCTTAAAAGTTTGTTTTAAGTGACTTGTCTGGCATCACATTGGACCTCTGTGGCAGAGACAAGGATATAATTCAATTCTCCAGGGTGGGACTCAATTGCCTTAACCATGAGACCATCCTTTCTCTTCCTGAAAGCTCCTGCCTCAATCACTGCACATTGGAGTGTTCAGTGATTACTTAGTCTTTAAAGTGTTGGAAGGTCTCTACTTCTTTCTATGTCTGGTACCAACTGGCTATGCATAGAGCTTCACAGTACCCCACACAGACACTGTCTGAGAAGCTTGGCCCTTAAAGGTACAGCCCCTAACACCACACAGACTTCTGCAACAAATGAAACAGAAGTCCTATAGACAACAGCCTAATTCACTACATAACTATGGTGGCCACTCAAGACATTCCCAGAATACCAGACATTTCAGTACTTCCAGCAATGGCATGGGCCCACCCCCACCAGTGTGACCTCTCATGCACTGCAGGCTGGGACAAGCGGTGTGTTCTTCAAAATGGAATCCTCCATGTGATACTGGACAAAACCATGTCCAGTTTTGTCTCAGTACCAAGCAGTGGACAAATCATCCCAAAAGGGGACTGTCTGGTTTAAAACCAGACGAATGGCCTGCCTGTATCTTAACCTGATCATTCCCAAAATACCATGTATCCTGTACATTAAATTAGGCTGGGGTCCTGCTGCCCTGTCTTCCTTTCCCTGGCTCCTCTCTCTCGCTGCTTCCCTGCTCCTCCCTATCCTCAGCCTCCTGCAAATCCATATCCTCCCTCACCCCTCTGAATTCTAAGGCTGCTCCCTCCTCCTTCACTGCTTGGGTCTGTTGAGCATTTTTTTTAGTCACTCCTCATTTTAGGCCAGTCACACAGCTGTCCATTGACGAGCATACAGTATCTGAGGCACACTCCTCTATACTGGGATAGCCTTCTTGTTTAACTGGCTGCTATAGCACATTTTAATCCCATCAGCAACTGCACAAACTATTTATAATCAGCTCTCTGATTACATTCCTAAGGTCAATGTCCAAGTTAAAAGACACTGTAAAAGTAGTGGAGGTACTGTATTATTCCCCTGTACAGCCCCTATCTCTCAAAGGGAGCTGTCCTGGGTGCACATAAAAGTGACTACTTAATAACTTCATTGCTAACAATCTAGTAAATATTAGTAACTATCCAGTACATTCATACAGTGTCTCTCCTAAGTGTATGTAAGTCAGCGGGAGAGGTGGGTGCTCAATACATTTTAAAACTGAGCCACTTATTTAGGAGCCTGCATATGGATAAGGTGCCTAGCTACTGGCATGCAGATTTGAACATTTTGGTCTTAACCTCTTGTGCCTTTGTTTCCATATCTGTGAAATGGTGATAACAGTATTTACCTACCTCAAAGGAGGGCTGAGAAGGTAAATTAACTCCTGTTTGGCTCCTACACACTACAGAGGTAAGTCCACTGGAAATAACTATTGTAAAGAGACCTACAACAAAGAGAACAGTGCCCCTCCACAGCACACAGGAGTGTGCTGGAAGGAATGTACACCTATTGGGACAGGCATGCATTCCATCCCCAAACCAAAGGGGAATGGCCTGCACAAGCAGGTCCATCCACCTGCCTGGCAAGCTGTGTACTGCGAGCTGGCAGATGTTAGGAAGCACAACTGCTCCTGAGAGGAGTCTTTGCAGCAGCATATTCTGTAGGTTCTCTGGGGGCTGCCATCCTGCCATGCACTAGTAGGGTGTCACTGCTACTTCTCCCCTCATAGGTGTTCATTTCTAGGGCAAGTCAACAGAACCCCATTTAGCCAAACCCTCTGTTATCCGAACCACCAGTGTATACAGGTCCTGAAGCAGGCGATTTCTCCTGTGGCTGCTGAACCCTCACATTTTCCCATTCTCCAGATTATCTGAATTTATTATTATCCGATCTGGCACTGGTCCCAATTAGACCAGATAAACAGGGCTCTGCTGTGTCATTTTAATGATTTATTTCAGAACCTATAGAACAGGGTCATGTTCACATTGGTGAATCCTCAGCAGCCCACAGATATAGACCCAAAATGTTAAGGGTATTTAGGCATTGCTGCGCTCAGAAGTGACTCAGGCAGCTCTGAGGGCCCAGCACCTAAAGGTACCATGATGCCTACCTCCCAGTGAAATCAATGGGAGTTAGGCATTTATATAGCTTTGAGGATCTTGGTCTCAGTACCTACTTCACCTTTGAAAATGGGACTTAGACATCTAAGTCACTTAGGCTGTGCAATGCTGAGCAGAACAATGCCTAAATACCTTCACTAAACTAGGCCATAACTGGAGCTGCGCAAATAATGGATTTTTTTAGTTCTCTGGCAATTGTGAAATTTTTTAAAAGAAATCATTTGGGTCAAACTGAAAACAAAATTTTTTAAAATTTTTGATACATCCAGCAGTAGAAAAGAAAACAAGCCTTTCCAATTGAACCACATTTCATTTCAATTTTGAGCAATTTTTAACATTTTGGGGAAAAAAAAAATTCTAAATAAGTTGTTTTGAACGGAAAATGTCAGATTATTTCCCCCCAACATGAACAATTTGGCAAAACCAACGTGAATTCATGAAACATTTTGGCATTGCATTTTTGGGGGCTGAAAAATTTCACCCAGCTCTAGCCATTATGTTCATGTGTAGCATGATACCAAAATGATGTATGTTGCAGCATATATAGCATACCATTTTAGAGGTTAGTTTGTGGGTTACAGACCATAACAACAAACATAAAATAAATGAACTAGTGAAAGGAGCAGTTGTTCCTGGTTTTTGTGTTATAGCTGGATGCTTTTCTCTAATTTAGTTCAGTAGTCATCATATCAACCCCCTTTACACTTAGAGCTGACACTGTACTGGCTGTTCATGTATGGCCTATTGTTTCTTGCGACGAGATGTTCTACGAAGTTTCTGAATTCTCTTCTCATCCCCATGCCTCCCATTTTAAAATTAAAAATATACATCAGAGGTTATTTTATTATTATTATACCACCCAGTCAGGATCAGGACCCCATTGGGCTGGGAACTGTACAGACAGAACAAGAAAAACAATTGCCTCAGAGAATCTACTGTCTCGGTAGGGACAACACGACAGGTGAGTGTTGAAAACAAATGAGGGGGGCGGAGGCAAAAAGGGTGGCCTAGGGCTGCACAGTTCAGAGCCTTTATGAAGGGGTGTCTTTTTACAAAAATAAGACAAGTGAATGTGAATCACTAACAGGCCAAGGATGCATCTTTCATTTGTTGGCCTTTCTGCATTAGGTTGTGCAGGGTAGGTGTGGAAGGGGTGCAGGGAGGGGGGTTGAGAAAGCTATTTCCAGCTGAACTGGATAAAGCGGAACCTGTGTTCTTATTTTAAGACCAAAACTTGAAGCAATGACGAGGAGAAAAAGAGGAAACTTTGACTTTTACTTTGAGAACATCTCAAAAAGAAACTCCAAGGTAGATTTCAAAGAGTAGCATTAATTATATCTTCTTAAGGAAGATTATAAGGTGCTGAGTGTTAACAGTTTCCACCACTCTCATTAAAGGTGTCATGGTTAAATAAGTAGCACTGATAATGTTTAATTAATATCAAGTGCTTATACTGTGATTTTCATCCACATATCTCAAACAAGATAGTATATGTTAACAGATCTTAATTCATGCCACAATACTGGAAAACTTGTCTGTCTGTCTTTAAAGGTAACAGGACACTTCAGAATGGCCTCCACTGCATGGTTCGGGTTTATTTATTGTTAGTCACCAACATGTGTCTGGCTCCATACCAGTGCTTCTAAGTTTGGGTTAGAGGTACTGAAATCTGAACTGGATTCTGAATTTTGCACGTGGCCCCCTCTCTTTGGAGTGGTTGGAGCCAAATCTCCAACTCTCCAAATCCTTGAAATATGGGGAGGTTAAAATCCCAACATGAATGCTGAGATAGGGCTTCATTCCTAATTATGATTGATAAGGTGTGATTATGAACCCTAGTCCGGCTCCCAGAGGACAAGTGTCTCCACCCTAAAAAAGCCACCACTTCAGCTGGTGGTCTCAGCAGAGAAACAAGGATTGACTAGGCATGAAGCTGGAACTCCTAGAGGAGATCATCCCTTATGGCCAGGGTTAAAACAGTGGTTAGAGCACTGTACATTGACACAAACTTTAACAACAAGTATGACTGTGGTTGGAAAAAGACCTCCTGAGACATTGGTACTACTGTTTTTATTGCAGAGTGTTGCAGGCACCATCAACAGAACTGCCCCCTGAATTCTGATTTTTTTGAGTCTATCTTTTTTTTATTAATATCCACGACAATCCCAGCTTGATGCTTTAGCTCCAGAGTTACCTTTGTAGGGCTTGACAGGCATAAAGATCAAAATTTGGAACACGTGAGGCAAAATTCTTCTCTCTGCTCTATACTACATGTTTTTAATATTTATTCTGCTTGCAAAGCCACTTGCCGTACTGTGTTCCTCTCTAAAATAGCACTACGACAGACACCGCAAAGGATTTTTAGCACAACATTTCTATAATAGCTGGATAATTCAATATCATTTATTAGAACAGTAGCACCAAGAACAGGGCACCATTGTGCCAGGTACTGTCCAAACACATTGTAAGAGACAGATGCTGCCCTGGAGCTCTTACAATCTAAACAGGCAAAGCAGACAAAGAAAGTTTTATCTTCATTTTAAAAATGGGGAACTAAGGCACAGAAAGAGTAAATGACTGGCTCGGGGTCATAGTCTCTGACAGAGCTGGGAACTAAATCCAGATGTCCTTAAACCCAGTCCCACACCTCAACCACAAGAGTATCTTTTCTGTACAACAAAACAAGTGTTCAGTATGACAAAGGCGAAAGAGCAGCATGACTTATTCAGCATCTGTTGAGATGTGTTGGCATCTGTAAAAATTACATTCTTTCACTTTAAATATCCCATATTGTAATGCTAATATGACACTCTAAGGTGATGCTTACTTTAATCTGCAACCCTACATCAACAATAAATAAATAGGCCCCACAATACACAATAGGGGTGTGGTTGCCAGGAGGGCTGGCACAAGCAAATTTGGACCCCCCTGTGAAGATTGTTGATTGGGATCCCCAGGTGCAAGGCCCAGGAGCCAGTGTGCAGTCTTTCTTCTCCTTCTGAAACTCCTGGAGAGCTTCTCAATGTGCAGCAGCAGTCAAAAAAGCTAACAATGTTCGGAACCATTAGGAAAGGAAGAGTTAATAAGACAGAAATTATAATGCTCCTATATAAATCCATGGTACCCCCACACCTTGAATACTGCATGCAATTCTGGTTGCCCCATCTCAAAAAAAGATATATTAGAATTGGAAAAAGTATAGAGAAGGGCAACAAAACTGATTGGGGTATGGAACAGCTTCCATAGGAGGAGAGATGAAAAAGACTGGGACTGTTCAGTGTAGAAAAGAGATGACTAATAGCAGATATGATAGAAGTCTATAAAATCAAGAATAGTGTGGAGAAAGTGAATAGGGAAGTGTTATTTACCCCTTCATGTTAACAAAAGAACCAGCAGTTACCAGACAAAATTAATAGGCCGCAGGTTTAAAACAAATAAAAGGAAGTACTTTTTCTCACAATGCACATGTGAAACTCGTTGCCAGGGGATGTTGTGAAAGCCAAAAGTATAACCGGGCTTGAAAAAGAATTAGATAAATTCATGGAGGATGCGTCCATCAATGGCTATTAGCCAAGATTGTCAGGGACAAGCCCATGCTCTGGGTATTCCTAAACCTCTGACTGGGATTGGATGACAAGGGAGGACTCACTCCAAATTGCCCTGCTCTGTCCATCTCCTCTGAAGCATCTGGCACTGTCCACTGTCAGACGCCAGGATACTGGGCTAGATGGACCATTGGTCTGACCAAGTATGGCTGTTCTTATGTCAGCTTGAGGGGATGAATCCCACGGGAGCAAGTCAGGTGAACATTAGATGATGGTTCTTGGTGAGTAGGGTTGGGAAAACCTGTGACATTCTCCAACAAGGGCCACAATAAAGGGTGGACATATCTTAATTCATAAGAGGCCCAAGTTGTTATAATCTCAGAGCTCTCAATCAGCATGGACATGCTTGTACTTCATACCATACAGCATAGGTGCTGGAACAATCACACTAGCCTTTCAACCTGTCACTGGTAAGATGGGGCTCGACAATGTAGGAGCCTGCAAATTTGGTAGTGTTGGCTCAGGGGAACTTAGACTTTGAATTCAGACAATTGCTCATCAGGCCTGTCTGAACTGGACCTGGTTACTAGAGAAAACCATTTCTCTCTTGGAACTCATTGATTCATTTTTGCCATGCTATGTAGTGAGAAGAAAAAAAAAATTCACATAAAAACCATTTCAAAATCTAACAGTCTGATATTATTAAGCACTTTTAGATGCAGGCCCACAAAAGGCAATGCACTCACAGGCTGGCTGAAATCACAAAACATTAATGTGCTAATGTTAGCCTGTGTGGGTTATTCTATTATCTACAGTGACACCCAGTGGTAATGAAGTAACAGTTCACATGCTGCCCTGTGATCTGCAGAAGAGCTCTCTCTCTCTCTCTCTCTGTAGCTTTAAAGTTTGTCTCTTTTGCCAAGAGAAGTTGGTCCAGAAACAGATATTGCCTCACCCACCTTGTCT
Source organism: Caretta caretta (assembly GCF_965140235.1). Lineage (NCBI taxonomy): Eukaryota > Metazoa > Chordata > Testudines > Cheloniidae > Caretta > Caretta caretta. The sequence continues at coordinate 90,719,284 of NC_134209.1, forward strand.
CTGTGATCTGAAAGACAGACTGGGTAATCTGACCAGACAATTGTACGACCTATAATTATTAGTAGCAAAAAAAATATAGAACTGAAAATGATTGTTACTGTGTGAAATACCATGTTCCCAAACGAATGATATGATGGAACAAAACGTATGGTGTGATTAAAAGGAAAAACTCCTTATTGTTCGTGTTTCACTGATTTTTGAATAATTTCTGTTAAAATTATGATGATTTGTTAAACCTGGACAATGTGCTCAGCATTGTACCAAACACAAAATCAAGAGAGTTTGAAAATGAAGAGCTGACAGTGCAAAGGAGCAAACCTACCCATCAGCCTGTGTGCTGAGCAGCTAAATATATAACTTTATGGTTGGACTTTTTATTTATAGCATGTTTTGTCTAAATTACCTAATTTTTAAAATAGTCACAATACATTAATAAGAGAAGGGGAAAGGATGGCTGTGGGAACATCAGGTAACATAACAGCAAGTTTTCAAAAGTGGCGTCTAAAAGTGTGCCTGCAATTTTTATTTTCTTATTTGGGAGGTAAAGGGGTAGTTTAAGAGAAAAGAAAACCATTAAAATGTGAAGGCAATGGCACAAAGGAACATTCACAGGGGAATGGAATGTTAATGGCCAGGGAAAATGTCATGAAATCTATGGGGCTTGGAAAATTGGACCTGTACAAAGTGTGAATTACTAACATATGGTATTACCAAGGGATCTGGCTATAACTGTAACCATCATATATAAGAAAGAAATATATGGTTTATGAGAGCTTATATAAGCACATAAGGCTAAAGCTGGGATCATTGGGCCAATTCTCCTCTCAGTTACATCTGTATGATACAATTGACTTGAATGGTGTTGAGCAGATATGACAGAGCAGAATGTTGCCCTTCATTTAAAGATTAACCTAAATTATCTTGGTAGCTGAGAATGAACCTTGAAACAGACAGTATGTTTAGGGCCCTGGACTGTCACTGAACACAGTTAAACCATGATAATATTATAGAATAATCTTGGTAGCTTTCCATTTTTTAAACATTTGCTGTACCTTCCCCCATAGAGCAAATATAACTTTCTTTCACCATTCTAAATCTCATGAGGAGGTCTACCTTTACTTTGATTTTTTGGGGGTTTATTTCATAAGATTTGAAAGGGGCATGGAGTCATTTTCCTTCTCCCCATATTTTTAGAAAAAGAATAATCCAATTTCGTTATTTATCTGTAGTTAGGACTCCAGTGCGACAACTCCTGTAAGTGAAGATTGCAGGATGCTACTGTAACAACACTAATAAATATAATTAATATTTACAAAGTGCTTTTCATCCAAAATATTAAAGCACTGTACCATAAAGAGCATTATCCTGCCGTTTTACAGATGATGAAACTGAGGCACAAAGCAGTAATGTGACTTGCCCTGGATCACACCACGTTAGTGGCAGGAACAGAGCTCAGACTTCCCGACTCCCCGCTTTAGCCTTTAAACCCAAACCTTTGATCCCAGTGTCAAGCCCAAGTGGCTGGGCTGTGTGCACTGGTAATGTGTGCAGGGCTGAAAAGGAAGGAATCCTCCCTCCACCACAGGGAGCCATTTTGTGACCACTGTAACTGGATGGCTGCAATTCTCCTGCAGTCAGAGTGCATGAAAAATTGCTGGTGGGTCCATGTAACTGCAGATCCACTGGGGTCCTCTCTCAGTCCCTCCTCCACTACTTTTCATCATTGGAACTTCACTGGTTCTGCTGGGTCAGGACCTACCACAGCTGAATATGGCCCTCATTTTATACAGCACTTTGAAAATGTAAAGCATTATAAGTGCTAAGTCTTATTGCTGTTTATTGGCTAATAAAGCAGATTTATAAGGCTGCCATTTCTATTTTTTTCCATCTTTGACACTTCTAGATTCTCACTGCTGCTAAAAACAGCGCAGGAAGTTTTTAGAAGTACGATACAGGAAATATACTTTTATAAATCCAGGAGTATAACTGTACAGTCACTCCTCCTCACTCTGGAATGTTGCAAAGTAGGTCCTGATTCTCCTTTACACCAGTACAAGATCAGAATTGGGTCCATAAGATGAGGGTCTTCTTGATTATAAAAATTGTGGGTCCTGTACAATAAGAACCATCTTTTTGTACTTCTGAATTTAAGAAATACGTTATAGAATACTGAAGTAATTCTGAAACCGGTTTTTTTCCCCTTCCTCGGTGTCTAAAGCACATAACTATTACAGATCATGTCATTTGTATTTTAGCGCTCTGTATGAAGAAAGTGAATCCCATGCTGCCTGTGGTTCAACACTTACCTGCCTCTCCTGGGACCCACCTCTCCTTTTCCACTATGTAAACCAGATGATACATTTAACAAGGGCTATGCTTGCTAGATACGTTAAAGACGAATATACCTGCAGTACAGTTAGGCTTCTGCTTCAGTTTGGATTTATACTTTAATAGGTTATGCTATGGTTTAAAAAATAAAAGATGCTTTCAAGATTGGAACATCACTCGGTATCACATTAGCCGAAGGCATATTTTACTTGTTCTCCTCCCTTTTCTTTAAAAGGTTTGATGATGACACCAGTAGCAAGAGCTGAATTATCTGTACTCTCTAAGGCACTGACGTTCTGCTCCACCACAGAACTTGACACCACACTAATATGTGGAGAACTAGAATTATTTCACCAACTCAGCCTTAAAGAATTCTTTCACAAAAGTTATACCACCACCCACAACTACCACATCCGCACCGACAGTCATAACAGAAGGTTACTTACCTTTAACTGGAGGGTCTTTGAGATGTGGGCTCCCTATCTGTATTCCAGATGTGGGTGCACATGCGGCCAAATGCCTGAGTCTGGGAAGTATTTTTTTAGCAGTGTCCGTTGATCCGTACATGCATAGTGAGTCTCCTTGTGCTCGCAGCCAAGGGTATAAGAGGAGGTGCGGATCACACGTCTCCAGTCTCCCTCTTACCATAATGGAATCCAGTCTGAAGCAGAGGGGGTGAAGAGTGGGAAGCAAAATACCAATAGGGACCACACACCTTGAAGAATCTCCAGTTACAGGTAAGTAAGTAACCTCCTCCTCCTCTTCGAGTGTTGGTCCCTTTTTGTATTCCGCACGTGGGTGACTTGCAAGCAGTGATCAGCATGGAAATGAATGCGAGGATGCCAATGGAAGTGAGGTCTGCAGTACGGCCTGGCCCCCCATAGCATCTATAGCTGCTGCTTGTGTGCTAACATAGTGTGTCATGAACCAGTGCTCTTCCTCCAGAAACTCTGCAATATTAACAACCTCCCTTGGAACAGCATCTGTCCCACCATGAATGTCACCTCTCTAAATACCAACATCCATCACAATGATGGCATCGCTGTCTGCCTCAAATATCTACAAGACAATGGACAACACTCAGATATCTACCCCAAACACATTGCTAAACTCATCCATTGCATCCTCACTCATAACAATTTTACATTCAACAACAAACACTTCGTCCAAATACGGGAACAACCATGGCAGTAGGTTGGTTCCCAATATGCCAACATCTTCATGGGCCACCTGGAGGAAGAATTTCTGGACAAATGCACCATGAAACTAATGATATGTCTCAGATAAATCGATGATATTTTCATCCTCTGGACAGATGACCTAAACTCCCTCACAGATTTACACTATGACTTCAACCATCTACCCATTAAACTCTCTCTAGAACACTCCTGCACCAGCATCAACTTCTTGGACACCAAAATCAGTGTCAACAACGGACCTTTACAGACAACTATGTACAAGAAGCCCATCGATCACCACACTTACCTTCACAAATCCAGTAAACCAATCCAAACGCACCAAGAAATAAGTTATCTACATCCAGGCACTCAGAAACAAAAGCATGTGCTTTGAGAAGAAAATCTGTGATAAACAGCTTAACACACTTAAAACCACCTTCATCAAACAGGGACACGCCATCACAGAAACAGATAGCATCATGGAATGGACCACCCAAATACCTCCGAGAGAACCTGCTTCAATACAGACAAAAACAACCCTTTGACTGCACACCCGAAGTTGTCATCAACCACCCCACACTGGAGCCCATATGTGGAGAACACAGTATTATTAAACAATAGGGTGGATAAAAATCAATTAAATTTAAAAAAAAATTGCATTTTTTTATTTAAATCAGATTTTTTTTTGATAAAATGCTTTTTGAGGAAAAAAGCTATCTAAAGATGGTTTTAATAAAGATACATTATAGCTCAAAGATATCTCATCATGGAATAGGGATTATGAATTCTAATTCTATAGTATGAGACAATATAGTCATGTAATGTTTAAGAAAAGTTTTGTAAGTGAGTTCCAATAGTTCATGGATTAGGGACCCAATTTTATGGGATTCCAGGGGCTTCTGTATAGATTATTTAATCTTTCTATCTACCTGATGGGACTCAGTGCTCAATCTAGAAGATACCATCAGAGATGCTTAGTTTTGCAGTTCTCAAACTGTCGATTTGTGTCTCCAGAGATAACATGCTTGTAAACAGCAAAAATGTTTTTAACTAAAAAAAACATACATACATAGGTGAGAAATAACAGACCTCAACCCTATTGTCCCTCTGCAAATTTGTGTATACAGAGTCAATCCTTTTTCTCTCTCTAAAAGTGCAAAGTTTCAAAAAGTTCAATGAATAGAAGATTGTTGGGGGCGGAATAGATCTGGACAAGGAGAAGAAGTCCGGAGATAAATGTGAGAAGGAAGGGACAGGCAGTAGAAACAAAAGTGAAACTGTTTGAGCAGCATATTCCAGAAGTCTTGAGGTCTTTCTGAGTGTAGCCTTCATTGATTTGAGATCTGCCATACCATTCTCTCACTAGAAGGGAAAACCTATAATGCTAGTAGGCCATAAAAGAGACCCAGTTTGGGAATATTTTAATGAAGTTCCTCTACCTGTGGGTATGACAGGCATGTGTGCAAAATGCAAACAGCGCAACAAAAAAATGCAAGGCCTGGTTGCCCGAAAGAAACAACATAATGAGAAGTGTTCCTCCTCAGGAGGACGCTGCGATGATGATGATGAAAGGAACGTGTCTGAACATGCAGGATCTTCAGGTTGGTAAACTTTTTTATTTCGTACTTCTTTCTTAAGGACTGCCGGTCTTCCTTCTGGACTATTCTTGAATTCTCATGCTTGAGCAAAAAATAGAGTTGTTCCTCTATGGTACTATCATTTTAGATGCAGTTGTGATAAAAAAAAAATAAATAGCTGAAGCAGGCAGATCTTCCTTTTAGAATTTCCCCTTTAAAGTAGTACTGAGTGTCAGTGAATGCAATGAGCAATACTAAATGAGCAGTATGGTAATAATAAACAAACAACTGCACTGACTTATTTTGTTTAGGAGAATCCATCGTCAACATACAGGATTCTGAAGACTATCCACCTTCAAGATCACCATCATTTTCTACAGTTTTGGAGTTATCTGCCAATGACAGGGTTTCAGTCACATCATGTATGTCACACAGCCACAGTATATCATCAGTAGCAAAAAGAAAAATAAAATCTCCATCATCCATAAACAACCATAGATAAGTTTGTGATAAGAACCAGCAGATTACAAAAAGAGGTAATGGATGAAAAAACTGCCCGGTTTGTTTATGCAACAAACTCTCCTTTCCATATGATTGAGAACCCACGCTTCATTAACATGGTTCAGTCATTAAGACCAGGATACAGTCCACCCAACATAGCAGATGTTGCAGGCAAATTTCTGGATAAAGTGTATGAAAGAGAAAGTGAGCAGTGTGCAAAAGGTCTAGAGGGTGAAATTGTTAACCTGAGTCTGGATGGGTGGAGCAATGTCCACAATGATCCTGTTGTATGTGCTTGTGTGACAACCGAAGAAGGGAATGTCTTCCTTACAGAAACAATTGATACATCAGGAAACGCACACACTGCAAAATACTTAGAAGTAGCAGTAAAAGCTATAACAAACTGTGAAAAAAAATTCAAATGTCTAGTACGCAGCTTGGTCACAGACAATGCTGCAAATGTATCCAAGCTGAGAAGAAATTATTTAGAAGAGAGTCCCAAGCTAATAACATATAGTTCAGTGATCATTTGATGCACTCCTAGCCAAAGACTTCAGTGTTCCATAAATAAAAGCTAATGTTGTTGAAATTGCAAAATACTTCCATAACAACCAATTTGCAGCAGCTGATCTGAAAAACGTGGGAGGAAGCAAGCTAACTCTCACACAAGACATGTGATGGAACTCAGTAGTGGACTGTTTTGAGCACTAGATCAAGAACTGGCCTAACCTGATGACAGTTTGTGAACAAAAAGATGGCACTGTCACCGCCAAAGTTCTCAACATTGGGCTTAAGAGAAATGTTGAACACATGCCGAGTACCCTGAAGCCTATTTCTGTAGCCTTGAACAAAATGCAGGGAAATAGCGTTTTATTGCTGACACTGTTGAAACTGGAAGGAACTGAGTGAGATCTTAAAAAGAGAAATATGCAATGACAGAGTTAAATTACAAGTATTAAAAAACCGAATGGGACCAGCACTATCTCCAGCTCATTTTCTTGCAAATATTCTCAATACTCAGTACCAGGGTCAAACCTTAACTGCTGCAAAAGAGGAGCTGGCTATGACATGGACATCCAGCAATCATCCCTCCAGAATGTCAACTATAATAAACTTCAGAGCTAAGGGTAAACCATTCAAGAAATATATGTTTGCTGACGATGTTTTAAAGAAAGTCACACCAGTGAACTGGTGGAAGTCACTTAAGCACTTGGATTCAGAGACTGTTGAAGTGAGAATTTCATTTTAACAGCAGTAGCTTCTTTCTGCTGGTGTAGAAAGAATATTTTCTTCCTTTGGACTAATTCATTCCAAATTGAGAAATCGTTTGGGACTGGAAAAAGCAGGAAAGCTTGTTTTTCTTTTCCAGATTATGAACAAACAGGAAAATGAAGGTGAAGACGACTGAGTTAGCTGCAGAAGCCAATATTTTAAGTTTCTCATGTTGACCATTTAACTATTTTAGTTAAACAATTTTAACAAAAACAAACCTGATTTTAAAAAACTTGAATGTTTAAATTCAAAAATTTATATGCTTGTTTTGTTAATTATGTTTGCTGTTGAAGAAAAAAATCCAGAATACCTAACGTCGTTGTTTTAGTTAAATAAAAATTTAAATGTCTGTCTGGTGATGTTCTCCTAATACAGCATGGCAAGAAAATTCTCTAAATATTAATGATTAACCTGTTCAACTGGAGGTTAGTTCACCTCCCAATGACTTCATAAATATCTGCTTCAATTACCTTTGGTAAATGAAATAACCAAACAATCATTCATTTTCTGATATAGCTGTAAAACTAATCTGAAAAGCTTTCAAAATAAATCACTTAAAAATGTATAGTGTGTACCTTCTAAAAATGAAACCTACATCTATCTCTGAGTTGTGAAGAGTATGTATTAAGGTTATAACAACCAACAAGAATGCACGTAGAAATCCATGATTAAATAGAGTCTTCCTGACTAGTGATTTAAATCAATTTGATTTAAATCAAATCTACCCTGTTAAACAATTACAACTCCTACTCAGTAAAGACCACAGCCCGAAAGAAATCTTTCCCGAACCCGCTCTGCTAGCTTTCAAACAACCCCCTAAGCTCTCCAAGCTTATCATCCAGAAGCAAGCTCCCCACAGACCAGGACACACCAATTCAAAGTAGCACTAGACCTTGCCACAACAACAGACATGTCTCCACGGCTGACTATCAAAACCCCATACAACAAACCTTTCAAGATCTATGGGCCCTAAACATGTCTGTCACAACATGTGTACCTCAGTGCACTAAATGCCGCAATAACAACTATTTAAGTGAAAAGAGACCCTGTCCCTGTCTCTCAAATGAACTCACATAGGAAAATGATAAAACATCATAAAAACATCAGGTGAATACTTTTCACAAAACGCTCATCCTACATCTGACCTCTCATCTTCAAAGGAAACCTTGCAACACCTTCACAAGACAAACCTGAGAGCTTAAATTCATAACTGTGCTAGACACTAAAAATCATGGTCTTAATAAAGACACTGGATTTATGGCTTATTAAAGCAATCTGTAATGCATCTCCCCTTTTAGTCTTATGACTGAGGGGGTGTTAATGGGCCACTTTACCTTGAATGGTCTCTTAGAATATGTGCTAACTACTTACGCTAAACAATCTATTCCACCCTGTATTTAGTTGTGACACTCTGAGTACCTTTCCCAGAGCTGAAGAACGCTTTGTAACTGGAAAACTTGTCTCTTTCACAACACAAGCTGGTCCAGTAAAAGATATTGGGCTTGGCTACACTTGCAGATGTAGAACGCTGGGAGTTAAACCAGCCTTTGGAGACAGCAGCAGGGAAAGCGCTGTTGTGTGTTCACACTGTCAGTTGCAAGCGCAGTGGCGTGGCCACATTAGCAGCTCTTGCAACACCACAGAGAGCAGTGCATTGTGGTAGCTATCCCAGTGTGCAAGTGACTGCAGCGTGCTTTTCAAATGGGGGGTGGGGTGGAGTGGAGTGTGACAGGGAGTGTGTTGTGCGTATGTGGGGGGAGAGACAGTGTGTTTTGGAGGGCAGAGAGTGTGTCAGCATGCTGTCTTGTAAATTCAGGCAGCAGCAGGGGTAAACCCTGACATCACCCCCCCCCCACACACACACACACACGCTTGCCTCCACAACAGCAGCATTCCACAGTGACGGTTTGCTTTGTGTCCCAGAGCAGATACGCAGCCGGCTGTCAGAAGGAGCTTTGAAAGGGGATATCCGCATGCCTGCAGCTGAGTTCAAAACAATGACCAGAGTGGCCACTTGACTTCAGGGGATTATGGGATGTTTTCGGAGGCCAATCACAGCGCAGTAATGCAACACGTTGTCCACACTGACACCTGGGTGTTTCAGCCAGAGAGCAGCAAGCTTTATGCTTCTCATGGAGGTGGATCACCAGGAGCGCTCCAGCTTCAGAGTCCAGGCGCTTTAAGTCCGTTGCCAGTGTGGACACCTCAGGAGTTAGGGTGCCCGGGGATGATTTAATGCACTCTAACTTTCAAGTGCAGCCAAGCCCATTACCACACACACCTTGTCTCATCAGTAACAAGAAGTTATTTGAGTAAGAAGTAATTTAGTTATTTAACTGCTTGAGCAAACTGGGAACCTGATCCCAGGATCTAAACTCCCTGTCCCTTTCCACTAGGGAAACCATGATGGGAATCTCACAGAGAGCCCAATATAAGATGTGAAACAGCTCCTAACACAGGCACAGAATAGGAGCTAAGAGCCCATTGCAGGATCAGAGCCAGAGTTTCTGTCCCCAAGAGAGGAAGGTATACTCAGAGAAAGAACTTACACACCAGAACCATTATCCTGCTAGTTACGTGAAGTCTAAGGAGCATTCCAAGTTACTTTGGATTAGATTCACAAAGGGACTTAGGCACCTAAGAAGGCAGGTAGGTACCTAATTCCAACATTTAGACACCACCAGCATTCATAAAACCCTGCTCAGCTGCCACCTAACCCTCAATAGGGTCCTGAGTTTCTACCAGTGGGCATGTGCAAAACTGCCTTAGTGCAGATACTGCCAAGCAGCCTAACGCATGCCTTAGTTCCTACAGGATTCTCAAAACCCACTAGTCTCATGGGTGAGACCCAATCTGGTTTACGTGATCTGGGCCTGCCTAAATCACATAGGACAGCTGGTGCTGAGAATTTTTGGTGCTGGCTGCCCATCCTATTATAGCCAATAGCTCAGGGGTTAGGGCACCTGCCTACTATGTAGGATACCCAAGTTTGAGTCCTCACATACCTGATTTGGAACAGGGACTTGAACCAGCTCTCCCACTGCTCAGGTGGCCGCCCACTCAGCTTGTTGGCTTCTGTGACTCCCTTTCTTAGGCACCTAACTTGGGGGCTGTGAATTCCACGGAGTGATGGCATTGCAACCCCTAAATCCCCTTTGTGAAACTAGCCCTTCCTACCTAAAACTTTCATTGACACAAACTTTACCAAATATTCCATGCTAAATTCTGAGGAGTAAGACAGATTAGGGCACTGATCTCCATTTCTCTGGAGGGCTCCATGTGCTTCATCCTTATTAGTATTAAAGTGAGTTACTCACATACACTAAAAAACAAAAACAAAACAGAGCTACCCACTCAGACTCAATTAAAACAGTAAGCCCTATCTCAACAGAAATCAGTAAATCTTCCAAAATACATCTAAGAACAGACTGTTCTAAGGTAAAAGCATTGTTCTGTGATTTTTATGTCTGTGTGGCACATGATCTTTATTTTTGCACTATCCAATTGCTTTCAAGAGTTCTTGAGATAATTCCATCCCATTAGTGAAGGCCTTACTCCTTTACCTAGATAGATGAATTATTAATGCCATGCGAAAGGAAAGTATGCCAACCATCATTTTATTACAAAATAATTATTAGCTAGTTTACACTCAATTAACAAATGAAAAACTAGGACATATATCTTGCCCAGGGGCCAGTAGGTAAATGTGGAAGAATTTTGGAAGCATTAGTGTGAGCCAGAAGCCATCAGATCCCTCCTTAGGATCATAGACTATCAGGGTTGGAAGGGACCTCAGGAGGACATCTAGTCCAAACCCCTGCTCAAAGCAGGGCCGATCCCCAACTAAATCATCCCAGCCAGGGCTTTGCCAAGCCTGACCTTAAAAACCTCTAAGGAAGGAGATTCCACCACTTCCCTAGGTAACCCATTCCAGTGCTTTACCATCCTCCTAGTGAAAAAGTTTTTCCTAATATCCAACCTAAACCTCCCCCACTGCAACTTGAGACCATTACTCCTTGTTCTGTCATCTGCTACCACTGAGAACAGTCTAGATCCATCCTCTTTGGAACCCCCTTTCAAGTAGTTGAAAGCAGCTATCAAATCCCCCCTCATTCTTCTCTTCTGCAGACTCAACAATCCCAGTTCCCTCAGCCTCTCCTCATAAGTCATGTGCTCCAGCCCCCTAATCATGTCTGTTGCCCTCCGCTGGACTCTTTCCAATTTTTCCACATCCTTCTTGTAGTGTGGGGCCCAAAACTGGACACAGTACTCCAGATGAGGCCTCACCAATGTCAAATAGAGGGGAATGATCACGTTCCTCGATCCGCTGGCAATGCCCCTACTTATACATCCCAAAATGCCATTAGCTTTCTTGGCCACAAGGGCACACTGTCGACTTATATCCAGCTTCTTGTCCACTGTAACCCCTAGGTCCTTTTCTGCAGAACTGCTGCCTACCCATGCGGTCCCTAGTCTGTAGCAGTGCATGGGATTCTTCCATTCTAAGTGCAGGACTCTGCACTTGTCCTTGTTGAACCTCATCAGATTTCTTTTGGCCCAATCTTCTAATTTGTCTAGGTCCCTCTGTATCCTGTCCCTACCCTCCAGCGTATCTACCATGCCTCCCAGTTTAGTGTCATCTGCAAACTTGCTGAGGGTGCAGTCCACGCCATCCTCCAGATCATTAATGAAGATATTGAACAAAACTGGCCCCCGGACTGACCCTTGGGTCACTCCGCTTGATACTGGCTGCCAACTAGATATGAAGCCATTGATCACTATCTGTTGAGCCCGATGATCTAGCCAGCTTTCTATCCACCTTATAGTCCATTCATCCAGCCCATACTTCTTTAACTTATTGGCAAGAATACTGTGGGAGACCGTATCAAAAGCTTTGCTACAGTCAAGGAATAACACCTCCAACTGCTTTCCCCTCATTCACAGAGCCAGTTATCTCGTCATAGAAGGCAATTAGGTTATTCAGACATGACTTGCCCTTGGTGAATCCATGCTGACTGTTCCTGATCACTTTTCTCTCCTTTAAGTGCTTCAGAATTGATTCCTTGAGGACCTGCTCCATGATTTTTCCAGGGACTGAGGTGAGGCTGACTGGCCTGTAGTTCCCCGGATCCTCCTCCTTCCCTTTTTTAAAGATGTGCACTACATTAGCCTTTTTCCAGGACTTCCCCTGATTGCCATGAGTTTTCAAAGATAACGGCCAATGGCTCTGCAATCACATCCGCCAATTCCTTTAGCACCCCCGGATGCAGTGCATCCTTCCTGGATAATATGTACTGTGAGCCCTTGCTCTAATTCTGAAATTTTATCAAAACATACAACCAAGTTGGTCTGGTTTATTCTTTTCAAACTCACCATTATGATTCTATTTTGTCCTCAGGGTTAATCTACACTGCAGCTGCAGTGGGGGGAGAGTTATTTGCAGCTCATGTAGACTTACCTGCACTAGCTGTACTAATGAGGATACGGCAGTGCTGGCTGAATAAGCCAGTCTGATTTCCCTGGATACGTACTCGCTTGTGAAACCAGTGCTGAAGCCTATGCTGCTATGCATAGGTATTTTTAATGAGCTAGCTAGATTAAAGTTAGCATGGGTATGAGTAAATGAGCTGTCAATCATACCCCCACTTGCAGCATAGATATACCCTAAGTGTGACATGGGAATTTTGCCACTGACTTCAGTGAGAGGGAGGGAGAGGGGAGTTATAATGATTTTTCTTTTAATATTTGTTCAACTACCTTACTAAAGATAGCCACTCCCTTACAACAAAATTAAACTAGAAGCACTACTATGAATTAACAAAGAAAAAGTACCTTGTTGAATGAGAAAAGAAGTATTTGCTGCTTTCAATCCATGCACATAAATCCTACTGGCAACAAATGAGAATTTTGCACTTGGCTGAGGTCAATATCTAACTCAAAGATTAGAAAATTATTTTAAAGGCGTAGAACACATACAAACATAGGGCCAAATTCTGCCCTTAAATATATCTGCACAACACCAATTCAATTAAAGGAAGTTACATGCACATCTGAGGATATAATTTCAGAAAAATAACTGACTGAAAATCAGTTGCACTAATAACTCAGTTGTTCCAATAATCAAATATATTTCCCAGGAGGATTATAACTTTGCATGGATAATGCCAGATGCCCTGAAAATTGGGTTTCAAAGCATAGTATTTAAAGTTACCTCTCAATTTCTGGTGTGAAGACAGGGAGGAGGAAGATGCTCCACAACACAAGTGGGGGAAAAAGCAATTAAACAAATTAAAAGTTAGAACTTGATGATTTCTGCATATTTAAAATGAATGGTAGAATAAAGACAGAAAAGCACTGTATTTAACTTAGGCAATATTTAATTTAATAAGTAAAAAAGATCCAAAGATTCCTTATTGAAATGACAAGGTCTAGTTGCTACCATCAGTTATGCTACTTATTTTTTAAAAAGTTTTAAAAGTCTTATCTGCAAGTGTTCGATGCAGCCATTACAATTCTGAGTTTTCTTTTTCATTAATCAAAAGGTGTAGATTGTCACAGTCTGAATCAATGAAGATAAAAAATTATTATTTTATGATTAACTATATAACAAAACACCTGCTTCACTTGTTTTTTTTAAATTGCCTGTACTCCGATATTAGTGTAGTTTCTGGTCATAAAATGCAAAATCAAAAGAAGTAATTTACTGTGTCATATTTTAGTCAATATGACCTTTAAAGTTAATTATCTAATTTGATACTAGACAAAAACCACGGTCTTTTCTCCAACATTACAAATCTACTTTATGAGACAGATGAAATGTGGTGTATATATATGCAAGGCAAAACAAAAAATCCTAGCAAATATGGCAAAAAAGGAAAAATTACCATTCAGAAATGAAGCTCCATTTGCTGCTTACAGGATCAAGACCAAAGTGGCTGTGAGAGATGTCGAGAACCCTCATATCCCAGAGAGTTGAGGGTGGAATGCAAAGAGCATTTTGCAAGACAGGTCCCTTAGTTCCTCAGCTCCCAAAATCAATTGTACGAATTGTATTTTTAAGTGGGTGGTAAGCACTGACAAGCTAAGTCTCTTATAACTTTTCATATTTGATGGAAAGTTATAGAAGCCAGAGCGTAGGACAAAAAATTGTTTTAAACTCTGAATAAGCTACACCATTGTATAATGTAATAACCTGCTTCTACAGTTTACACATTTCTCTGCAGTACTTTTAAAATCCACTCATTTGTAGTGACACTAATACAATATTACCAAAAATAATAAAATGGCACCGGTATATGCCATATTCTGAATCTGTTCCCTAATTATGTCAAAAATGGAAAGAGAAACTGTTTAGAATACACTAATTTTTTCTCTCTCTTCCTCCAGCCAGAATGAAACGTAATGTCATACTAGAACCAATAAGCGATTCAACCTGCCTCTTCCTTCCATTTTTCCAAAAAGTAGCTAATATAGATTAGTAGTAACGCTCTGAAATTACTTTCAAGTTTGTCCGTATTTAGTTACCCGAACCCGAGTTTATGAGAGAGCAACACCAACAAGTTTAGCTCTGAGTAGAGTCTTAAAGTCTCATCTATATTCCCTACATAGAGTAGTGAACACTAATTCAGATTTGTAAGTGGTATTCAATGCTAGTTTTGTTTTCTCACAGTTTGTGCATACATTACAAATACAAATGTGTGAAATTATTTAGTGAGAAAAATATAAGTTACAAGGTGAAGTTCTTTAGTGAGTGAAGTACAGTTCTTTGGTGAGCATGGACACAATACATGGAATCTGCTTCTTTCCATGAAAACCTGGTTGATTTGAATACGAACGAAATTCTGCCACCTTGCGATTTACACGTGTTAGTATCTGCATAAGCTCAAGTTTCTTTGCATGTTGTTTCAGCATCAAACATAGCGACTGAATAAACCAGGAGCCTTCTGATGAGTTTCTCCACGAGTAATAGCCTACAGAAGAATAAATTGTTAAGTGAAATACACTTAATTGGTCCAGTGTAGTGTCCTGTGATCGAGTAACGATCAGGAAAAAATAGTTAGTTTACAAGAGTAATTTTCTTGGGAACAATCAATCAAGAGTAATCAAGAGTTAAAATAATTAAATAAAGGTTTTAAAATAAATGACTCTAGCTTGTTACTTAAATAATCAAAACATACTTTCAATAGACATGACCACTCCATCTCCAAAACACAACACAAAGAGTTAGTTCAGATTGCCTAATCCTGACCTCCTTTACTAATCTAGACAAACCCTAGGCAAAGGAAGAGTCAAAACTGGGCAATCCATCTTTCACCACACAGTGTTCTAAGTGCAGCAGCAGTTTCTATTTAATTACACCATTAAAAGACACATATACAACAGGGAGAGAGGAAAATATAGTCAGATTCAGGACCCAGTTGCTCAGACCTCAGCATCACTGTCCTTGCCCTTCTCCAATCTCCTATATGCAGGAATAAAGCTACTAATCTATTCCCTGCCATTGAAATTGTGGATGGAATCAGAGGAGTTCTAATACAATGTCTCATATGGACAATATGAAGAATTAGATTACCTCCTCACATTATGTTTGTATTAATCACTATTTCTGGGTTGTGCAGGAACTACAAGTGAGGGTGGAATCTATACATCAGAAGAAAATTTGATTGTCAGGTACTCCCAAAGTCATCCCAAATAGTAATATACTTTTTGTTTCTTGCCATAATTTATTTGCATAGATCTGATTAACTGGGCACCCAGTACTACCGCAAATGAATGTTTGAGTCTGGAGGGTTTGACAGTGAAAAAATACCCTAACATTCAATTTATTGTAGGCATTTCAAGCTCTACCTCACTTTGTGCATAAGCACAAGAAAGTGAAAAAAGAAAGGCAATGGGAATCGTTTTATGAAAGAATAAAAAAAAAAAGTATTCAACCACCTTCAAATCAAGTGTAACATTAATACAAACAAACATCTATGTATTTTAGCACTGAAGAATTTTGACATGAGCCTCTCTTACCTGGAACAGTAGAATATGCATATAGGAAGTCTGCTTCTACAGGCATTTTCTGACAGGTATTTTCCTCTGAGCTACTGTCTGTCTCAACGCCAGAATCTAATTCTGTCCCTCTACAAGCCTGGAGAGAAGGGAGGGGAAACAAATTGAAGAAACAGTAAAGGTCAGCAGTAAACATCCCCAAGGTGTCCACTGTTAATTCAAACTTTGACATCTCACTGATGTAAAAAACAATTAAATGAACTATAAAAAGAATGAGATTCCTATACTTAACATGTTTCAGTACTGTTTGAATGCCAAGTACGGCAATCGGAGTTTATGTCATTGATTGCATCAGTTTGACTAAATTATGAGTTTATTCATTCAAAGTTTTGGTTTTTCATATAAGAATATATTGAAATTATGACTGATGTTTCAAAGATTTCTGGATAGCCCCGATGGAACTCATAACTTGACCTATTACAACTTCCGCCTACTTACATAAAGCCAGACAGTGCCACCTTTACTCAAGGAGAATAGCATCTTACTCTGCAAGTAGTCCTTTTGAAATCAATATAAGCAGTAAAAAAGTCTGAGCTTTGCCTCATCATCTAATGGAAAACTTGCATTATTCAAGTACGTAGCAGCTCAGCTGTGCTTTACCTGAAAGAAGAAAAGTTTTGGCTTTCCCACAAGACTCTTACATCTGTCTCCTCTGAACAGGCCTGTTAATATTTTCAATTCAAGAGGACCATCTGTACCATAGATTAATCCATCTTCACCATGACTTAACAACACACAAACAAAACTGCTTCGATTGCTGTGATCATCTTTAGCAACTAGAAAAAGATGAGAGAAATAATTGGTGTTTGAAACTTCCCATGCAATAGAAAAGTATGTTTATTATGATGTTAACAAGGACCTTATTTGGCAATATTGGGTTCAGCAATCACTTACACATACATGTACAGGCCAGCCATTGTACCTCACCTGTGACAATGAGAAACCACCCATGGCAAACATTAGGAGTAGACTACGTAGTTGGCTGCCTTGGGCATCTAATTTTTAGGAGTGGCTCTTGCATGGCTGCTCCCTACACTCCCAGGAGCCAAGACAGGTTCTGAGGATCTGCCCCTTTTAAGTCTCATGCATTGTTCGGAACAGCAGTCATATCTGGGGCAAGAAGCAGCTAAACCAACAATGCATCCCAACCCAGTCGCCTCCACCTGCACCAGCTGGGAGAACTTCAGGAGAGTGGGTGTTTGCCCCTTTAATGGTATCCTTCACGTCCTCTACACTGCTGCATACTTGTGGAATGGAGTGCCAAAGTCTTTAGTGCTAACTCTACAATAACCTGGATAAAAGGCTAGGTGAATCTCTATGTCCATTTAGTCCTCCATTGAGAGGAGTCAACAAGGTTGAAAATTGGTGACAGCTATGGTGATGATGGTTTTTGTGATATAAACAATATATTCAATTAGATCTAGACAAAAAACAAACTTTCTACATGGTAATGTTGGATCACTACCAACGTAGGCTATATTTGAACCAGGAACCATGTAATAAGAGGGCATCTATCATATTACCAATCTCCCGCAATGGTTAATGATCTACTACTTAACTTTTATTATAGATCCCTATCTTCTCATCCAATTTTATCTTAGTGATATTTGACATTATTGAAATTTATATTCTTAAACAAGAAGTCAGCACTCTCCAACACTATATCTTAGTTTCAACAACTCCTATTTCATCTGTGTTTGTGGCTTTATATTTTCCCATCTTTTACTAATATGAGAGTTTTAAGGCTCAGTTCTTGGCCCTTTTTACCATTGAGAACACATCAATTCTAGCTCATACTTAAGACCTAACTTCTATCTAAGCTTTTACTTATAGAACCCTACCTATATTTCTGTGTTAATTACATCCAACTCCACATCTCCTTTAGTTAATTATTTGATCACTGGGTCCCATCTATTGCACTTAATTCCTTTTATATTTTTTCTAATCATCCTAATCTGTAACATCAAGAGATCCAGAATGTTCCCTCCAGCATATTCTTTTCCTTCAGAAAGAGGAACCATGTTACAGGCTTTCTACCTCTGAATCCAATTCAAACCATCATTCCTGGTTTCCAAAATTATTCATAAACTGCTCTACCCTTCCTCTAACCTTGCATTTGCCTATTCCTCATCTCACTCTGCTTCTATGAAGTTATTCATAGAATCATAGAAGTATAGGACTGAAAGGAACCTTGATAAGTCACCTACTCCAGTTCCCTGCACTGAAGGCAGGACTACATAATAACCAGACCATTCTTGACATGTGTTTGTCTAACCTGTCCTTAAAAGCCTCCAACGACAGAGATTCCACAACCTCCCTAGGCAAACTGTTCCAGTGCTTAACTACCCTGACAATTAGGAAGTTTTTCCTAAAGTCCAACCTAAACCTCCTTTGCTGCAATTTAAGCCCATTGCGTCTTGCCCTATCTTTAGAGGTTAACAAGAACAATTTTTCACCCTCCTCCTTATAACACCCTTTTATGTACTTGAACTTAGGTTCTCCCCCAGTCTTCTCTTCTCCAGACTAAACAAACCAGTTTTTTCAATCTTTCCTCATAGGTCATGTTTTCTAGACCTTTAATAATTTTTGTTGCTCTCCTCTGGACTTTCTCCAATTTGTCCACATCTTTCCTGAAATGCGGCACCCAGAACTGGACACAATACTCCAGTTGAGGTCTTATCAGCACGGAGTAGAGTAGAAGAATTACTTCTTGTGTCTTGCTTACAACACTCCTGCTAATACATCCCAAAATGATGTCTGTTTTTTTGCAACAGTGTTACACTTTTGACTCGTATTTAGCTTGTGATCCACTATGACCCCCAGATCCCTTTCCGTGGTACTCCTTCCTAGGCAGTCATTTCCCATCTTGTATGTGTGCAACTGATTGTTCCTTCCTGAGTAGAGAACTTTGTATTTGTCCTTACAATGTCATCCTATTTACTTCAGACCATTTCTCCAATTTGTCCGTATCATTTTGAATTTTAATCTTCTCCTCCGAAGCACTTGCAACCTCTCCCAGCTTAGTATCATCTGCAAACTTTATAAGTGTACTCTTTATGCCGTTATCTAAATCATTGATGAAGATGTTGAACAGAACCAGACCCAGGACCGACCCCTGTGGGACCCCACTTGGTATACCTTCCCAGCTTCACTCTATTGTTCTCCTCCCCAGGATTTTCCGATTAGCTGGGGGAGCTGGTATCTCACTTTTACTGCCCCATTATGTAGATTTTTCTCTCTCTAGCATGGTTTGGGGGGCCATGTACTGTAATCAAAATATGACAAAATGAGAGACACTGTATTCTCAGGTCTGGACTTAGTTTTTCCTGCTACAGTTCTCTCAGAGACTGAGCAAATACGTTTGCAATACTCATGTGTTAGGGACAAGGGCAGACCTTGCTAAGATGCCACAATCACCTCTGATAGGTGACATGCACAGAAGTAAATGCAGATGAGGGTAGCAGCCTTGTCGCAGCAATAAAAGAATATATAAAAAATTTCAAACATGTGCCTTTCTTTCACTGTGACTGCAACAGGAAGGAGGTATTAGGAAACTTGAATAGAAAAAGTTTAGTTAAAAACAGTGGCATTTAAGTTGCGTGGCTAGTTTAGAAATAGACAGTAAAGCAGACCCCTATATAAAGACACTTTATATTCTAAAACAGATTTTTTTTTAAATCCTTCATTCTCTTTCCAAACTAGGAATTGTGACAGAAAAGTAACATGTAAATGATCTCAGTTAGGTTCTGAACACCTACCTGCAGGTTAAAGAGTTCAGATTCTGAGGACAGCAGCAAAAATTGCACATAGAGCTCAGTCCTGCAAGGTGTTGAACATGAAGCTAATCCCACAAAGCACTGAAGCATGTGAGTAGCTGTACGTAGTCAATGAACTACTCACATGCTTAAAGTGAATCATGTGCTTTGCTCGATCATCCCAGAGGGCTCAGCAGCTTGCAGGATCAAGCTCAAAGAACCTGTTTTTTTTCTTTTAGCATCCACAATTTTCCACTTATAAGAAGTACTGACCACTTATTCTTTTATCTAAAATTTTAAAGTATATAATTTTAGACTATAGATACATTTTAATAATACAGACCCAGACCATTACTACTTACCATTTTGCAAGATGTCAAACATTTGCTTCCCTGTACGATCATTGTGAAGGTTGACTTTATATCCCAAAGTCATAAAAGTATCTCTGATGCGTGCAGCATCTGCATCAGTACCAGATCGGAATGACATTCCTTTGGATTTGAAAAGAAGATTCACTTTAATTTCATCTAAAAGACACAGTACAGCTGATTTGGGGTGTCGGAGCCAAATTCTGCTCAGTTACACCAGGATAAGTCTAGACCAACTCCACTGAAGCAAATACTCCAGATTTACACCAGTGTAAGTTGAGCAGAATTTGACTGTATGCATTTATCACAAATAAAGCAAAAAGATTTTTCATTCCAAAATGAAACTTTTTGCAACAAACAAACAAACAAACAAACCCCAACAACAGTCTATGGGCCTAAGCAATCACATTAATACCTCTAAAACTTCAAAGGTAAGATACTGGCTGTTAAAATCAGCTTGATAAGTAGAATTTCCTACACTTGTAGTCCCCCTCCTACAAACAGATATTTGGAAGTATCTACCATGAGAATTTACACACATTTAAACCATTACATTTTTACATTAAAAAATCAGTCATCTGGTTGCTTATTTAAGTTTGAAGAACACTACATTTTACCAATTTCTCTGAATTAAGAAGAGCTTTAAAAACAAAATAGAAATATGAACAGTTACCAGTTGC
Organism: Caretta caretta; assembly: GCF_965140235.1. NCBI lineage: Eukaryota > Metazoa > Chordata > Testudines > Cheloniidae > Caretta > Caretta caretta. The sequence goes on from NC_134209.1 coordinate 90,740,000, forward strand.
TGGCAGGAAGTTCTTATTATTTATTATTATACATATCCCAATTTCTGGATAATCCATTTTGTAACTCTCATCTGGCTGTATTCCAGAGTCCATGGATTTGCTAACAGGCAGGCTCTTTCTGTACGGAAACCAGATAATGTAACAGATGAGTTTACAAAAACCAACAACCATTCTTAACAAGAGGAAACTTCCAAAACTGATTTATAAGCTTAGTCTTTTTCTAATTTTTCTCCATATTTTTTGGTAAGGTTCTTTTGCAACTAGTGAAAGTGATGATAATTTTCACTACTTGCTCATTAAATACTGTAAGTACCTCTATGAGATCAAATCAACCCCTTGATTTTTAAGTCACTGGGGCTCCACATGGGTGCTGGAGTCATATGCATGAAACAGCTAGCAGGATTGTCTTACATAGCCAGGCTCCAAACTGTGAAACTGATTGCATACAGTTCTGTCAAACAGAGTTACACAAATGAAAAAAAATATCAATTTTTAATCTCTCATTTGCAGTAATCTAATATGCAACTTGTAACACTCTTAGGTACAAATATTTAGACAGAAGTGTGTCTAAGTTGACAGTACCCCTGCAAAAGGGAATATATACACAACTCCTACTTACATCAATAGACAACAGTTGTGTGTGTATCTGAGGGCAGAATTGGTGCTAAAAGTTTAAACTTAAAATTCAATTCCATCAGAAAGCTACATTAACAGAAAGTTAAACAGATCTAGGAAATGACAATGTTTAAACTTCATGTGCAACCTTAATTCTGTTCCCATGTGTACATTAATTACAATACAGACCATTACTCTGATCCTGCTTAAATTTTACGCATACAAATACAGTACTCACAGTGATGTCACTAATCACATGCTTGAAGTTAGCACATATGTAAGCGATTGCAAGATTGGAGTCTATATGATCACATCACATTCTATTTTCCAAATAATATAACAAACAGGTTTTTTAAGCCCAATAACAATAGGTACGTATGTGTAGCAGCTTGCGGTTCTGTGTAGCATATGTTTACCAGATAAAGACCATGAAAGTAATTTATATTAATGTCCTGTGAACATACGAAATCCAGTGCCCGAAGCAAAGACTATTGCGGAACATTTATCGAGTATCTGCACTCTTTACAAGCCACACAAAAGTGTTCACAAAAACTGACGTGAGTCCTGTGCAAAGTCATTCTCAATGGTGAAACTGTTATACACCTTCTGGATAAAGTTGTCAAAGCACCAAGCCCATACAGCTTCACACACAGAACTTTATGCTTGCTGAGAATCCCTTCCTTTACTCATTGTCTCCCTCCACTAAACGTTTCAATTAACGTAGCCTCACCTTCATTGTACATATTACAACCTAAGTGCCATTGCACTTTAACTGTACTCTGTATATGCAGAATCTGATTTTCAAAAGCTTGTAAGGCTGCCAAATCCAAACCAATGTTAACTGGAACACTAAAAGGAACTATTGGTCAGTTCTTAGGGGTATACGGACTGGGCAGTCTATGTTTTTTCTTCTTTAATTCCTTGCATATTATAAATTATATTATATATTCAGTTTTGCAGTAGACTAAGTTATATTGGGTGTGAATCTGATTTTTTAAAAAAGAGAGTTGTTTACTAACATTGCAATATTGATGAACTAATCTTTGTGATATTTATTCAGTTTGTGTTATTTGCAGTTTCACCATACAATTTCATTCGAGGGCTATATCTCAGGACATTAAATATAAAACTTATTAAAGAAAACTAGAACCACCACACTCACCCTTGGGGACCAAAGAGAGATTTTGCATCTGCCTCATCATGACCTGATTGCAGTCCATCTTTTATATCTGCCATTGCTGTTCTTATTTATTAACTTGAAAACATAAGAAAATAGAAATGTAAGACATAAATTCCTTTTATTCACAACTACAACCGTTTCCTGTTGCTATGCTATTCTGAGGAACTTCAGAGGGGCCTAACAAAATTAGGCAATTGGGTACCATGATAGATAAAATTCAGAATTTACAAATTCAAAAGAAGGAACTTGGGTGGAAGGAATCTGGATTCTATATAAACTGTACCCACTATTAGCTGTGCCCACTCATTGTGGATGGTTTAATGAAAACACCAACTCAAAAAAGCAATTAAAATATTAGGCTGTAGAAACAGATGGATAGAAAAATAATTCTGAAAATATTATAACGATGTTATATAAATTCATGGTACTACTGCACCTTGAATACAGTGTTCAGTTCCGATGACCTCATCTCAAAAAAGACACAAGAGAAATAGAAGAGGTCCAAAGACAGGCAATAAAAATGATTTGAGACTCCATAGGAGGACAGATATTAGATTGTAAACTCTTTGAGGGAAGGACCATGTTTTCCTATGGGTTCATATGGGTTCAGCACTTAGCATAACTGGGCCTCATCCTAGTGAGCATATGGATGCTACTGTAACACAAATAATTTTTTCAAAGATTAAATAACAAAATAGTATAGAGAGCATATATTGGGTGTTCCTATTTATCTTCCATCATAACACAGGAAAAAGAACTTACAATGAAATTGAGAGGCAACAAGTTTAAAACCAATTAAATATATATAGATATATTTTTAAAACACACAATACAATTGTTCTTGTGGAACAATTGCCACAAGTTATCAAGTCCAAGATTTAACAACATTCCAAAAAGGGTTAGACATTTATACAGAGAGCAAGAACATTTATTGTTACACATTAGAAACGACCAAAAAGTGAGAGCTATAAACCCTCATGCTTCACAGACTAAGCCAGCTATGAAATGACAATAGTTTGAAAGAAACTTCCTCGATGGGCTAATTATTCCGTATTTGTCCATTGCAAGGATTGTTGCACCACCTTCTGAAGTATATGATAGAATGGATCTACATAAAATTTTAAATAACCAAAGAGATCAAGTTGCAACTGTTGCTGATCAGACAAGATGAAGAAAAATAGTATTCTCTGCTTTGGTTAAGTGTGGAGCTGGCAACGTAGGTTTGATCCTTTCACAGCTACCCTGTTTACTGATTTTCCCCCTTGCTCTAGCCACTATGTTGTCTTAATATACTGCGAATATCCTCAGAACCATGCAAGTCCATCTTCTGTGGATGCAATTACTAATGCATCAAAAGTGTTAACCCCATTTCATGCACCTCTATTTTTCAAAGACAGGTTTGTTATTTTTCAGTGGCTTCATGTCCCATGTATACTCTGGGTACATTTTCTATATCACTTGGGGCTCCAATGTAATTAAGACAACTCCTTGACCACTAAACATTTCCAGACTATTTTTACAGACCTGAAAGCTAGGACCCTGGGAATCAGCAGAAGATTAGATTCCCTGGATATGAACCTGCAAGGGGACCAAATATGGCATAATCCTACCCTAAACTTCAGCAGTTGCCTTCAGGACAATCAAATGTAGGAGGAAATGTGTCTGCGCTGCTAAACTTGCCTGCTCAGCATTATGAGCACATACTGTAGCATTGGGCAAGCAGAATCAGTTAAATTGCTTCAGTCCTTTTTTTTTTTTAAATCCCAAAGAGAAGAATATAGAGGAAAAAAAGAAAAGAAGATGGTGGTAGGACAAAAGAAATATTGTGGAAAGAGACAGATACAGATAGAGAGGAAGTGGTCTAGTGGCAGCACATGTTCACATAAAACCATATTTAGTTCTTTATGTTAAGACAACATGGGCAGAGTAACTGTGTAGACAGTGTACTAAGACCCAGGAAGAAGCCCTTAGCAACCTCTCTGCCCAGCTGATAAGGCTGCATTAAAAGGTCACAGAAGCTTCCTCAGCCAAAAGTAGGGTTTACCTTTATGCAGTGCCTTTTTTGAGTGGAGGGCGGGGAATTAGGGGATTGCAGAACCTCCAGAAAGAACAAGAGCATATACAAAAAGGAGTAGATTCAAGGAAAGAGGAAGAAAAAGATGCACAACAACAAGAAAGGGGTAGAAAAGACACAGAAAATGGCAGAAAGAAATTGTTTGTAGAATGAGGGAAGGTCCCTAGAAGAAACAAAAAAAGAATATAAATCTTTCACCATTGTGCACATTTTTCCATTTCATAAGTCTCAGTTTGGCTAAAGATTAGGAGTCCTTAAAAGGTGAAACTGCAGACATATTTTAAAATGAGGTGTATTAGTTATTGGCATTTCTATTGCGCTCATCACTATAATATCTAGGCACCTACTGAATTAGGTATTTCTGATCTCTGCAAGCTTTGTAAGTCTGGAATTTACATCCGATGTAAATTCCAGACTTAGGAAGCTTGCAGGGATCAGAAACTCTCTCAGGGCTTGTCTACACTACCAAGTTTTGTTGACAAAACTTATGTTGACACCCGAAAGTCGACAAAAGAAAAACTGCCAAAGGGTGTCCACACTTGTACCTAATGTGGACACGATCTGTCAACAGAGGGAGCACCATCATCGACAGGGTGAGCAATGCACTATGGGTATGTATCCCACAGTGCAGTAAGGAAGTGGTAAGGAAGAGCTGATCGCTGCATACGTACTAATATAATATAATTAATAGAGTAACAATGACTGCTCCAGATAGGAAGAATAAGTGGGGCCTTCAGCACATAATGACAAATTAATTCCTTCCTCCCCACAGCTTTGTGGTGACTGAAGTCAGATATGTTTGGTCTGCTCCGATGTCACAAAAACCATAATTTAGAGTCATCACAGTTACTAGAGGCCCTATTGACCAAGTCAAGTGGCTGTAGTAGTAAGTGGTACTTTTGAATTATAACACGATTCAGTACTTATAAAAATATTTTATACAATATAAAAACACTTTGAAAAAACATGTTACAAAATACAAAAATGCCACTTACTACACCCCGTTTGGCCAATTCCACGGCTCAACATGGTTCCAGTGGTAGCTGCAATTTCCAGACTGATGCATTCTATGGCATCTGAGTGGAGATGGCCTGCACCTTTTGGAAGCTGAAGTGCCAGGAAGGAAAGTTAGGCTAAGATCAGTTATGTGCTGAATGACCTATTTACCTTTGCTATTTGAGCATTAAGCAACTACAGATTCATTTACCATCATTTTCAAAATGAGACTTGTAGTTCACCTTTAATGTTTATGGAATTTTTGAGTCTCTTAATGAAGCAAGTTAGCTACACTTATTTAAAAACAAAACAGAGACCCATCAGCAGACATCTGTTTTGTTGCTGTGCACTCAGACACACGCTGTCAGCAATAATTTTTCTCTATTCCATAGCACTGATGCCAACACCAAGTAATAGCAATGCTCTTGGGAGGTCAATGCTCGTTCTCGCTGACTTGGAGTACTAAGAATTACCTCACCTTAGTTAGCTAATGCAATGATGTCATTTTCTGTCACGGAAAATGCACATTTATCCAGGGAGGATGATCTCATGCTATGGGGGACAAAAAAGTACCTTTGAGCAAACATGTTTAGAATTAATTATAATTGTTCTGCTCTTTGAAATTTTTTTCCTGAGTCTTAAAATATCAGCTATGTGCACGCAGTCAGATAAGAACTTTAAACAGCAAAGGAACCTTTTAAAAAAACTTGATGTGATTACTAGCAGAATATTGATCCTTTTTCCTTAGCTTTTGGGACATTTTATTTACCATTTAGGATCATTTGATTTGTTTTATTTAAAAAATTCAGTTATCAAATGGATAAAAAGCTACAAAAAAGACAGAAGATGTAAAGAAAGATACTTTCTCTAGAGCTTACTAAGGGTGGAGGGGGCAAAGAGAGAATCAGTTGAAACAGGACCCAACATTAGAGTTGCTAGCAAACTACAACAAATTACTGCAGTAACAGACTCCCTGTACAATATATTATTCAAATAAGATTTTTTTTTAAATGAGCAGAGCTGTTCTAAGTTATTCCTTTTGCTGGGACAATGACCAACTACTAAAATAATTTCTTGACCATAGTCAAATGACTTAGAGCAACTGCAACCCCTAACTCCATCTGGACCTACTGAGATTAAACTCAGTCAGACGATGCTTCATTGTATGACATTCATGTTTTAAGTCAATACAATAACCAAATTTTTTTTTAGTACTATGTGTCTGAATTGTGAAACATTCACTAACGGAAATTAATGATACAGAATCAGAGTGTAAATAATGTTAAAGTTTCTTTGACTTGGAAGCAAATAACTGAATGATCTTTGGTTACTCCACACCCCTTGAAATATGCAAACCATAATGAACAAAGACAGCACGTGTTCAATATATGCCAGCTATGTTATGAAGCAGTGCTCAGACCAAAATAAGTGTCTTGAAACAAATGTCTCAGTGTCTTTTTATAATTACTCTGATTTCCCCCCCCGCAGTTTACAATTTCCCACTTTACATGATTATAATGGAAAAATGGAAATAGTCAACTATACGCACAAATAGAATAAATGCATGCATGAAATACTGGAATGATCAACACAGCTCTCTAAAATGAATAGCTAGTATATGAGGGCAAAAAACTCAAACCAAACCAAAACCAGAATATTTGTCTCTTAAAACCTCAAATTACAAATGTTTAAACTGCAGATTTAATTCTGTATATGAAATTATACTAATACCAAATATTGCACTTTTTCGTAATCATTATGCAACCTTGTGGTTACTACTGGCTAGGTGAGCTGCTCACCTAAAAAGAGACCACAAGCCACTAAGCACATGATCAGAAAAATGTCATACAAGCAATTTTCTAGCATAGCATCCATAAGTATGAAGGACAACTTCAAAGTGAAAAAATTAACATTACAACATGTACAAATACTGTAAAACGGTTACTAAAAAAAAAGCTACTCAAATAATGTTGAAAGACAGGAGTATTGGCCCACTGTTGTGGGACAAGAAGTGAAAAAGAAAGTGCTTTGCAACAGCCACTTCCAGACAATTATGGAGCAGTGTGAAGAATTCTAATGAGATTCTCATCCAGTTGTCTATGGATGGAAAGACAACAATAAATGACACTGGCCTTGACAGTCAATATTAATAATGCATTTCCCCACCTGGAAATAAGAATCTTTTCTGACCTCCCAATCCCCTAAAGCAGAATTTTTAAAGTATCTCAGTGTATGAACGATCAAGGAAAGGCTTCACAGACCATTGGTATCCAAAGAACACAGTCGGTGAATAGTTGCGTTGGACTGTCAGTTAAATAAAAAGCAAAATGATGCAATATGGTCAATAAAAACAATACATATTATATGATATTTCAATTTCAAAATTCAGCTATTCTCTTCAGTACTGCATTTGAAACTGCATATTAAACTTATTGAAATGATCAGTACAGTAACAAATTTTCTTCCTCTCAAATTTCCTTCCTCTGTCCCCTAAAAAAATCCGGAACCCAGTAATTTAGAGGAAAACACACAATTTGCAGAATTTGGCAGAAGATATATTTTCCAGGAGCAGCTGAAGTATGAGGTGGATATATTTGTATTTGCTGCACAGGGGCTCCATTTTCAGAATGCTTTGAAATATAAAGGTTTTTTGGAATAATAGCAACTTGCTACTAAACAACAGGCTTGTCTACAAGAAGAGAGATTTAAGATGGAAGTAGTAATACAGCCTGCCAGGAAATTTCTTCCAATAAAACTAATCCAAGATAACTTTTATTTGTAAATTAATACTCAGAAAATGTGCTCAGACAAAATACAGGCAATACAAGGTCACATATCTAGGAACAAAGAAAGTAAAGAGGACTAGGTCCTGGAAAGCAGTGACTCTGCAAAGAACTTAGGGGTCATGGTAAATGGTGAGACCATTGTCTTTGAAGTGTGGACACAATACTACACAAATGTTGAAGCATTAGAGAGAGTTCAGAGAAGAACTACAAAGAATGATTTGAGGCTGGAAAACATGCTTTATGATGAGAGACTTAAGCTAAATAGTTTCAGATCCTTATTAGAGAGTGGGTAGGGGCAACTTGATGACGTACACAAGAAGAGGATATCCAATACTGGAGGGCTCTTCAGCCTAGCAGACAGTGGCATAACAATGTTCAATGGCTGGAAGATGAAGCTAGAAAAATTCAAACTGGAAATTAGGTGCAATTTTTAACAGTGAAGATAGGTAATCACTGGAACATCTTAATTTAGGGAAATGGCAGATTTGCCATCACTTAAAAACATCTTTAAATCTAGACTGGATATCATTCTAAAAGATGTGCTTTAGTTCAACCATGAGTTCTCAGGCTCAAAGCAGAGATTTTGGGGTTAAATTCAATGTCTGCAGAAAGTTAAGACTAGATTACCATAATGGTACCTTTCCCTACTGTCCAGAAAAAGGGGAAAGACACACCCAATACTCCATCCCACCCGATTCATATGGGGGTAAACTCCACAAATGCAAATTACAGCTTTCCTTGTTTGCATTGGTGCGGCTATTTTGGTGGCTGGCAATCAGTTGCTGGAAACAGGATAAATTCTCAGTGTAGACATGGCCCAACTATTTCACTCCTGACCATTTTAGCAGAAACACCCTGCTACACTGGGGCTGTGGATGAAGCTTAGAGTACCACCAACTTTCCCCCAACACCAATATGACCCCTAGCTTAAACAGATCTGATTCTGTTTAAAAAACATCAACTATATAGTATCTTACTGATGTCATCACCATATCATATATATTTTTTGCTGCTGTTTAGGGCGCACAGAACATTTAACACAGTGGCTACATTATATTAATTTCTCAGTAACTCAATGTTAATTTTTTAAAACTATTTATTCAGATTACAATATTAAGGTAGGGGACATTTGGGTGTTAGGCTACTTCATAGAGCAGGGGTAGTAAACAGGTAGACCATGGGCCAAATCCAGACTGCCAGACACTTTTGAATGGACCCAAAAATATTTTTATTTATTTATTATCATTATTGTTGTTATTTTCGCTGGTCTGGATCTTGACTATACCTTGACCAAGAAATTTAGACCTTGACAAAAAAATCGTTGACCGCTCCTGCCATAGAATCTCCTCTGTAAGTTCTATACAGTAAGATAGATCAAGGCTTATTTCTATTCTACAAAGAGTCCTCGGATTTACAATGCCCAACTTATGTCGGATGCCACTCACAACGCTTTTCAATTGACTGCCCATTTTGCCCCTACGATGCTTGTTTTTCCCTTACTACGCTTGAGTTGCATAAAGTCTGCTTGAAATACTTCCTGGTTGCGTTATACTGGTATGGAGCTGGAAGGAGTTGCTTCTGATTGGCTTTGAGGTAGCAGGGTAGCTTGTTGCTGGGTAGGGTTGCCGATTGTTTTTAACTGGCTCCTGACCCTGGGCTCAGCCAATCACAAAGCTTGAACAATGGCTCAGCATGTGTGCCATTCTCCCTGGCTTTCAGAGCCCATGTTGCTGGCATTCTGAGCAGCACATGTGAGTGTATATCAGGGGTAGGCATCCTATGGCATGCGTGCCAAAGGCGGCACGTGAGCTGATTTTCAGTGGCACTCACACTGCCCGGGTCCTGGCCACCAGTCCGGGGGGGTTCTGCATTTTAATTTAATTTTAAATGAAGCTTCTTAAACATTTTAAAAACCTTATTTACTTTACATACAATAGTTCAGTTATATATTAAAGATTTATAGAAAGAGACCTTCTAAAAACATTACAATTACTGGCACATGAAACCTTAAATTAGAGTGAATAAATGAAGACTCAGCACACCACTTCCGAAAGGTTGCCAACCCCTGGTGTATGTGTTTATTTGAATGCTGTTTACAAAATACAGTATATAGTAAATACATTGATATTGCAACATTAGTCATCTATAATTCATTTAATACAAAAAACTCGGTTACTGTGGTGAAAATAGTGTATCAAGCCTTGGTTCAGGAACCAATCCCCTTTCAAACCATTGATTCCTATGGGAAAAGCGGTTTCAGTTTACAACGTTTCAACTTACAACGCAATTCTAAGGAACAAATTGTGTCATAAGTCCCAGAATTCCCTGTATACAGGTTTTTATACTGAACTCAATGTAGTTTCTAAGCCCACTCCAGTAGTGCATTAAGCAATGTATGGTTTATTCTCTCTTTCATCTTCTCCCCAGAGGGAGAATTATGTGTACTCTGTAGTATTTTATTTTGTTAGGCTTTTGGTTTGTTTTAAAGGCACACGTTGCTATGCATTTATATTAGTGAAGTCAGAGTTGAAGAAATGTGCCTTGCAGTTGGAGCAGAAGAAGGTGGTGAGGTTTGTGATGGTCCTTAGCTCCAGTGGGAGTTTGTTGCACAATCTCAACTGGCCCCTGAGAAAGTCCTATGTCCTGCACAGAAGTGCTTTAACTTTAGGGTAGAAAGTCTCACAGTGTCTGAAGAGGTGACAAAGACCTGTATAGCTGTATTTAACTCATTGTTGGCAGTCTCCTAACCAACCAGAGATGGTAAAAAGTCACTGATGGATTCTGCTATGTGAGAATTTAGCATCAGCAAGGAATCCAGGAGCACTCCTAAACTACAGATGGAACTGACCAATTGTGGATGTGTATCTTCAATCAAAGGAGATGGCACCATGGTTGCACAATTTTCAAAATTCCTTTCTTTGCCCAGCAGCATAAGCTCTTCTTTGCTCAGATTCAGTTTTTATCAGATGTTCTTCATCCATAAGCTGATCTCGTCCAACCACTGGACTCTATTGGTGGTAGTTTATGGTGATATGTAGCGATAGATAGGTAGAGTTTTGTGTTGTGTAGATGGATCCTTGTGCCTGTTCAGAGGCTTACTGAAGCCAATGGAATATTGGCACTTGGGTCCAGTTATATACTGTAAGGTTATAATTTCACCAATCAGTCACAAAGTGTCAGTGACAGAGCAGACGCTAACCCTTTTCCTTCTGAAGTGCTAATCCTGCACTCAGATACATGTGGGCAGACCTATCTACACAGACTGATTTCAACAGGGATCCACATGGCTGCCTGTGTGGATCTGATTGTAGAATGGGTCTTAGACAATACACCTCCAATGCCCCAGCACTGTGCTCTGGAGAAACGAGTTGAGGAGGTACCATTTTTCAGGTGAGATTTAAAACTGATGTCCGGAGCTGACCAGCAGAAGTCATTGAAGATTCTCTAGTAGACAACCTGGGTAAATGCCACTGCTAATTTTCTGTCATACACTTACTCCTCGGGGAATTCTGTGCCACTGCACATGCGCAGAATTTATGTCCTCCGCGAATTGCTTTGCTTCCCTGCAGAAAAATGACCTTCTGAAAGGGAAGCAAAGGGAAGCCACAAGAGTGGTCATGCAACCTTCCCCAGCAGTATGTTTTGGGTGCCCAGAGCAGCTGGCAGAGAGGTAAATTACTGGGGGGCAAGAGGCAGAACTTGTAAAACCCAGCTGGTGGCTCCTACCCTGCACCAGGCTCAGCTGCTAGTCCCAGCTGGGCAGGACGGGACTTCCTCTTCCCCTGCAGGCACCTAGGGCCTGGTTAGATCCACCCTCAGATTTCTCTCCCAGCTGCAGGAAGCTCTGCAAACCCCAGCCCCCACATACACTTCCTGCACCCATTGCTCCTCAGCTGCAGCGGGAGGGATTCCTGTACAGGGAGCTGCTCCCCCAGACGCCCAACCCCCATGCATCCAGACCTTCTCATACTCAGACCCTCTTGCTGAGCCTCACCCACTCCCCTGCACTCAGACCTCCCCCTTGCGATGAGTCCCACTCCCCAGGTACCTGGCCCACCCCGACGAGCCACCTGCACCCGGATCCCCACCTCACTGAGCCAGAACCAGCTGCACCTGGATCCCAACCCCACTGAGCTCCACACCCCTAGCATCTGAACCCCCCCATTGAGCCCCCCACACCCAGAAAGCCGTGCTGAACTCTATCCCCCAACACACACACAACCTGCCACTGAGCCCAACCACCTTCACTTGGACCCCCTTGCAGAGTCCCATTACCGTTGCACCCAGAACCCCTCAACAAGCCCCTGTGCATCCATATCCCTCTCAACCCACACCTGGATCCACCCACATTAAGCCCCATTCACACCTGGATGTTGCCTTACTGAGCCTGCCTACCCACACAGAGGGGCAGGGCCCTGGGGTGTTTCTGGGGCAGCCCACGTCCTAGTGCTGTATCAGGGTCGGGTGCAGCCTGTGCTCCCCAGTGCCATGCAGGAGACTCCACATTTATTTGACAAATAAAATTTGCAGAATTTTAAAATATTGAGCACAGAATTTTAATTTTTTTGGCGCAGAATACCCTCAGGAGTATACACTCCAATTTAGTATTACTATATGCTGACAGTGACAGACCTGAAAGATTAGACCTGGATTTTAATTAATTATTACTATTTCCAAACAGAACCTTAAAGTCAATTAAATTAGATTTCAGCATTCTCCCTCAGCACTGTGTAAGAACATGAGAGCCAGAAACAAACTCTAGAAAACTGAAAGTGGTTAGTCTATTCTAGCTGTGCATGGAGGAGGAAAAGTAAAGCATCTTGCAATGCATTAGAGGGAAAAAAATCATATTCATGAATTCATACTGCATCCATATTTTAACTTTTAATAGTACTTTACTTTCATATTTTGACATTGTACGGCATTATGGGTACGGGCTTGTCTACACTTGGAAATTTCCTGGAATTGTTATTCCGAAAGAACTAATCTACACGAATGAAGCTAAACCGGACAAAGGCTCTCAGGGGCTGGGGCTGCAATAAGAGCGCCTTATACAGAAATAACTGTCGATAACACACAATTATTCCGGAAGAGCCATCGGGGACTTGCCAAGCGCAGCCTCGGAACCCTGTTAACCTCATCCTGCCGCGCTGCACAGACGCCACCTCGCACCCCAGAAGAGGCTGCATTTCAGCGGCGGGCGCCAGGCTCGCAGAGCCCATCGGCTCGCGAAGGGCGAGGGAGGAAGGTGCCTGGGGCAGTAACCCCGGATCGTCTGTTGCTTCCCCGCAAGGGAGGCGAGGCAGCGAGAACGAGCCGAGCCCCCTTTCCTGAGCGTCCCGCGGCGCCCCGGGCTCGGAGCGAGCCCCGCGGCTCTGCTCAGAGCCCGGCCCTGGGAGCGGAGCAGCCGGAGCCGCCCGGGCTCTTTGTTCACCCGAAGGCGGCGGGGCTAGGTGCTGCCCGGGCTCAGCGGGGGCGGCGCCACCGTGCGAGCAGCCAGGCTCTGGCACAGCGCCCTGCGCGCGGGGACCCCCAGCCTCCACCGCTGCTCCCCGGCCCCGGTCCAGCGCGGCCACTGACCTGCCTCCGCCGCGCCGCTCCGTGCCGCCGGCCTCCCGCTGGCCCCTCCGCCCCGGACTACAGTAGACTGCAAACGTGCGGCTGCTCACTCCGCCCCGGTCCCGCCCTGCAGGGGGCGGGAGAGGGGGCGGGCGCAGGGCGGTGGCCGGTTCAAACGCGGCCAGGCGGGCTCTGAGCGCGGGCGGGCCTGTTTGTCTCCCCCCCAGGTGAGTGTGCGCCCAGTAGGGAGGGGCAACTCCGGACACACAGGCCGGCGTTACCGCCGTCCCCTCGGCCTGCTCCTGGCCGGGTGGGTCCCGTTCGGTAACGCTATGTCCAGCACGCCCCTCCCGAGCTGTCCCGCCGGGAGCGGGCCTAGCAGCGCGGCCCGCGGCCCCCGCAGGCGGGCTGGGGGCGCCCCCCTAAGGCAGCAGGGCTGTGTCCGCGCTGTGAACGAGGAGAGGGACGGGCAGCGTTTGCGTAGGGGGCTAGCATATCCGGCGGGGGCGATAGGGAGAGGAAGGAGAAAGGAAGGCCGCCAAAACCCGCGCCTAGGGGCAGGAGGTGGGGCTAAGAAAGGGGGAGACGTGCGGCCAGACTGGGCCGGGAAGGAGCAGAGGCGCTAAAAGTGACCCCAAGCTGAGCGAGCGGGCTGTCGTGGTGGCCAAAACAGGGTGTGAGGGGCTCGCAGGCTGGAACCTCTCCGCAGCGCCTCCCGCCAGTGGTGTTCTTGAAGGTACAGGTAGCCCCAGGCTCAGCAGTTGGTTGGTTGGTTGTTTTTTAAGCTGAATTGCTATCTCGAGCTGTAGAGGAGACTTGATTCAGTGAACTATTTCACACCCACCGTCCGAAAACTCTTCACACGCATCATACCTGTTTTCGGTGCTAAAAGAATTCCTTATCAATTTATGTAGGGGTAAAGTCTGCTTCATATTTCACATAGAACTTTATAGCAGCTCACAAATTTCTTTTAGCTGGTGCGTTGATTGCCTCTGTAATACTTTGTTTCCTGTAATCCACTTTAAATGTAGTTTCACTCCATTTATTTTTGCTCCAGTGAAATTCGGATTTAAGTCAGCTGTATGTAGCAAACAGAAGCTACCTACAGCTGGCTTACACTCAAAAACTAAGCCTACTCCATACAAACCACCCCTGATTTGCAAAATGTCACTACCCCTTCTTCCTTCCCCGAGAGTTCCTTGTGATACATGGCCTTCACTTACCCCTCACAAAGTCCTGGAAGCCACTGTTCGCTATACCTGTAGCTCACGAAAGCTTATGCTCAAATAAATTTGTTCGTCTCTAAGTTGCCACAAGTACTCCTTTCCTTTTTGCGAATACAGACTAACATGGCTGCTACTCTGAAACTTGGGATAAATAGTTAACACATTTCAAGGGGCCATTCAAGACAGGAAAAAGCATGGACTAAATAGAGACACTGGATTTATGGCTTATTACAACAATCTGTAACTCACCCCCTCTCTCTCTCTCTCTCTTTCCCTCACCCTTCCTTTTCTCCCTGTGACTGGACAGGTGATAATGGGCCACTTCATATTGAATGGTCCCTTGAAACATGTTAAATGCTTATGCGAAGAGCTTGTCTCTCTCACCACCAGAAGTTGGTCCAATAAAAGATTACCTCATCCACCTTGTCTCTCTAAACTGAAAGTGGTAATTTATTTAGTTCAGACAGGACCTAATCAATTAAGATAAAATTTAGCCACAAATGTAGACTAGGTCAAATTGTGTTCAGCACTGTGAGATAATTTTTTTTTATATTGTGTGCTGCTTGAGAAATGATGTTTTAAGAGGCTGGGGTACTTCTTTATTTTCGGTTTATTTAGTTATTGTTATATTTTGTGGGATTGCTACTTTCCTCTCTGTTTGTATTGATAATGATCTTAAATAATCGTTAGGGGTATCTGGAGTGCAAGATGAGCACCTTGGCTGGTTTCTGTAAATTTAAGTAAATATGTATATGTCCAAATATAGTAGTGTGGGGTTTTCACTTCATGATGTGTTTTATCTCCCACTGCTTAGATGTACTGAGCCTGAAAACTGACAGGTTGTTTCCAGCTGAAAATTTATACTTCATAGCATGACTCAGCAACAAGTGTGAGAGATTAAATTTAGTCCCTTCTGTCTACTGGAAACCACATTATCTACACATCATCTTTATCAAGTGCCTACTTCAAAGTAACAACTAGTTTAGAGTTTATGGTGAATTCCAAACTCAGTTAATTAGGCATGGTCTACACTAGGAATGTATCACTATGTTGCTCTGGGGTGTGAAAAATCCACACCCCATGCGCAATGCAGTTAAACTTACCTAACCCTGGGTATAGACAGTGCTAGGTGGATGAGAGAATTCTCCCATCAATTTAGCTACTGCCTCTTGGGGAGGTGGAGTACATATGTCTAGTAGGTAGTGTCCTCCTGAAGCCTTACGGTGTTGCACCTGCCCTGTTGCAGCATCTTAAGTGTAGACAAGCCCTTAGCTGTGGTTTCCCCCAACTTTCCATTAATTGATCAAGTTAACTGGTCTGATTTTTTAAAAAAAAAAAAAAAGTTCTGAGCTTTCATAATAGATCAAATTATCAAACTACTTTGTATTTTGTGGCTTTAAGATATGAGTTCTCTACTACTGCATCTAAATTCCTAGAATCTTTCCTTCCTTCCTTCTGGAAACTGTTCTGTCCCAAATTTCTCTGTTGTATATGAGCACAAGGCAAACATTTGCCACTCTTCATTTGGCTAGAAGGGCAGGCAATTGGTTTTCTCTAGCAATCATCTACTAATCTCCACAATTGGGTTGTGAACTGGAAGCAGATCTAGAGATGTCAATGGAACAAATCAGGAATAATTATATTTTTCATCATTCCAAAGGTGTGCATAGCAGATAAATGGGAAGACTGAGTTCCTATCCATAGGTGTTTACAATCTGATTTCCTGCTAAATCAGTATTGCCAACCCTAAAAAGTGTTCAAAAATCTTGAGGCAGGCCCCCCAAAATCATAAGGATTGGCTTTAAAATCATGAAATAAAAAAGAGAGTTTTATTTGCCTTCTGGTTTTTGAGCTATTAGGGTTAATGTTTTCCAGCCTTTCTCTGCAACTATGAGGTCTAAACATCTATTTTAAAAAAATGAAAGCCGAGATTCTCGTGACTCCAGGAGCTGAAGTTTTAAGAAAAACTTGAAGTATCACAAGAGTTGGCAAAACAATCCACGTGGGTAAATCATTGCCCACGTGAGTAAAACTTACTCATGAATAAAGAAAAGGAGTACTTGTGGCACCTTAGAGACTAACCAATTTATTTGAGCATGAGCTTTCGTGAGCCACAGCTCACTTCATCAGATGTGTACCGTGGAAACTGCAGCAGACTTTATATACACACAGAGAATATGAAACAATACCTCCTCCCACCCCACTGTCCTGCTGGTAATAGCTTAGAGTGGTCAGTTTAGACCAGCAGGAGAGTGAGTTTGTGTGTGTATGGGGGTGGGGGGGAAGTGAGAGAACCTGGATCTATGCAGGAAATAGCCCGACTTGATTATGTAAAGAGTTGTCACTTTGGATGGGCTAGCACCAGCAGGAGAGTGAATTTGTGTGGGGGGGTGGAGGGTGAGAAAACCTGGATTTGTGCTGGAAATGGCCCACCTGCTGATCACTTTAGATAAGCTATTACCAGCAGGACAGTGGGGTGGGAGGAGGTATTGTTTCATATTCTCTGTGTGTATATAAAGTCTGCTGCAGTTTCCACGGTACACATCTGATGAAGTGAGCTGTGGCTCACGAAAGCTCATGCTCAAATAAATTGGTTAGTCTCTAAGGTGCCACAAGTACTCCTTTTCTTTTGGAAACTAGGATTTTCCATAGAATATGTTGTTCCTATAGGAGTTGTAGGCTCTGTTGCTCAGAGGGATTGCCTGGGGTAAGTGAGAATATTTCCAGTAATTTACAATGTGCTTTTTAAAAAATACTTCCTTTCTTTTCTTTCTATCAGGTTATGAAATTTAGCACTGGAGGAGGAAGCAAATATAGAGCATTCTATTAAGGGGAGGAAAAAACATTTGAATCCGTTTCAAACATGGGTTGCTTGGTCACTGTGGACCATGCATGACCATTTTTCAACCTATGTTTTCTACCATCAAACTATTATTCCTGGTCCACACAGGCCAGGGAAGTTGTTGTTTAAGCATATTAGCCTGAACTGGTTTTAAAAAAACTGTTTAAAAAGAGTTCAGATGTACTTTTATTTGGGAATCATGAAAAACTCTCAAGTAACTATTGAACCAGTTACAAAGATCTAATTCCATATGCGATAATGATACAAACAGAGTTTACTGTCTTCTCTTGTTCTATGGCAGTAATCTCCATTTCTAAGTGCTTTAGTCCATTTGGTTCCATTAATTCTAAAATAAAAAAAATTTAAGACGATACTATGCAAAATATCAAGTCTCCACTGTGCTTAGATTCATGAATTCTCAGGAGATACTTCTTCCAACTGAATATCTTCATGTTATGAGTAAGAGCATACTTAAAAGATGAATCGAAACAATAAGAAATTAAAATCATGTCTGAGAAATATTTCTAATCCTTATCCAAGAAGGAAATAAAGTCCCCCCCCCCCCATTTCTGCATTGGAAGATGTGATAAAAATGGAGTGGGAGTTTCCCAGTAAAAGCAAAAAGTTTAACAGGAAGCATGTAAATCTGCAGACTCTAAAAAATAAATTATCATGCACCAAGAGGAGACTGTAGCCATTTATTTGGGTGGCAAAAGATTTAGGATTCTCGCAGTCTTTGAGATCTTCTTGAAAGAGCAGCTGGTCAGGAGAAAAGAGAGAGATTTCAGATGAAATTGAGAAGCAACTGTTTCTATGCATATTCAGAAATCTACGGTGTGCGTGTGTTTTTGAAAAGTCATTTTCTGAGCTAACCAGGAAGTTAAATTGAGCGTGGGATTGTTGGAATTCCACATAGTCTCCTTCCCTTCTTAAAACACTTTCTCGTGGGAGAATGCCAACAAGGAGAATCCTAATTGTACTCCTGCATGCAGTGCATCCACAGCAGTGCCAGCAACATCAAAATGAAACTGATTAGGAGTACTTGTGGCATCTTAGAGACTAACAAATTTATTTGAGCATAAGCTTTTGTGGGCTAAAACCCACTTCATCGGATGCATGCAGTGGAAAATACAGTAGGAAAATGTATACAGAGAACATGAAAAAATGGGTGTTGTCATACACACTATAACGAGAGTGATTAATTAAGGTGAGCTATTATCAGTAGGAGAAAAAAACCTTTTGTACTGATAATCAGGATGGCCCATTTCCAACAGTTTACAAGGTGTGAGTAACAATATGGGGGGAAAATAAGCATGGGGAAATAGTTTTACTTGTTAGCTGCATTTCTTGCTAGTGTTGCTGAACAAGGGTTAAGTGGAGGAAGTACTTTCTTGAGGAGGCTTGAGGGAGCAGGAGGAAACTGATAACTTGTTGAAAGAAGTGGGCTGCCCTGGTGGTCTATTGGCAGTACCTATTAATTTGGGATCTTGATAATTACCTCACTCAGCAGGCAAACATTGTCTGGGAAGCATTATGGAAGCAACATGCTTGGCCACTGGATGGATGAGGTATACTGTGTGACTCTCTCTAGTGATGCCTGCTGGATGAATAGAATTAACATGATTGATTATAGTACTATAAGTATATGCAGTGTAGTTGTAACCATGTTGGTCCCAGGATATTAGAGAGACGAGGTGGGTGAGATAATATCTTTTATTAGACCAACTTCTGTTGGTGAGAGAGACAAGCTTTTGAGCCAAACAGAGGTCTTCTTCAGGTCTAGGAAAGAAACTCCAAGAATTACAGCAAAATACAAGGGGGTGGAACAGTTTGTTTAGCATAAATAATTAGTACATATTGTAAGGGATATTCAAGGTAGAGTAGCCCGTTAACACCACTGCAGTCATAAGACAAAGAGGGGGTTAGTGGGTTACAGATTGTTGTAATAAGCCATAAATCCAGTGTCTCTGTTCAGTCCATGATTTTTGGTGTCTAGCAGAGTAATGAATTTACGTTTCCAGGCTCACATTTTGAAAGTGTTACATAAGAATGGCCATACTGGGTCAGACCAAAGGTCCATGTATCCCAGTATCCTGTCTTCCAAGAGTGGCCAATGCCAGATGCTTCAGAGGGAATGAACAGAACAGATAATCATCAAGTGCTCCATCCCCTGTCGCCCATTCTCAGCTTCTGGCAAACAGAGGCTAGGGACACCATTCCTGCCCACCTTGGCTAATAGCCATTAATGGGCCTATCCTCCATGAACTTATCTAGTTCTTTTTTGAACCCTGTTATAGTCTTGACCTTTACAACATTCTCTGGCAAAGAGTTCCTCAGGTTGACTGTGCATTGTGTGAAGAAATACTTGCTTTTGTTTGTTTTAAACCTGCTGACTATTTCATTTAGTGACCCCTAGTTCTTGTGTTATGAGAAGGAGTAAAACCTGTTGTGCAGGTTTTCTTTGAGGATGATAGGAAACGGAAACCTGCACAACAGTCTGTAACCCACTAACCCTTTCTTTTTAACAGAGGTGTTAACAAGCCACCTTATCTTGAATGTTCCTTTACAATATGTGCTAACTATTCATGCTAAACAATCTGTTGCACCTTGTATTTTGCTGTGATGCCTAGAGTTCCTTTCCCAGACCTGAAGAAGAGATCTGTTTGGCTCAAAAACTTGTCTCTCTCACCAACAGAAGTTGATCCAATAAAAGATATTGTTTCACCCACCTTGTCTCTCTACTATGAGTAGTCAGTTTCATTCTACAGCTGTTGCCATTGAGAAATTGCTGTGAGTCAGACAAAGGTGGGAGGGGGGGTCAGTGAGGGATAATCCAAGAAAGGGTGGGGAACAGAATAGTGGTACTGGTGATTTGTCTTGTAGGTTAAATAAAACAACCTCTGTAATAACATCTTCCCCAATTCCCTTCCTCCCATTCTCTCTGCTTTCCAAGAATCTTAACTCTTATCCATCTGTAAGAATTTTGAGGGGGAAGGAATTTCCCTGAATAAAATTATTAAATTGGAACTTGTCTGTAGTGATGCTAATGTTAAATTTAATGTAGTTTTTTGACTGTGCATTGATTTTCAGAGTTCCTACCATGTGCATACTTTATGTGATTAGAAGTCCGAAGGTTGCGTGATAGTGAACACTGCTGGGCAAAATGTCTTTTCTGAGTACTGGTAAGTTAACTATTTCAAAGTCCTGAAAATTCTGACAGTGAAAACATAGATAATTGAATAAGTAAATTAGAGTAACATGCACTGAGATTATTAAGCAGTTGAAAGCATTGCTGATATGGGTCATAGGCTGAGGATGCCCCTTGGTTTTGAATTGTCTTGCTTTATCTATTTGAGTGGCAATGGGGCCTTGTGGGCATAGGGCTGGGAGCTAGAAGCCACTGAGATCTAATCCTCACTCAGGTACTGACTTGCTGTGATAAGACAAGTCATTTAACTTCTCTTGGTTGATTTCCTCATCTATAAAATAGGTATGATATTTATCTACTCCACAGGATGGTGTGAGAATGAATTAATGTAAATTTGTACATTATTTTGAAAATATAAGCATTATTAAATACTATTCTATAAACAAAATATCATTTGTTACCCTGATGACAGGTTTCAGAGGAACAGCCGTGTTAGTCTGTATTCGCAAAAAGAAAAGGAGGACTTGTGGCACCTTAGAGACTAACCAATTTATTTGAGCATGAGCTTTCGTGAGCTACAGCTCACTTCATCAGATGTTTACCGTGGAAACTGCAGCAGACTTTATATACACACAGAGAATATGAAACAATACCTCCTCCCACCCCACTGTCCTGCTGGTAATAGCTTATCTAAAGTGATCAACAGGTGGGTCATTTCCAGCACAAATCCAGGTTTTCTCACCCTCCACCCCCCACACAAATTCACTCTCCTGCTGGTGCTAGCCCATCCAAAGTGACAACTCTTTGCATAATCAAGTCGGGCTATTTGATTATGCAAAGAGTTGTCACTTTGGATGGGCTAGCACCAGCAGGAGAGTGAATTTGTGTGGGGGGTGGAGGGTGAGAAAACCTGGATTTGTGCTGGAAATGACCCACCTGTTGATCACTTTAGATAAGCTATTACCAGCAGGACAGTGGGGTGGGAGGAGGTATTGTTTCATATTCTCTGTGTGTATATAAAGTCTGCTGCAGTTTCCACGGTAAACATCTGATGAAGTGAGCTGTAGCTCACGAAAGCTCATGCTCAAATAAATTGGTTAGTCTCTAAGGTGCCACAAGTCCTCCTTTTCTATTTGTTACCCTGAGATTTTCCCCTATTCTAAATTGTTTCTGTTGTGTGGATAATAAAATAGGCCTGTCCATTTATAACTTGATTCTTGATACAATTGACGTTCTCATATATTCTCAAACCAGCACAGGGAACTTAGTATTAACGGGAGTTTCACAGCTAAGTTGCGTGTTGATTTGGAGTACAGGCTGCCCTTAGTCATGAAACAGAGAGTATGCTCAAATACGCAACTCACCCCACAGGTATATGAGAAATTGAAGCACATGCAAAATGCTTTTGATTTAGTTATTTTTAACGTAGTACTAAGGGTTCATTTCCTGACTACTTTAGGACAAATGAAGAGAAAATGGGAAGAAAGATTGAAGAATGTTGATGAACTAGCATCTCAATATAAAAGAAAGCCACTTTGCCCTGTTTACAGGCCACAGCTGTCCAAACCATGGCAACCGTGCTCTGTTTGGAGTCTGTTTCATCGACAGTCTCAAGCTTTTAACTATGCAAAAACCTGTAAGGAGGTAAGATATTAAATTGTTAGAAGGGTGTCTTCACTATTTAGAAACGTCATTTGTAAAGTTCTGTTAACCTACAGAGTTCACTTCAGGCTTCTTTTGTTGATACATCAGGCAATTTTTTTTCCTTTCAAGTCAACATGATGCATAAGTTGTAATACTCAGTAGTTCCAACATTAGACTGTGTTATTAGATGTAATTAGGGCTAGTTCTAACGCAATACTCTAGATGTGTTGTTAATGTAATAGTAGAAGTGCTTGTGGGGAAGAAAGACCAAAGTGGTGGGATGTGACAAGGGAGGTCTGGCAAATGATGTAGATGAGGGAAAGAGCCAAAATGGTAAGAGCAAAAAGAAAAGGAGTACTAGTGGCACCTTAGAGACTAACCAATTTATTTGAGCATAAGCTTTCGTGAGCTACAGCTCACTTCATTGGATGCATTCAATGGTAAGAGGTAGCAGAAGAATGGGAAAGGGCTAAAAATCAAGTAGGAAGGAAGGAGAGAAGAGGACAGAGAATGACGAAGGAAGAGGGAAAAACAGAGAAGTTAAGATCTAAAAGAGGTAGAGATGAATGAAAAGAAAAGCAAAAATATATCCCACAAGAGACAGGCAACCGCTCAGGCACCAAGAAGTGAAAGAGAAGAACCAGATCACCTGAAATGAACCCTGAGCCTAAGGTATAACTGTTTTTGAATGGACGAGCTAGTTATTTATTTGTAATTACCTACATTTCATATTGTGGAATGTGCAATTTCCTTCTGCCATTTCAGCTATCCCAATAACTCTGCAGGTCTGACCTAGTTCTGTATATTACACTAACGTTTAATGCCTGTCAACAATACCCAGTAAAAGAACCCAGTGGTGTTGAAAGAATTTGCAACGCTCTGTGCCCAATTCTTGTTGCTCCATAGAGCAACACAGTTATCTCCTCACCTTAGACAAAGAAATGATGCCATGTTGTGGTAGGAGGCATGAGGGCACATGTAGGCTCTTGAGGAGCCCTAACAGGTCTGGGGAAGAGGGGATAAGGAATGTTGTGATTCAAACAGGTATCCTTGCCACATGGCGGTTGTAAGTAAGAAACTGTAGATCATTAACTTGTTTAAAATCAGCTAGGGGAAGAAAGGCAGAAAGAAACCAAAGTTCATTATATTTAAAAATAGGGATTTTATATTGAAGTATCATATTAGGTGAATTACTTTGACTTAGAAAGTCCAGGTAACAAAATTCAGGTAATATTTATATCTGTCCTTCTAAAGACCAAGGGAGAGAGTGTCAAAAACACAAATGGCAGTTATATGAAAATCTCCACCCACCCAGTTTTATAGCATGAGAAGTCCTGGCTTGATCTGAAGTCTGGGGGCACGTCTTCACGAGCAATGTTACAGCGCTGCCGTGGCAGCACTTTAACGTGGCTCGTGTAGTCGTGGCATAGCGCTGGGAGGGAACTCTCCCAGTGCTATAAAAAAAACACCACCACAAGGTCAGTAGCTACCAGGGCTGGGAGCGTAGCTTCCAGCGCTGGTGCACTGTCAACGCTAGCACTTTACAGCGCTGAAACTTGCAGTGCTTGCGGAGGGGGGTGTTTTTTCACACCCCTGAGTGAGGAAGTTGCAGCTCTGTAAAGTGCCAGTGTAGACAAGCCCTAAGACCTTGTCTAGATGAGAAAATTGTAGCCAAATCAGTTTAGAAACTGATTAAATTGCTTTAGCTAAACAGTTTAATTAGCTTCACACTGATTTAGTTAAACTGTTCCAATTTTCTCATCTAGACAAGGTCTAATGTAGGCCCCTGGCTCCACCACACCCATGATCCACCACGCCCATGATTTCAGCCAGTCAGTCCTCTTCACCTTTACATGCTGTATTTTTTTCTAATACTTTTTCCTTTTAAAAAGTGTCAATTATGAAAAACAATTTTCCACTTCAGTTTTCCCTACAGAGGAGTAAGTAAGGGGCCACACTAATCCTGAGTGTCCAGGAAAACACAGACAACAAATTGGAACAAAAAATACTAAACCAACAAATTAATATTTGGAGTTTCCCATTCATTTAACTGGGAAGCTACAATGATGACCCAGTCATATGATAGTCTGCGGTGATATAAATAGCAGCCCTCACATGATCCAAAATGATGTCTACTAGGAAGTACTGTTGGCTTCTTCTGGGTCCAGAGGAAACCCAGAATGGTGTGTTTAATAACAAATACATAAAAAATTACTGCTCTGAAGTCAGGGTGCTTGGTCTCCTGCGTGCCTGGAAGGAAAGAGCCAGCTCTGTGTTACGCATCCTACAACTGGGTTTTTCTTCTCTCTTTCCCCTGGCGGCTTTATAGATGGTTTCAGTGAGGGTCACTCTCCAGTCTTAAGTGGTGCACTGCTCCATCACAGTTCTTCTAAGTGTCTTAAAAATAAATTACTGTTTTATGAGAGAGATCATAAATTTACCTATTTCAGTTAGGACTTGTCTACACTGGCAAGTTTCTGCGCAGTAAAGCAGCTTTTTGTGCTCAAACTGCAGACGTGTACACACTGCCAAGCCACTTTGCGCTGAAACTCCTCAGTTACAGCGCTGCAAAAAACCCACGTTGACGAGAGTCATAAGGCTATTTGTGCAGAGGCTCCAGCGCTCTATTGCCAGTGTAGACGGTTGATTACTTTCTTTGCTGTAATTGGCCTCCAGAACTGTCCCATAATGCCTCAAGTGACCACTCTGCTCATTGTTTTGAACTCGGCTGCCCTGGAGACATGCGCCCCTCCCCTTTCAAAGCACCGTTTCTGACAGCCCTTGCAGGCTGTGCTGATCTGCTTCAGGACACAAGGCAAATCATTAATGTGGAATGTTCCTGCTGTTAAACACAAAGGCAGGTGTGTGTGTGTGTGTGTGAGAGATTGCTGTGCAGAGAGCCTAGGGAGGGAGGCGAGGGCTGATGTCAGGGTTTCCCCTTTCCCCGCCTCAGTGCCTGTTGCTTCCTGCCGCAGTCCGAACTTGTAAGACAGCATGCTGACAAACTCTCTGTCCCACAAAACACACTCTCTCCCCCTCTCCATTCACACACACACTCCCCCCCCCCCCCCCCTTCAGTTGAAAAGCAGCTTGCAATGTCGTAGGATGCCCATGGAACAATGGGATTGGGAAACCTGCATCATGTGATGCTGTGCCTGCCCCATGGGGTATCATCCCAAAGCATCCTGCAGCCAGTTGCACAGTGGAATAGCTACCACAATGCACTGCTGTCTTTGCCGTTGCAAGAGCTGCTAATGTAGATGCGCTCCAGCGTCTCAATGAGCACAGTGTGGACACGCAACAGCAGTTTAATTCCAGCGTTTTAATAAAAGTGGCATAACTTGTGGCGCAAAAACTTGCCAGTGTAGACATACCCTTAGTCACTGGTTTGTTTTATTCAAACATTTCATAAATGTACTCCTTTAATGAAACGAACCTTTTTCTGGTATTGAAACATATTACTGTACCTAAACAATTGTATTAACATCAGTTTGAGTCAGTAAACTTGTCAAACTTATAAACTGTCATTAAAGGGACAGCATCAACTTGATGGCTACTCAATTAAAAAAAAGTAGGAGTGGTGTGATGGCGTGTTTACCCCACACAGGTTAACCAGCTTGGGTGCACCTGGAGGGCGAGTCAAGACTAATTAGAAATAAAGCCCGAGGGGGCGGGAGAGGAGAGTTTGTCTCTATAAAGAGCTGTGTGAAGTCAATTGGGGAGGAGAGAAAGTAGGAAGTGTCATCTCTCTGGGAAGAAACCTGAAAAGAAGGTCGAGACAGGAGAAAGGCTTCTCTAGGAGGCTGGAAGCCTCCTGAACAAAGGCCCTGATGGGCTGAAGCCCACTAGAAACCCTGAATAAGGGGAGGAATGTGCAGCCCCTAGATTGGAGGATTGATTGAACCAGGAAAGAGGAGGAGGAGGAGGAGGAGCAGCAACAACAGAGGCACGGCTGCCTGCTGAGCCCAGCTGGGCTGAAGATTTTCTTTGAATACATTTACTTGTTGGACTTTTGATAAAGTAAAGTGGTAAAGTGGTCTGGCCAGAAGGCCACAATTCTATGTCTGGCCACAAGGGGGCATGTTAGGTTTGGCAAGGTTGCCACATGTAGGGGCTTGTTTAGGATCTGCAGAGTACCCCTCTGAAAAAGGAGGAATAAAAGAGAAGCTACAAAATGGAGGAAGTAGTCAGCCTATTAGCAGCGCAGCAGGATCATACTCAGGTTGTCCTCCTGCAAGGACATCCGGCAGCTGCAGTAGAAGTGCTTCCTGCAGTGCCTGGAAAAATGGACCTCAGCAGTTGATCGGCTTCTAGGTGAGAAGACCCCAGCAATCCAGTCCTAGGATTGGCAAAGCTGGGGTCAGACAACGACCCAGAAGCTTTTTTGTGTACTTTTGAATAGGTGGCTAGGACATCAGGATAGGCAGAATCATCCTGCGTGGCCCAGATGGCCCTGTTTCAGTTCAGGGAAGCTCATGTAGCATACAGGGCCCCCGCCAAAGAGCAGTCAAAATCATATCCTGTGGAGAAGCTGAATGATACCTGAAGCGTATCGTCACTGCATTAGAATGGAACCATTTCCTCAAGAAGCATGGCCTAGGGTGATTGCTCAGCAGCTCCAAGACCCGGCATGGCACTGACTGTCCAGAAGTTAGTTCTGTAGAGAGAATTATTAATCACATTGTCTTAGAATAATTGCTGCAGATTCTGCAAGCAGGGGCCCAAAGTTAGGTCTGGCAGTTTTGGCCAGTTTACACTGGTACTGCAGTGGAAAGAACAGAGGTGAATGATACCAAGCAAGCTGAGTAGTGGGCCAAAGCAAAGATCATCATCCTGAGGAAGGCTGGAAGAGGTAAAACCCCAGACTCCAAAGAGTTGGGGGGAAACATGGGGAGGAAGAGTCCTGGGTGGTTCTAAGTTTCAGGGCCAAAATGAGGTATCAACTCCACAGTCACTTCCCTAGCCCAGTGGAAGCACTCCAGGAGGTAGCTGCGGAAACCTGGTCATATGTTTCAGATGTGGCTGACCAGGGCATGTGAGAAAAGTGTCCCATGTTGGAGTGGGGCATTATAACCTGGTTTGTGGTTTGGGAGGCTCTTCAAGGCAGGGTTGAACCCTACCATATGTGGTGTCTGTCAAGCTGCAGAAACAAGTGACGAAAGGTCTGGTTGTCTCAGGCTGCAGGCAGACTTTTATTGCAGAAGTGGACTTATATCTGGTAAGATGGACTGGCAGATACATATCTTGTATACACAGAGAGACCCGAATATACCCAGTGATGGTAGTGGAATTGGAGGTACAGGGTCAGGGTGGCCAAGTGAGAGTCGGAGTGATGAGGAACTGACCAGACACTGACCAGGTTTCCTGGCCTTGATGTGGCAAAACCCAAGCCAGTTAAGGAGACACTTACCCAGACCAATGATCAGGGGTGCTCAGCTCTTCTGAGCACACTGATGATTGCCTGGAGACTGCTGAGAGAACTAGAGAGGAAATTCTGAGACATCCTCATAGTCTAGAGAAACAATTACAGGAAGATAAACAGGACTTGGCAGAAGTAAATGCCTCCCAGCATTGAATTATAATGAAGGCGGCAAAGTTAGAGCAGGACTTGGTCTGGACCAAGGCAGAATTGGAGCACAAAAGCAACAGAGCCAAGAGTTCAGGCCGAAGCTAGCTACATGTCTGGTGGCAAGGAATTACACAAATAAAGGGCCTAAAGTTGTGCCGGATCAATGTACTCTGGGGACACAAACCAACCCCCTGGTAGAACCAAAGGGGTTTTGAAGATAGCGGTGTGGCAGCAGACTGAGGAAGTTCAGATGCCAACCAGCTGACCGGGGGTAGGGTGAGAAGTCAGCTGAAAAGGCCAGAGGCCCTGGCAACAGGTATATTGAAGGGAACAGAAATGGAGGAAGTGGTGACTGATACAGCAAGGCTTCAGGAAAAGCTGATGGCAGCAGAGCAGACCGTGGAAGAGGAAAAGGCAAATCTAGAGAAGGCGAAAAGGGAGTGGGAATTCCAGATAGAGCTCCTGGAAGATGATTAGCAGAGACTACATGTGGGGGGGCGTGCAAGGTCATGTCCCTCCCTCCCTTGCTGAGATTTGATGCTTGGCTTATACTGAGCATGCTCAGTAACTGAAGCAGTTGAGGAAGGCTGCCCTCACTCTGCCACCCCACCTCTCAGCAGGCACAGGTCATCGAGAAGAGCTCATTTGACAGCCAGTTGGCAGTCCTTCTAGCACCAGGCAGGATGTAGTCTTGAGGGGGAGGCAATGTGATGGGGTGCACCAGGGGCATGGTTCAGGACTAACTAAGGGTATGTCTACACTACCCAGTTACAGCACGGCCGCGGCAGCGCTGTGACATGGGCAGTGTGGACACGCTTTATAGCCAAAAAAGAGCTCTCCCAGCAATTAAAAAAAACCAACCCCACCCCGAACGAGCGGTGGTAGCTTTAAAGCGCTGTCTATACTGGCGCTTTTCAGTGCTTAAAACTTTTGTCGCTCAGGGGGGTGTTTTTTCACACCCCTGAACAACAAAACTTTTAGCGCTGAAAGTGGCAGTGTAGACACAACCTAAAAATAAAGTCCAGTTGGAGGAGAGCAGGGTTTATATCCATAAAGTGCCAAGAGAGACCAGGTGGGAAGTGCCCTCTCCCTGGGAAGCAGCTGAAAAGAAGGTGGATGGGGTAGGGGAGGACCAGACAGGGTTCTCCAGAGGCAAGCTGAAAGCCTGGCTGAGATGGGGTTCCTGGTGAGCTGGAGCCTGCCAGAAACCATTAGTTAGGGAGAAGTGTTCCAGCCTAGGACTGGGGGATTGAGCGAACGGCGGAGAAGGAGCAGCAGTCCTCAGCACAGTTGTACCTCTGCTGAGCCCAGCCGGGCTGAAGGTTTGCTTTCAATACATTTTGTTGTTGTTCTTTGGTAAAGGACTTGCTGACCCTACAAAGAGCTGAACATTAAATTGACCTGACTGCAGGGCCAAAACACTCTGATGGTTAGAGGAGGCCACAGGACAGTGTGTATGTGTAGGGGAGAGGAAACTGAGGCACAGCTTCTGCAATGTCACAATTGGCATGGCAAGTTTGCCACAAGTAGTTTCTGGCATTACATCTCTTCCTCAATCCCCCAGTTTTTGTTGCCTTTACAATCATATTTTCTTATTTTAAGACATTTTTCCTCTCCAC
The DNA here is from genome assembly GCF_965140235.1 of Caretta caretta. Classification (NCBI taxonomy): domain Eukaryota; kingdom Metazoa; phylum Chordata; order Testudines; family Cheloniidae; genus Caretta; species Caretta caretta. The sequence goes on from NC_134209.1 coordinate 90,769,258, forward strand.
TCTTACCGCATATCAAACCCACACAGACAGCAGGGAGAACTGACTAACGACCCTATCCTGTGGTTACTTCCATGCAGACTGATTCTCTGAGAAGCCCCACTGACTTAAATGGAGCTTGGTGCAGGGGTCTGCCTGTGCAGAGCTCACTGCAGGATCAGGATCTGACTCACTATACAGGGGAACAGTGCATATGACAGCGTGCAAAGTAAAATATTTTGAGACAGGTGTTACCAACTCTTCAAATGTCATGAATTTCATTAAAGAAGTTATGACTGCCAAAGCTGTTTCCTAATTATGTTCCAGTTTGGGAGCATTTTTCTCTGTTGGGTCACCTCTTGTTTTACATATAGTATATAATTAAAAGGATGGTTTGGACATCATTTTGCTTGATTTAGGCCATATGTTGCTTCTCTCTTCAGTGGGAATCCCCTTCTCTGTACACTGTTTCTCTTCCCATTGATGTTACCATGCTGCTGATCAAAATAAGATTTTACTAGGCAAATACCACTTGAGGGTTTAATTCAGATCTCAGTTACATCAATGCAAATCCATAGTAGCTTTATTGACTTCAGTGAGCTGCTAAGAGTTACGCTGGTGTAATTTAAATAAGAAGCTGGCTCTTAATTAGCAATAAAAGGTACTTAGGCTTTTTTTTTAAAAAACCTAAACCATCCTTTGATAGGTTGTTACTAATTAGAAAATAATTACTAACCTTTGATCTGAGAAATTAATTTCAAGCAAAAGATTTTGACTAGTGATGTGAAAAAGGAACAGTTAACTCTTTCTTTTAATTTAAAAAGGATGTTCATGTATTTGCTTTGGAAACGAACGCAGAAGATGGACAAAGGTATTATCTTGTGACAACATATACAGAGCTTTGGTTTTATTACAAGTGAGTATTTTGAAAAAAGTACCTCTTAGCTGCTTTAAACTTCGTCAGGGCTGGGGCTGGTATAGACCAGCTCTCAGAAAGCAGGGTACCATAACTGGCTCCCTGACATTGATCCCCTCAAATGTGCTACAGTGCTTGACCACTGAAGAGAATTGGTATCCATAGTGAACAATCATCATCATTCTGGTGCATCAGCAGATAAAATAATTACATCTTCATGAACCATTTTATATATAATTCTTAACAGTCATTTAACAGAAACATATCACATGGTCGAGTTCTGATACTGAAATGTCTAGTAAAGGTCTACAGTCAACTTAAAAAAAAATTCTAAAATGTTTTAGCCATAGTGCATCTGATTATTAAGTGACAGAATTCTAAAAATCCAATTTTTGTATTTAAGCTCTTTATATTTTGCACTTCTCTCAGTTTGGATGTCAAAATTCAAAGAAGTTGGTTCCACTTTTGTGTGTAGTTTTACTTTAAGGTTCTCAGCACTAGTGGATTTATTGTTTAAAATGACTGTTTCCATTAGTTATTTTTATTCGTGAAAACATATTTGTTGGTCTTAGGTGTTTGTAAGAATTTATTTTTTTACAAAATCTAAATTTTAGGCCACATGTATATTTATGGTGTTTCTTTAGTTAGTCACAAAATTCATACTTTAAGTTGTTCAGAACATAGTAGAGCTAGTCTTTAAAACATTTCAACAAGTGTTTCACTAAAGAGGAATAAAAATCTTTATTTTTTAAAATTATTGTTCATAAACATGGGTGATGATTCTTGACTACTTTCTGTTTAGCAAAGAACAAAAAACAAGTCTCATGCATTGCTATGAAGTTATTCCTGAAAAAGCTGTTTGCAAACTGTATTTTGATTTGGAGTTCTATAAACCAGTGAATCCTGGAGCTGATGGCAAGCAGATGATTGCAAAGTTAATTGAGGTAAAACGAACAATAATTAGAATATAACATATTGTAGGTCTGTCTGTCTTGTTATTGGCCTTAATGTGGATCAAAGAGAATAAAGTGAACAGATTTTCCTTATAGTTATTCTATAGCTAAAGTTATCACAAAAAATGAAAATTGATTACACGTTTTTAGAGAAAATTAAAAAAGCGTGTTTAGATATTGCTAGTTAAAGCAAAGTTTTTCTGGTTTTCCTGCTTTAGAGGAACAAGAGACAAATAGTGGTTGGTATGACAGCATGTTCACCAGAGGCCTGGGACATTTTGTAATTTATCTTTCATTATATTGCCTCTGTAGAGTCTTACTGGTGGATTATGTGCCCCGATACAAGAGCCACAGAACCAAAGAAAGCAGTAAAATTGTTAGGGAGCATATAGGCATGCCCCTGAGCTCTAACAAAAGACTTCACCCTCTATTTTTCCCTCAGTTCTTCTTTTCCCGGTTGTTTCAAGTCCCTTTTTTCCCCAGTGTGGTTTTTATTAAGCTTAGGCCTTTTCTGATTCTTATATAGAGTCACTCCTTATTAGTTACTGGTTTTACTAATTAGCACAAATGTTGTTTTCATATGGGTTTGGTTGGGCTTAATGTCCCGGCCCACCATATCTCCAATGTGGTGGACAAAGAGAATAAAACGAGCTTTCAGAAATACATCTCCTTCTCTAGTAAAATATCCTGTCTCAGATAAGTACGAAGGTTTAAGAACATTCATCCTAAGAGCCTTGTGCATGCCTCTCGCTGCGAAGGAAAGAAGCCACAGACTGAATGAGGGCTTTTCTCTTGGAGCAGTCCTTAGGGGATCCACCTCTTTTGGGAGCATGAGAGTCATCTAAGGGATCCTCAAAATCAAAGAAGATTGTTGGATCCAAAAGGAGGGATCTGAGATACTAAGATCTGAAGCTTTTGGACTCGTTGGATCTAAGGTCATAACTCTGGCCCTAGATATAATGTGACTAAGGGCTTGTCTACACTGGCAATTAACAGAGCTGTAACTTTCTCGCTCAGGGGTGTGAAAAAACACCCCCCTGAGCGCAGCAAGTTGCAGCACTGTAAAGCGCCAGTGTAAACAGGGCCCCAGCTCTGGGAGCCGCGCTCCCAGCCCTGATAGCTACGCCCCTCGGGGAGGTGGGTTTTTGAGAGTGCTGGGAGAGCTCTTTCCCAGCGCTGCGCCATGACCACACAAGGCACGTTAAAGTGCTGACGTTGCAGCGCTTTAGCGTTGCCAGCGTAGACTAGCCCTAAGTTGTCGTAGGTGTGGATTGTAGAGTCTTCAACGCTGGTTGTCACTGGAGCTGTAAACTGTACTTGGGAAGCAGTGTAACAGAAAAATGTATAGATGAGGTGGTATATTAGGCTTTTGGGTGAGAAACTGGAAATTTGCAACAGTCTGCTACTGGTACCATAATCATACACGTATTCAATTTATAAGGTAAAATATGTGTTTGTATTTTGGTGAGACTTTAATAAATCATGAAACTTCATAGTCTAAAAAAACAGTATGTTCAAAACCAAAAATATCTTTGAAATGAATGAAGACATAAAATCTGCCCTCCTATCACAATCTATGGGTACCTTTTAGTTATTAAAAAAACAAAAAATAGCCTACTTTTTTTTATTTTTCAGCTTTTTAGTAAAAAGCTGGAAGAACTTTATGGAGTTAAATGTTCAGCTGAAGATGTCTTGAACTTAGATTCCAGCACTGATGAAAAATTTAGCCATCACTTAATATTTCTGCTTCACAAGACAGCATTTAAGGATAATATTAATGTTGGTAAGCATATTTTCTTATTTCTAGTACATAAAAAGGAAATGTGTGGAATTTTAATATCTTACTAGTACAATCAAGCACTCAGATATTATGGTAATGGGGACCATAGGTGGAAACAAATATGTATTTCCAGTTACATATTTGTTTTATTGTGCTTCAACTGATTTCCTGCTCATGTATTTTCTTTTGTTTTCTGTGACTAGTAGTGCAATTTCTCATCAGCCTTCTACTTCAAGGAAACAGCTACTCTGTGTGTGTGTGTCTATACTGTATTTACAGAACAAAGACATCACAAAAGCTGGTAAAAGGCTTGATGATCGTTTTACAGTTGCTTACTTATTTTGTAGATTAAGGTGTATGTTTTGTTTTTTTTTAATTGGCTGAAGTTAAACTTTATTGGCCAGATTCTTGAGTCCAGCTGAGCTATGCTAGCCCAAGACCTTAGTGAAAGGGCAAAGGCATAGCTTAAAGCTGCCTTTGCATTAGCCTGATCTAGGGAACAGTGGGAAGCTCTTTGGTTCTTGACATAAGTTGGAATGTCTTCTAGGCTACAACAGCCCCTCATGGACCATTTTGCCAACCCAGGATTGCCAAAGCACAGTGGATTCCAGCCTCATACTCTCATGCTACTTACTCTTGTGGGGCTTGGAGGAAGTAGTGTAGTCCCTCCATACCTAGCTCTGGGCTAGACAGAGAGTTTGCTATGCAAAGGGAACATTCAGCTGTCCTTCAGGGCAGCTTTCTGGCTGGTAAGTGCCCTGGAATGATACAAAGAAGCCAGACTGGAACCAAGAATCTGGCCCTAAATGCCCCTGTTGGTCCTTATCTTGCTCCCATTGAACTCACTGGGAGTTTTGCTATTGACACCAGTGGGATTACAATAAAATCCTTCATTTAGTAAGAGTAAGAAAAGTTGCCTGGGAGTGATTTGAGAGCACAAGAGAGACAGGCTCCTTGCTCTCAGGGTCAAGTGCCTGGCCCCACCCCAGCCTAGAGCAACAGTTACAGAGAAAGTCCGACTTTGCTCCTGCAGCCCTGGGCTGGAGCATGTGCTGTCACTCTGTTAGGATAGTACATACAGTCTGGTCAGCACTGGGAGCTGTGAGGGGATGGAGCATGCTCAGTGAAGGCAGAATCTTTGGCAAATTTAGCAATAAAACTGTAAGAAGTGTGTACTGAGCATGTGTGAACTGAGATTTTTTTCAGAGGTTGATAACTTGGCCAAATTTTCACAGTAACAGCAAAAGGTACATACCACCCCTGGCCCAAAGGTCACACCCTGCCAAATTTCAAGTCCCTGGCCCAAACATGGGGTTGCTGTAGCTTCTCAAAGAAAAGGACAACAGAAGTATTTTTAATATTGCAAAACAACGTATTTTCCTCTAACCTCAGTTTCATAAGCAGTTAAATCATTTTGGCTGAAACCTTTTCCCCCGCCCCAAAAAAGAAAGAAAGAAAAAAGAAAAACCAAGAAACCAGCTTGAGGGAGACACCTCATATGGAAAATTTCAAACCAAACAGATAAAAGGCTGGCAAAGTTATAAGCAACTGCAAACAGATTCCTACAATGGGAAGTGTTGGGCAACCTTAATGTTAGGCAGTGCTACTAGCCTCGCCCGGTATATAGCATAAGCAGTATATTGCTCATTATTTTCATTGACTAATAGAAACAAATAAAACCATTTCTTCTCCCTGTTCTCCCCCACCTCTCCCCCCCATGACTCTTCTACTGCAGCCACAAAAACAAAATGATTAAATGTGATCATTAAACTCTTCATCAGTCTAAAAGTTTGATTCTGTAACCTCTTTCTTATAAAGTTATTAAAGAATGTGTGGATCAAAAGTATTTTATTTAAAACTAATTTTAGCCTTGTGATCTAGATAGCTAAGTGTAGAATAAACCCATACTCTTTCAGTTTATTACATCAGCTGTTCCCTTTCAATAAGAGCACTTGAGCTATTACTTCCAGCCCATTGGTTAGGCTTTTCCTATCACCATTGTGAACTAAATTATTAACGCGGCTGGACATTAAATGTTTGTGTTTAAAATCAGTCATGGCTATAATAGATTTATAGGGACAGTAGGCAGAGTAAGCAGTAAATGGTTTGTTTATTGTTATTTTGCCTTCCTAGCAGTAATAGGAAACTAAATTTGCTTGCGATACAAAGTGTCAGTTTAGTAAACAATGTTACTCTTTAACACACATTAAATATGAAACTCAGATTTAGTTAATTTCTTAATCATCTACATGTCAAAAATGGTTGATTGTCTCTTGAAGATTAGCAGCTTTATAGTTTGAGTAATTCAATTTTTAAATGTTGGGCCTAATTATCTACTGATTTTTACATAGAAAATGTCTATAAATTCAGTTTGCTTGATACAGTGATATCCAAGCATCTAAATATCAATCAGGATTTTTTGTATATGAAGAGAGAGGAAGGTCAACAGTTTAAATAAACTGTCCAATGATATTAAAGCTATAAGCAATTTTCTCTCTCTTTTTTAAATCAAGTCTTTATTGTGGAATACCAGTTAATGAATAATAGATTATTTAATCTATGATGTTTCCATTATAAATCACCACAACCTGTGTGTTCTCTGGGACAATCTAGAAAATGAAACTGCAGTCTTATCCTAATAAAACTGAGTATTTTATTAGAATTTTTCCGTCAAACATTCTGCAAAATAAGTAATATCCTAAAATATTAAGTGTGTTACTCTTCTACCAACCTCTAAGAAGGCTTTAAAACAAAGGGATTAAATTCACAGCCGGTTTAAGCAAGTTCAGCTCCATTGATTTCAGTGGACTTGCACTCATTCATGCGAATAAAAAACCTGTTGTTCAAGCTGCAAGCTGTAGTGGCTGATGCTCCCTCATATGCCACAGTACTGACCTGTTGTCCAGTCCTGCACTTATGCATGTGAGTAGTCCCATTCACATTACTGTAAGTGGTGTGTATAAGTGCTCACAGAATGAGGCTCCAATTGGCTAAGAGAATGGAGCATCTCTTTTGCTCACTGGGAATCTGGCAGTCTAATGGGAGATCCAAGTCCATAGTCAATGTCAAATCCAAAATTCTGGCTCATGCTGATCATTGGCAAAGTCATTCGTTACCAAAACCAGCACCCTGTGTGCTCTGATCATGGATGAAGTACCAGACCGTGACTCTTATCACCAGTAGTAAGTGTCTTCGGGCAATAGCATGGGTGTCCTGTGCCCTGCTGTCAGGTTGGTAGAGAAGAGTATGGTCCTCCTTTGAAACCCTGCACAAGGCTGGTTTACTAGGACTTTGAACAGGCATCCAGGATTTTTTCCTCAATGTGAAACTTTGGTTAGAGAAGCTGTGGTGACATTACTACACATTTGCTATTCACAACATTTCAGTTTTTATTATTATTTTGTTTCTAGGACCAGGGCCCACTTGTTTGGTTCTGTACAAATATATAGAAACACATGGCTCCTTCCCTGAGGAGCTCACAGCCATTAAGATGGTGAAGGGTGTGAGAGAATGATACAACCAAAATATGGACAGTTCTTACATACCTGTTTTAACATGGTGAGGTGTCTTAAAAAACAGCAGCACAAACTTCAGTTTCAACTAAAGTTCATGCCAAAACTTGGGCCTCCCATTTAGCAGTTTAAACCATTGGTTGTGCACCAGACTTAGAAGAGAGAGAAACTCTATCCTGGTTTTTTATTTGAAAGTCTTTGCACAAAACACATTAAATGCATTTTTAACTTGTGACTAAACAGACCCTGATCCGTTTCTTTTCTTATTATTTTAAGGTAATTTTGTGAAAACAGTTTTGCAACCTGCTCTTGTTTTAACTGAAAATAAAGCTGATGCTCTGATTCTAGAAGAAGGGGTGGACAGTGTTGTTTCCCAGTCTTCCAAAGCAACAGCTGAAATAGATGGTACTGTTGTAAACCTCAGTGCAGTGAAGGAGCCTCCTGGGAAATGGCAATCTAATATGCACAAAACGCTGGAAAATGGAGCATGGCAACAGAACGAAAATCCTGATCTTTCCTTTCTTGTTGTGAATGATAAGGAGGGAGGCAAGCAACTTGTCGTCGATCTGGGTAAATATAAAAATTAGTTACTGACAGAATTCTGAGCCAAATTCTGCCATTAGATGCATGCACAGAAAATGCAGCCTGCGGGAAGGAGGCATTTGCATGCACAAATTAAGTAAGAATTCAGCTCCATATTATGTGTAATTTATTCCTGTTAAGGTGTACTGGAATGCAACAAAGGTGCAAACCAGAGATGATTTATGCTTTGGTCCCAGCACTGTTTGCACAGTGTTTTGCTTAATGTACAGTAATATAATTAAGTACTGAACATACAACAAAATGCAGGATGCAATTCAATAAAAATCAAACAAATTATCTTAAAAGTTGTATTTTAAATTTGGCCTTAAATATTGACATGCTTGTGGAACTTTTAATATTAGCTGAGGTTCCATAATGTTGTTCCACAGTAAATAAAAACTCTGTCCCTTGGAGACTTCAGTTTATCTTTAGGATCTATCACCCCTTGATGATAAGGGGGACAATAGTTGCATGGGGTCATTGGTTCAGTTAAATGGCAAGTGGCTTGATCACAAAGATGGGGACTAGAGAGGCAGTCTGTTTGATAGTTGTGTATTTAAGATTTGTCACAGACTACCTAAAGCAAGGGATGGGTACTCCTTTTTAATGGTGTGTATAAGTATAAGGAATGTATGATTCCAAACATCTTCTAGAGATAATTTAAAGTTAAGGCCTAATCCATTTGAACCTATTGAATAGAAACTGCAGAATCCATAATCCAGGTAATTTTAGGAAGCAAACAAGGTGCTGTATTTTGAATGGTCTAGAAAATTCATGTGAATAAAATCAAATAATGATCAACAAGAAATGCCTTGTTCAAATATATTCACAGTCAGTTGCATATATGTAGCTTGTTAATTGCCCTACCCCCAAAAAGTGAAGATCTGTGTGTAATTCCTGTATACTGAGCAGAATTTTTTCTCTTAAAAAATACAAATCCAAAATAATTGGAAAGCACGGACAGGTCTACAATGACTTCTTTTACCGCAGTTTTCATTTTGGCTTCTGAATTGCTTTACTATGTTATCTTTCACTATGAAGTTTTGGAAGACTGGCTTATTGGTAACAATCTTGGGGTATTTTTACATATTAGTAGGTGGCTCAGCTGAGTACAGTGACACAATAATACAGTGTTCTGGACACATCTATTTTTGTATTTGCCACAGAAAAGTTATTTTGTAACTACTCTCAGCAGTGTTCTTCCTTGAATAGCAGGTACCTAACTTCCAAGACTTAGCTTGCACTGTTATGTTGGTTCCCTAAAAAGAGAGTAACAAAGTGCTCTGCAACAGAAGAACTGTGACTGTAACTAATAACAGTAACTCCTGCAGAGACTAGTGAATAAAAAATAAGGTGGGAGGGCGCAGTTATGCGGCACACTAAGCTGATAATATGTGGGTTTGTTACTTCCGTTTTTGGTTTTAGTTCACAGTGAGCTAGAACATGGGGGGCTTACCACCCTAAATTACAAAATGATTGGTAGACGGAGACCAAGAACAAATTGGAGCAGGATATTGCAAGACAAAATTCGGATGCAATATATCAGTCATGCCAATGCTCATAGTCCTTAAACTTTCATGAGAACTAAATTCAGCTTCAGAATTAAACAATTCCCCACCCCCCCCACACATACACGCAAAGTCTCGAGCAGAATTGCTCATACTTGCCCACCCATATTTGTTTTGAGATTGCGATGTGAACTGCATTTTTCTGACTACCACTCTTGTTGTTGAAGTGCAACTATGATATAGTCACACTGACACACAGAGAATAGGAAACTGATAAATTGCCAAACCATGTTTACAATGTAAAATAGTTACATGATTTTTCATGCTAGGAAAAAGAACAATTAGACTGGAGAATGATTTGCAGAGATTTTGAAATAGTACCAAATAATTAGTATTTACTTAAAATGTCTGTACAGCAGTTTTGAGTGATTGTCCTTATAGTTGAATATTATGGATAAATATATGGCTGTTTGATTCATTCTTACCCTGCTATATAACTCCTACTGTGAGAAATGAACTGGGATAAATATAAGTTTGTGTTTACTCCTTTAAATGCTTTTTTCTCAGACACCCAAATATAGTGTATAAACAATACATATGAGAGAACCTAGCCAACTGTAAATACATTATGAAACCTCTCTCTCTCCCTGCAGGAGTTTATACAAAGAATAGAAATTTCCGGCTGTATAAGTCATCAAAAGCAGGAAAGCAGACGACTTTGAAAATAGCTGAAGATAACAAGTTTGTTCCTAAACCCAAAAAGAATATTTCTGTTGAGGAGCAATATTTCCTTTCCTCTTTGGTTTGCAATGTTAGGTAACAATTTAATTACAGTGCTATGTAAAGTACTTTAAAATGTAGACTTCAGTAATATTTATAATTGCTGTAGCAGCAACCACTTCTGTTGCGGGGGCTGACATTCCACTGAGACTGATGCATTCTATTCTAGGAAAGTTCAGCCATTGGTTTCAGCAGGTAAATTTTTCTGATGGTTATTCCTTGAAGCAAAGGTTTGTCAGAAATCCAATCTGCTGCACCTACCTTCAAATATGCAATAAATTCAGAGAACTTGTGCCATTTGTGATGGTTTCTGAACTGCACTCTGTGTGTGTGTATGGGGAGGGAGGTTGTGTTTTGGGGTTTGTTTGTTTGTTTTTAATTTTTGTTTGAGATGAAGAATTTGACTTGTTCAAGGTTATTCAGCTGAGAAGTGCTACATTTCTATCATTGTAAATTAGATAGGACTCTGAAATGGACCAAAATCCAAAACTGCCCTCACTGAACCATTTAAGAGAGAATAACTCCAGTCTAGACACAGAAGAAAGTGAAAAGCATTATTTTGTGTGTAAACTTTAGTGAGCAACAGCAGTTTTCCTTAGTGCTGCACAAATATATGCAACACAATTTATTATCAAAAGAGGCTGCAATCTAAGGACCTAATCCTGAAATGTACTGAGTGTTTTTTTGGGAGATGAGAGGCAACCAAAATTGCTAATGACTTCAGTACTCAGCACCTCACAGGATTGAGCCACAGTTGAGCTGCATTTATTATGGAGTTTTGATTGTAAATATCTTTTTAAAGATGCATATTACATTCAACATTCCTGTAAATCTTTGGTTGTCATGGGCCTCAATTAAGCACCTGTCAGGGATGGTCTAGAATGGATAATACTTAGTCCTGCCTTGAGTGCAGGGGACAGAACTGGAAGGGACCTCGAGAGGTCATCTAGTCCAGAGATTCTCAGCATGTGCCTAAATACCTTGCACAATTGAGGCCTATATCCTATAGTATAATTAAAAAAAACAAACAAACCAGACTTCAGTGGAGTCATTCCTGAGTAAGGACAAGAAATCATCTGTTGTAGAATTTGCCCCATATGATGGTTTGTTTTCATGCCAGAAACACAGCAAAGAAAAAACATAGTTCTTTGCAAATTATTAGTCTAAAAGGGTAAAGTGCAAGACTACTAAAAGCCATCCAAAAGTAAACAATACTTTTCAAGGACTACATATATAGCAAATAGGGCTAGAAGTAGTGCAGAGGATCCTGGGTTGGGTGAGGGTAGATCTTTCTGTCTCTGCTGTGGAAGAAGGAAACTCTACCCTCTGCTGGAATATGTCAGAGGAAACTAAGTTAAAACGAATCCTTTATGTCTGAACAAGAAATAAAGGGGCCATAAGAATCGGAAAAGGAAGTATGGTATGTCCAGAAATCTGAGTTATGACTGACTTCTCCCACTGTCTCTCTCCATCAGGTTCTCAGAAATTGAAAGAGCCCTAACTTGTGACATCCCAGAAGGGAAGAAAAAAATGTTTAAACAAACAAACAGGAGAGTTTTCAATAGCACTTCAGGTACTTCATAACAATCTTTTGAATATGTGATTTTACTGAATAGAAAAATTTATCTTAAGTGTTTGCATCATTAATTTGCTATATGTATTACAGTGTACCTGATCTAATTATGGAATATATCTCAAATTGTACATCTGATAAACTGCATCCTCGTTGGGCTGTTGTTCTTATACATCAGTGGAAACTTTCTGCTGCAGCTTATTTAGGCAATATCCTTTAGCTGAGTCCTGCAGAGGGTATGCCCTTCATTTCCCAGAGAGACTGCCTAACTAGTTACTCATGCACTAGTAAATTGGGAGCATGCAGGAGTGTCTCTCTTTCCCTGTTCTATAGACCTTTCCAGAGTAAGTTACATGAGCAGCAACTTGGGTGTTTTATATTCAGGATGTAGAGTAAAGCTTGAAATTAATAAAGGATCAGAGTGTGCCAACCTAATTGATCCTGCATAATACCTTACTCCACAAAAGCCCCATTGAAATCAATAGGGCTCTTTGTAGTGGAAACTAGTATTCAATATAAGTCAGAATCTAGTCCACAGTGTAAAGTTTTCTTGTCCCCAGGAATACTAAGCATTGACCAATCTCCAGGAGCATGTGCTAATTGTTAATTGTAACCTGCCTTTCCCAAAAGTAGGGATCTGGCTCCAGACTTCCTGAGCAAGGGCAACTTCTTCTATAATGAAAAATGCTTTCCAAGATGTATACCACTTAGACACTGAGCCCAGTCCTGCTTTACTGATGGTAATGGGACTAGGAGTAGGTCCTTAATGGTTAGTGAGATTCAAGTACACTTATTTTTTTTCTGAGTTTGTATAATCTGTAACAGTAACTTTTGTTTTTAAACAGATCCCATAGAAGGATATCAATATTCACCTTATCCAGAAATTGATTGTTTTGTCCTTTCTTTAGTTAATAAAGATGATGCTCATGGAGGTAAGGACCATAACTTTTTTATTTTTTAAAGAGAGTCAGACATATATTCTCAAGATGTTATAAATTATTTTTAAAAAGGGTACTTAATTTTCCAGGGATACGACGATGGAATTATTTTTCCTTGGAAGAACTCCTTGTTTATGACATATCCAGATATCGCTGGTGTAAAAATATTGGAAGAGCCCACAAAAGTAATAACATAATGTATGTTCTTTAAGTATGTTTTATTTAATAGGTACTTTTACTTTGAAAGGCTTCAAATTAACCTTTTAATAAGGAATTTTTCATTATGCAACTAGAATATCCAGGAATGCTTTAACAGAAAACTGTTCATGGAAGGGAGAGTGTTTTTACAGCACCTAATACAACAAGATCCCAACCCTATTCTGCTATTCACTGGAAATGGAAGGAATTTTTTGAGTTTACTCTTTAGCTGAACATATGTTTATACCTATTTATGGAGTTAATTCCAATGGCAGAGGATAATGGGAGGTATTGACCTCAGTGGGGTCAGAATTTCACTCAAAATGTTTAGTTAATCTTACTTATTAAACTGAATATTGATGAGAGAGACTAATTTAATTTTTTAGGTTACAAATTCTAAATGTAACTTGTCATCTGATTGTCAATTTTACCCTGAAGAGAAATTAACAGCCAGTCTCCTCTTGAGTGTGAGAAGAACCAAATGCATGCTGCTTTTTTTTTTTTAAAGGACTCTTTCCAATTGTATCCTATTTCTAAATGTTTTTCAAAAGAATGAATATTAGATTGTTTTTAACAGCAAGAGATGTACAATATTCTATTCAACCACAACTAAAATGGTATAGTATTACCAAATTATGTGGTAAGATTTGTCCCATACTGCAAATCCAGGTTATGCAATTCTGTTAAGTACCAGAGTTTGTACAAGTGCTTTAGTTAAACTCACTGCAAAAGTGAGGGTTTTAACTCATATTTTATAACTATCTTATACAAATCAATGTCTTTTAAGAGTCTTATTTTCCATCTTTGTTCAGACTTAATGTAGGCTGAAGATAATTGTACCTCACTTTCAACACCGTGGCTTTAAAACATACCAAAAACCTGTACATTTAAGATGCACACTCTTAATGTAATTTCCATTTTTTTAACATTGCATATTATATGTAATTTCAGTTGTAAATGGGCCAGAGTGCATGTACAAAGACTATTTTAGAAACAGAGGAAGGGCATGAAATCCTGGCCTGATGTGTATAATGTAGCTAATGCTGTTTAAGTGCTAGCCAACACTTGCATCTGTATTTTAAGGATCCTGGTAGATCTAAAAAAAGAAGTTTACTATCAAAAATGTTATGACCCTGTCTGCAGAGCTAAAAACTTCAAATCAGAAAGTAAGTAATGTTTCTGAAATGGTTTTGTGTAATTTTATTGAAAACATAACTTTAAACAAAATATAAACACACTGTATTTGATTTAGGTATTCCATTACCCCCTGAGATATGCCTCCCTTTTCTTTTCAAAGAGGTATGTATTTTTTGTTCCTTTCCCTCTTCCCCATCCCCACAAGAAAAAAACAAACTGCGAAAAGACTTAATGGTAACTCAAGTGTGTTCCAAACTGTCATCTCTGGTAGCCCTTTAAAAATCTTGCCTACACTAAGGGACTGAATGATTGTCCAATCTTTACTCACTTGTGAGTTGTTCAATGGATGGCAATGGGACCCATCAACTGTAGTGACTGCATAATTGGACCCTAAATATTTCAGAATTCTCCTCCTAGTACTCCTACCACCAAGGGAAGTGCTAATATAGACTGGCCGTAGGCAAGGTTACCAATATCTCACCTAGACTAAGGCAAATCTCTTCCTTGTGCACAAGATCTTTTAATCTCTGACTATATCTACACCATCTAACTGATCAATACATGAGTGTCACCTTTAAACTTCATGGAGGATTCAAAGAATACATTCCATTTTCTATTTTTCTGATGCTTAGGCAAATACAAGTCAGACTTCAACCAGTGTTTGCAACACACAAACTGATAGTAGCATAGTTAATACATAGCATTAGGGGTTTAATATGCTGAAACAACTGATTCACACTTTTAAATTTATTCACACGGAATTTAAATGATAGTCATGGACTTTGAAGAGTGAAGTTAATCTTCATTTAGAAAATCCTTTCATATAGTGTAGTAAAGCAATAATGTAAATATTCAACCTTTGTAGAGAAGACCAAGCAACCCCTACCTTGAGCTTTATAAATAACAGCTTTTCAGTAGCTGGTATTACCTTTCAACCAAACTTTTCATGGTTTATTGATCGGTGTACTGCAAGTTTATGAAGTCCTATCTGAAGCAGAACTGATTGTTGGTAAGTTACACCTATTTAGGAAAAAATTCTTAGTAAGTGAATCATCACTATTTAAAGCAGTGGTTCTTGGCCCAATCAGCACACAGCTACGGCTCACGTGACATCCGCAGGGCCATACAAGTTGTGTGTGTGTGTGTGTGTCTCTCCCCTAGTTCTGCTTGGAAAATATTACAATTGGGCATGTAACTTCTTTAGATCGGTTGCATCCCTTCAATAATCATCATTTCTTTTTGAAACAGCACATATCCATAAAATGTGTTATCTCCCTACAGATGCAGCTAGAGCAAACTCAGTAGTGCTCTTACAGCATGATTTTCAAAAGCTTGCCAGTTACAAGGCACTGCTTTTAAGGACTAAATTTTGGTCCTACTGAAAACTGACTTTCATAAGATTAGGGTCTGGCTGTATGGTAAATGCCCACAATCCAAAAACACATAAGAAACTTGCCTGGTCAGCTGACCTACACTCTGCTCATTAGAGGTGACATTTTCAGAAGTGCTCAGCCTTAGCCTAACTCTGCTCCCATTATGAAGCCAACAAGGAGATCTAGCCCCCAGAAGTAATGAACACTTACATGTTGAATAAGTAATATTTGTTTTTTTAAAGGAAGAATATGTACTTTTTATGGATGAGAGTGGGAACATAGAAGAAAAACCTAACCTTACAGACTTCTCAGAAAGCACATCATTAAGGATACATCAAGAAAATAAGAAGTCTCCCGACAAGCTCTGTTCAAATACAGAATGGGAAAATGTGACTGATGATGTGTATTTTCTGGAAGCTATCGAAGATGCTGAACTTGCAGAAGTTGCAGACAACAGTCTGACCACGTGGAACTGTGACCTGGAAGAAATACCTGATGAGCTTCTCATAGAGGTTTTAAGAAAACAGGAAGTTTGTGGTAACAAGACATACAACTAGCTATCAACTAAGGGTAGCTGTTTATAAAATGTGCTAACTCAACTATATCTTAATGTATCTAAAGCCAAAAGTTTCAGAAGTTCCGTTTACACTGCCAAAAGAAACCAATAGAACCATGCCAGCATCCTCTCTTTATAAGAAAGTGCATAGTAAACTTGCCATTAGCTATGTTTTTGTACATTGGGTTTGTGTGTTAATGACATTTTATATGGTTTAATAGGATACAGCCTTTAATTTCTGGTTTAAGTTCCAGCTTAGTCAGTGGTGGTTCTGCCACCTGCAGCAGTGCATATGGCACAAAAGCCACCCTCTCTCTTTACAGAGGCCAAGGACTGAATAGCTGCAGAAACTGAACTATCCTCTCAACCCTAGAAGTAGCTGCTCCTGGACAGGAAAGAAGCACCATGGAAGACCCAGGTAGATCAGCTTACCCTAGTAGTACCTGGGTTGTGCATGTTCTAAAGCTAGACACAGGCGATCAATCTGGTACTTCTCAGGAGCACTAAATTCAAAATGTAAAAAAAATGCTAAATAGACAGTGTCAACACACTCAAAAAGCTTTATGGACAATGATTCAGGTAAAATTCACTTACCAAGGGATGGAATGTGGTTAGAACATGTTTCTTCCCATATGTCCAAATGTTTAGGATGTTGCCTACAGCCTGTACTGTACTTCGTTACTTTACAAAGGGCAAGCAGGATTTCTTACCTATATGTGGGCCTGCCAAAAGGTAAATCCATACTTTAGATAAAAACTTTTGAGGATTTGTCTACCTTTCATTATGCTCACCACTTGTTATAACTAAGCTGTTTTTAAAAATCCACATACTAGTTTTAGAAATATTTTATCCATTATGCATATAATGGTGGAACAATTTAGACATGTCTCAGGCTTGTAACAGGCAACTTACAAATTATCTTTATGCTACTTTAGGATGAGCAACAACAGGTTTTTCAGTATATATAAGTTGTAATGTCCACTAAAGAAAATGTCTACTCTTGTCACATTAGTATTTCCAAATGATTACTCTGGTAATCCAATAATAAAATCCTATTAATTTTAAAGCACTAGATTTATCACTGATTCATTGAGATCATTAATGGTTTGTCATACTACCCTCTACTCCAGGCTGCCGCACACAAAACTTATTATACATCAAAGTGAAAAACCACACGTTCCCTTCACAATTGTTAGTAAATCTTTAGAAACATATCAACTTTTCTGACAAGAGACTCACATCACTTATTTATAGAGGTGAAAGATTTGAAATCAGAAGCAATTTAAACACATTGCTTTGTTTTATTAAATGCTTATGGGAGTATTTAAATAATATATCAAAAGTTAGAGTGCAAACACAAACTACTAAAATCTACATGAGGAGTAGCAATGTCATAACCATGTATACTTAGCTTGCTTCTTGTTTAGGTATATGAATATACTTAACTGATGCTAACTATGCTTAGTTGCAAATAGAAGGCAAAGTATTTAAAATATCTCTGGCTGCTCCTTTTTCTGCAAATTCAGAACCTCTTGTAATCTTGTGTTGATATTTTGAAAATGACTTTCAGCTCTTAAAATTCGTTGTGATTCCACCAGAAGAGCAGGAATGCTGGAAGTTCCATACTGTTGGAGGGAAAAAATTACAAGGCATTAACCCTTTGAAAACAATGTCCAAATACTCCATTTGTCTCTCATACTTGACATATTTGAAAGAGTGGATTATAATTTGATGTCACTCTCTTCAAATGTTCTATTCTGCATGTTTAAGTCAAGTTAAAGTTTGGCTATACTAAGCATAAGCAGATAATATGCCCTAAAGTGGATGACTTCCTTAGACTGGGAGGTCAGCAGTGCCCTAGAAGAGACTGTATTCCAGGCCATGAGCACAATTCCTGTACAGGTCTCCTACGCTACTTAAACTACATATTTGAGAAGCTCACTGTCAGTGCTGTGCTGCTGAACAGATGTTTGAGCATTAAAGAGGGTTACAAAATTCACTGTGAAGTTGGAAAGTTAGCAAACACTACCATCTTGTATTTAGGGAAGCTCCTGGGCACCAGGGTTTGACCTATATCTATATTAAATAAGAAAATTAATTTACTTTGTTTCTCACTGAACTTTTTAAAAATAGTACGCTACATGTGTGTCCTGGATACAATAACACTGAAGTTTTTGCCATGCTGTACAAGGTCTTGACAGACACCAACATGATGATATTGCTGTCTGCCCTGAATCACCATTTAGTTTCTTCTCCTAAAGAGACAAAACTTGAATTAGCCAGTGCAACATCATAGAATCAATATGTACTTACGACTACTTTTTCTTGTGGGTTGTCTTCTCTGTAATTTAAATACTGTTGCTGCACCTCCTTTAAATCAGTTAGGAACTGGGTTGCATTCCTGATAGAAGATTCTGTCTCTTGTAGCTCAGCATATTCTCTTTGTAGTTGCTTCAGTTGTGGTCCAGTCCTTAAAAAAAAAAAAAATACTTAAGGATTGTGTTGTGAATTTTCTTCTTTCAGGAGTTACTTTGAATGTACTGTTTCTATTGAACATGACTTAATGGGGTCATAAAAGTGTAAAGTACAGACAGCCTGGTATTTTTCTCAATGAGGGTAACTAATTGGATAGGAATATGGCCCTTTAAAGTGGGCATACTGTTTGAGTTTTTATCTAATAAGGACCCAGATCTTTAATCTTGTCAATAATACAATAATTCTTCTGACAGAAATCCAGTGATCACATTTATGATCAAGGGGATTCTAGGAGATGGCTTTTGCCAAGGAGTACAATTTAAAATAGACTCACGCATAACATTTAAGGTTAAAATACAGCCAACAATATACCCCCTCTATTTTGAGAGATATCCTATAGTAATGGAATATGGCAGTAAGCATTCTGTGACTCCACCATACCAGATGCTGCATGTACTATCTTAGGAAATATCCCACCCCTGTAGGGGCAGTTAAAATCAGAATGTATTGCATGTGTTCAAGGCTGAATTCTATTAAGGGAATCAGGAAGTTTACCCAGCAAGATTGAAGTGAGCTATATTGGGGGTGGGAACAACACCCCACACTGTTCCACGCTCAGAGTATTTGTTAATTTTAAGTAGTCTTAACCTATCTGATCATGTTCTCACCTCCAGTCATGCAGCTGGTGTATTTCTTACAGAATGTGTAGCCCAACTGGCAGACATTATCCCAAGAATTTAGAGTAGCTGGAGACAGATTGTGAAAATGACTCCCTGTTTCTATTAGGCAGTTCCACAACTCCTATGGAGTGGTTAATTTTAGCTTTTGCAAAAAGGAAGGAATACACATGTTCAGCTGATGCAGGCCATAAATGTTTCATCTGCTATTTACACAAAACTGTCAGTTAACGACAAAAGCAAGGGTTACCTTAGATTTTCTGGACAGTAACAGGACTCCTCAATTTCCACTGATAAGCTATTATTGTATGCTTTCAATCAATATAATCACTATACATTTCAGCAAATGGAAACTTACCGAATTAGTTCTCCTCTAACTTCCAGCAAACGCCTTCTTTTTTTATTGATGTCTGTGATCACCTATTATATAATTAAGTGAAATAGCAGTCTTTCAAGACTAAGACAGTTAAATGACAAGGTAGGTATCTTCCCTACCCCCAACTCTGCATTCTGAATTGACAATGCTCTGGGGGTTCTAGACATGGAAAATCTTGAGATACCAAGTCTTACAATTCATGACAATGTAATCTATGGAAGTGCTATTTTAGGTATTTTTTCAAAAGGGTCTCTAAAATTTGTTAGCATTTTCCTTCTCCCTCCATAACTTGTACTATTGAACTCACTGTAGTAAGGGATCCTTGTTCATCCAGGTAAGTAAATCTCAACATTTAAAAAAAACATCAAGCATTTCAAAAGTAACTTTTCAGTAACATTTGGCATAAGACGCTGGTGTAAAAATTTGTTTTTTATTAATACTTATTCGGGAGGATCTCTAACTCAGGAGTTGCAAAGCCAATCATAACACAGGCACCCCACATTCTCATCTACAAAATCTTTAGGTCACAGTAGATTACATTTTTTTTTTACATGTAAGAATAGCATGAGGTTGTTTGTGTAGTACTTTAGAATTCTTCAGAATGAAAGGTGCTCTGTACATTTAAGATTTTTCTATATTCTTTAATTCAAACACTTAAAAGTACACCCTAATTCTGCAAGTTGCTCTGCACAGATAGCACTCTGCACAGAACAGCTTGTAGCGTTGGAGCCTAAGTTTTGGAGGACTTCATAGAAAAGTTCTGTCTTTATAAAGTCAAGTTCTAAATCAGAAGTTTAAATGAGAGAGCTTGCATACAATGTGTGACTTAGATTAAAAACATGTTTTTAAAATAGTGATTGTCAATCCATCAAATCATTAAATGTAATTTTACCAGGAATCCCTTCCTGTTTTCCCCTCTCAAATCTCCTTCTCCAAGAAATACTGAATTTACATTCAAAGACCAGGAGGAAGACCTAGAAAAAGGGGGGTTGAGACACTGACTGAGGACACACAGAAGGTTGCCATCAGTGTCAGGAAGATGAACTTTACAAAAACGGTGGGAGACAAAGAACATCAGCCCTTGACCCCACTTGATGGGAGACCACAAAGGCAAAGACAATGATTCAAATATACTAGAATTGCTGGGTGAAGCGGATCTGCTGTTTTCAGGGCTGGACAAAAATATGCTTGTGAATTAGACGTGGGCAAAGTTTTTTGACAAATAGTTTATTCAACAACAAGTGCCATTTCGATCAACCCAAAACTATTTGTGAATTTGGTGTGAATTCATCAAATAGTTTCTGCCCAGAAGGTTTTTCGGAACTTAAATGCCAAGAGAGGAAGGCCCCCCTTATAAACTTTGGCCCAGTGGTTAGAGCACTCACTCGGGACATGGGAGACGCAGGATCAATTTCACCCTCTGTCTGATGGGGGATATTTGAAATTAGGTCTCCCACATTAAGAAAAATGCCCATTCCACTGGCCAATGGGATATTCTAGGACAGGTCTCTCCATCTCTCCTACTGAAATTGTTCCACTTTGTATAAATAATTAAATAGCCACAGGAACTGGAATGTGAGTCTCCCATCTCCTAAATGAGTGCCCTAAACCACAAGCAACGAAGTAATGATGCTCAGATCTCAGTGTTTCAGGAGTCAAATTAGCGATCAACATTACCCAAAAGAGCCACAGTAGTGTGAATTCATTATTTCATTTACTATAATACTATATATTCCTATTTAAACAGTACGACAGGGGAAATATATATTATTCTCACGGCAAAATGACTGACCAAGTAGTATTTTATCAACTACAATTGGTTATAAAATAGTAAAAGCATTCTGATTGGTTAATAATTAAAATCAGAGTGTATAATATCAGGAGACACATTAAAGCAGCTCAAGTCTCAGTCTGAGTATCACAGCTATAAAATCATTCTCCCTCTGTCCCAATAACTATTCATTAGTGGCAATTCATAGTTCAGTAGTGCTTACACCTTCATATAAACGAAGCACAAGGCAAAACAGAGTACCATAATTAAGGCTACATTTTAGTCACAGGTATTTTTAGAAAAACTCCTGGACAGGTTCTGGCCAATAGGAGCTGCAAAGCCAGCACTCTGGGTGGAGGCAATGCACAGAGCTGCCTGGCCATGCCTCTGCGTAGCAGCTAAGCAAGAGGGATATGTCTGCTTCCTGCAAACCCCCCCAGGTAAGCACCACCCAGAGTCCATCTCACCCCATCCGGGGCCCCTGCCCCCTCCCACATCCAAATTCTGCTGCTCCTGGGGGGTCAGGGCTTAGACTGCCCCAGCAGCAGCCAGTGCACTTGAGCTGCCCCTGCGCTAGGTGCACCGGCAGCTGCAGAAGTCGTGACCTCCGTGACAAACTCACAGCCTTAACTATAATCAGAGTACTCATTGCTTATTTTTTTTTCATTTAGTTGTAGTCACAGCATGCATCAGTATCAAATCAATGGCAGCCCCAATACAGTCATATGGTGCTCATTAAAATAAACTGAATGGAGTTTAAGCAGACATTTTGACTTTCCTTTTAAATGATACTCTGACACCATTGCTCTGAAATAAAGACGGAATAGTGTGTGTCAATTTGTTTACTGAACGTATTTTTAAAGTGTTGAATTATTGAGACACTTCCACACAGGCAAACATTACTATTTATCTTTCAGTAACACCATACCAAAGACTGTTAGCAGAGATCAGAATCTGGCATTTAGCATATTTTACGACTTCTAGTAATTCTTGGTTTATACAGTTTGCTCACTGGTTACTGAACTAGCACAACTGTTTAACAGTCTTGCAAGTCTGGCAATAAGCAGTTTCAAACTGGATTTTTGTTCTGTTTGATTTTAGAAGTATATTGCAAACAGTGTTATTCCCAGATAAAATGTGTTTCACAAACTTTTCCTAGGTATATTTGTATTCTAATAAATTTTAAAAGCAAACATCCAAGTTTGGTTTTGCAGTTGAACATTGGCTCTATACATTTCTATCTCTATAGTGTTTAAACAGAACATAGCATCATTTAAAGAGATCATTACTCTATTTTACCTTAGCATTTTTTCTTTTCAAATCCTTCAGTTCCTGGACTTCTGTTATCTACAGGTAAAGGAAAACATTGTGTAGTGACAGCAAACCCTATCTGATAGTTTCTTCCCCACCTTTGTATCCTTTTTCTCTCTATAAATCACTGCTATAAGACTTACTTTTGAAACACTTTGGTTTAAATAAATTAGTCACTGGTAATTCTGTTTGGCATGTCCTTTCCCCAGCCCAGAACAAGGACTGTTATAAAATGCTACTCTCTCCACCACCAGGAGACAAGGCTGACATTCTCTCCTATCTACAAATTCCAGGTTCTTTACCATCTTGTTATAGAAACGCGTGAAGTTTTGTTGTTTAAACTTGTTCATGTTAATAAATCACGTGAATGTTCAACTATAATTTTAATATTAATTGTGGCATTGGTCATAAGTAAAGACCAACATTCTCAATTTCACTATATTATATATTTTAAATCATTCTCTACAGTCAGTTAGTAGGTCTGAAAAATTATATTGAGGAAGTCTATTCTCCATGCACTGTACGTCAGAGGCCCCTTAAAAAAAACCAAAAACTAATTTTAAAGCCCTGAAAATGGTCTTCTTACAGGCACCAAGAAAGGTATTTCATAAATACAAGGCTTCTGAGGCAGATATACAAGACATACTGCTTGTATCTTGGCAGACTTTCAGCTCTATAAGTCCCAACCTTTCGACTTGCATCCACTTTACAGAACTCCTTGCTCATTGGTAACTGCACAAGAGAAGGTCCTTGTCTCCCAAAAGTTGACAATCTAATCCAATCCTTTAATTTACTGCCTGTGAGCAAACCGCTGTGCCCAGATGGAACCCCAGTGGAGTTCTTGCAAAGGTGCAGTAGTCTGTCCATGTGCAGCAAGTTGGAGTAATGGTGCTTAAAAGTTTTATGTCTTCATTCATTCATAACTCACAAGGTGTGGATTAATTTTAAAATGCCCTGAGGTGCATCAGTAAAAGACTATGTAAAAAGTAGTAGATGTACAAGCATTCTGACTAAATTTTACAACTATCTCTACACCAATGTTTTTATATTTACTACTATACTTACAGTATTAGTGAGTTGGTCCTTGAAGCCAGAATAGAAGCCCTCAATAGCTTCCCTGCAAATCCTAGACTCCACCCTTTGTCTGGAAGTTGGGGAGGAAGAGGGTAAAATAAAACCACAGTTGGGTTAGTATAGGAAAAAGGTATCTGTGCTTATCTGAGTATTTCCTTTCTTCAGGTAGCAAGATCTATAGATACTAACATTGGACTTTGAGTATAGCAGGCAGAGACAGACCTGTCAGTTACTGGCAACAGCCTAACTCTTCCCCTTGAAGAGTTTACCAGTTGTGATGACTTCTGCAGCCAAGAATTTTAGTCCACTCAGCTTTCCCCTCGCCCCCTTTTCTTATGATTAGCATATGCCTACTGCAGAGCTAAAGAAATAAAACATTAGGTTGGGTTTTAAATCAAAAGGTTGGGTTTTTTTGGTTCTTCCCAAGTTCACCTGGGATTGGTTAGCTCTTTGGACATTGCTACTTGAAGAAAGGAAAGTTTCCTATTCTTCAGCGAGGCAAGGTCCACAGAAATTAACACTGGGATTTTAAGAGTAATGAGACTTTCTGGGCATCAGGAGGCAATGCCAATAATAAACTACATATAGGGCTTCCCTTCTGCACTTTTTCTAACTTGCCTAGTGAAATGGTGCATCATGAAGGACTCTTCTTTTTAAGGGCAAATCCACCCAAGCTTGCAAGTCTAATATCTAGAATTTAACTAACTTGTGGAACCAATACTAGTGTTTTTTCAAAAGTGCTAGGGATTAAGAAGTTATACAGTTATTAATTAAACTACAGGATAGATGTTTTATATTGAATAAACTCTTCAATTCTGATTAAGAGACCTAAACAGCAGATTGAGAACATAAAAACTCTGATAAGGCAAAAATTGCATATTAAGTGAGCCTCAAAGCTGAATGCTTCAATGGAAATCTAACAAACAGAGCCCATGAAACCTGCTTAACAAATGTAGGATATTTCCAGCCTCTCCTAGGTCTTGATAGATAAATGTGCATCTTCAAGCAGATACTGAGATATTTCGTGTTCAGAAATAGCTCCCCAATCACAATAGCTATCCATAATGGCAATATTATTTATATTTGGGCTACACTAAATCTCTGAGGCCAACCTACCTAGGATCACATCTTAAAGAAACTGCCATTTGTATCACAGAAACCTATAGGCAGTCATCGAATATATCCCCCAATAATCTATTAGGATTGCCCCTACATTGTATTGCATTACCTAGTGCTCCAAGCTGTCTGGTTTCAAGCAAACTAAATATTTTGTGTCAATTTGGAGTTCTCAGTTCAAGGAAAGCAAGATATTTACTTGTAGTCTGCAGTTGTCTTCTCAAACTCAGCCAGAACAACATCCAATTCTATAATATCTTGGGAAAATCTTTTCAGCCCTTTTGGGCACCAAATCTGTATAGAACATGGGCTATTATCAGCTGAAACACAATAAATGGCTAGTTAAAATAAATATGAAAATTAAAATTTTTGTTTTAAAAGAATTAAATGCTACACAAACTAACTTGTGTATTAATCTTTTAACAAATGAGAATTTTCTAAAATGGGAATTATTTCACTTGTCTAAGATATATGCCAGGTATTTTGTAAATAGGTAAATTGATTATGCAATTTTTAAATTAAAACAATGTGTGAAAAAGTAATATAAATCTTAAGGTGGGTTGAGCATAAATAACTAAGGTACATTGGTGACTTAAAAATAAATTTTACTTTTACATGAAACATTCTGAATGTCACCAACTCTGCTCAGTAGTGAAATACAAAATTCTGAAATATACAAGGTGTGATGCACATATTTTACTTTGCAAGAAAGTCTGCATTATTACACTCAAGACATTTTATATAAAGCTTAAAGTTTATAGTTTTTCTGAAACATACACAGTGTTGCTGTACGAAGGGTATATAGACACTTATTTGGGATAAACCACTCCCGGCCACTATGAGTAATACAGCCCTCCCAAACCCATGCTGATGAAGTCTTTATATCATACCATGTATATATTGCATTTGTTAAGGGGAAACTACTTTATGAATGTTTTAGAGGGTTCTTAAGAACTGAACTGGGAACATATTTTATTTATCTCCATATATAAAGCTAAATGCATAACTCCAACCGGGCAGGATCCAGAGGAAGTCAGAAAAACATTTAAAAACCATCAAATAGTTTGTCTATACCTAAAATGGTCACAATCTTGAAACCCAGTATCTCATGATGTTACAGTGCTAGTGAGTGAGTGCTGAGTCCAACTATACAAGAATCTCCTATTCCAATTATATAAGGCTCCCATTTCTAGCGTAACTGGGCTGCAAAATACCAGATATCAAAACTATTTTTAGGAAAACTCATTAATGGCTAATGAGGAAAAGTTAAAGGAAGTTTAAAATTATGAAGAGATAAAATATCAAATTCCTTTTACCAGAAGGATGTAATGCAGTCTTTTGCAAAAACTTCTTTGGTTTCACATGGGATTTAGCACCGTTCTTGGGCTTCTACAATAGAAAATGCAGCAGATTAACTTTCAAGAACAATTACGTTCAACTATTTTAAACCCATAATTATAATTAACTATTTCTTATGATAGCACTTGGTAGTAACACTAGTGTAGAACAACCACTGGCATTTTAACAACTGCGTAGTCTAGATCTCCTCTGTGCAGAGTTTTGACAACATTGATAATGCTGCCAATGAACAAGAGATGCCAGACTGCATTAGCATTCCCACTGTTGATATCACTGGTAAAGTTACATCAGTGGGAATATTTTGAAGAGAAATGCAGTTGGCAATATTATTGGGAGACCTTATTGAAGTTAACATATTTTTTGGGTCCACTGTATTAAATGAATGGTTTATTTATTATTGTGGTCCAGGAGTGTATGTAACCTCTTGAGGGGTCAAGATGTGGCACCTGGGGGTTCAGAGGACTATACTGAACAAAGCATCAGATAAGAAGAGACTTTCAGAACAAAAAGTGTTAAGTGGTTTTCCTGGGGATTCTCTAGGGCAGTGGTTTTCAAAACGTGGGTCACGACCCAGAATTGGGTGGCGGAATCTAAGACACTGGGTCTCGCCAGCTCTGGTCAGCACCTGCGACTGGGCTGTTAAAAGTCCTGTTGGCAGTGCTACCTGGCTAAGGCAGGCTAGTCCCTACCAGTTCCTACACCACTCTGTGCCCTGGAAGCAGCCAGCAGCAGGTCCAGCTCCTAGGTTTGGGGGGGGGGGCATGGGGCTCCACCTGCTGCCCCCATCCCGAGCACCAGCTCCGCACTCCCATTGGTCGGTTACCAGTCAATGGGAGTTGCAGGGGTGGGGCAGTGCCTGTGTGCGAGAGCCATGCGGAGCCGGACTTGCTGCTGGCCGCTTCCAGGACAGGCAAGAAGCCTGCTTCTGCATCCCTGCTGTGCCGCTGACCGGGACCCACCTAAAGTAAGCCCGCACCACAATCCCTTGCCCTGACCCCCATTCCCAAACTCGGAGTCTCCTCTTACACCCCAAACCCCTCACCCCTGGCCCCAGCCCAGAGTCTGCACCCTCAGCCAAGAGTCCTGACCCCCCAGTCCAGGGCCCCCTCCCACACTCTGAACCCCTCATTCCCAGCCCCACCCCGCAGTCCTCACCCCAACCTTAAGCCCTTCCACACCCCAAATCCCTCTGCCCCAGCTCCATTGGGTCATGGACATTAGTGTTCTTCAACTGGGTCGCCAGAAAAAAAGTTTGAAAACCACTGCTCTAGGGACATCTGGTTATGCAAATCCCAGCCTTTTGAAGCTGGGTCCTGAGGAGTGGGCCATTGTCTGCTGATCACCTGTTGCATGAGACCAAGATCAAAGGCCCAATTGAAGGCCCACCTATTCATGGTGGTTCTGGTTCTGAATCTGAGACAGTTACAAACTTGTAGCCACAGGGATTACCCACTTGTGGGTTTTGAAGGACTAACACCAACTGAGCCTAAGGTTGGAGTTGGGGTGACCTCTGGTAAGCTTTTCAGCATGTGTGTAGGTTCTTTTATTGTTTTTAATGTTTTTTCTGTAATGCTTTCCCCTTGAGAATAAATGTACTTCTTATAAAGAATTGTGCGGTAACCTATGACTGCACGCAATACACTGGGCATAACTTCTGGAGAGAAAGCAAAGCGCAGACACTGGCCATTTAAGCAGTTTGGCTTGCTGGGGATATCACAGTGTAGGCAAGGAACTGTGACATCTGGAAAAACCTCAGTCAGGAGGGAGAGAGGTGTGGATCTCTGCCCAAGAGAGGGGACAGCTGAGAAGCCAGAAGCTTAGCACTGAGGCCTTGAGGGATCACAAGTGCAGTTGCCTTGAACTATGGGTATGTCTACACTACGAAATTAGGTCGAATTTATAGAAAATTTTTTAGAAATCTGTTTTATATATTTGAGTGTGTGTGTCCCCACAGAAAATGCTCTAAGTGCATTAAGTGCATTAACTCGGTGGAGTGCTTCCACAGTACTGAGGCTAGCGTCGACTTCCGGAGTGTTGCACTGTGGGTAGCTATCCCACAGTTCCTGCAGTCTCCGCTGCCCAATGGAATTCTAGGTTGAGATCCCAAAGCCTGATGGGGCTAAAACATTGTCGCGGGTGGTTCTGGGTACATATCGTCAGGCCCCTGTTCCCTCCCTCCCTCCGTGAAAGCAAGGGCAGACAATCGTTTCGCGCCTTTTTTCCTGAGTTACCTGTGCAGATGCCATACCACGGCAAGCATGGAGCCCGCTCAGGTAACCGTCACCCTATGTCTCCTGGGTGCTGGCAGACGTGGTACTGCATTGCTACACAGCAGCAGCAGCCCATTGCCTTGTGGCAGCAGACGGTGCAATAGGACTGGTAGCCATCATCGTCATGTCCGAGGTGCTCCTGGTCGCCTCTGTGAGGTCGATCAGGAGCGCCTGGGCAGACATGAGCGCAGGGACTAAATTTGGAGTGACTTGATCAGGTCATTCTCTTTAGTCCTGCAGTCAGTCCTATTGAACCATCTTATGGTGAGCAGGCAGTTACACGGATTGCTAGCAGTCCTATTGCATCATCTTCTGCCGGCCAGGCAAGAGATGAGGATGGCTAGCAGTCCTATTGTACCATCTTCTGCCAAGCAGCCATGAGATGTGGATGGCATGCAGTCCTTCTGCACCATCTGCTGCCAGACAAAGATGTAAAAGATAGATGGAGTGGATCAAAACAAGAAATAGACCAGATTTCTTTTGTACTCATTTGCAAACACCCCCTAGCCCCCCCGTCTAGGGGACTCATTCCTCTAGGTCACACTGCAGTCACTCACAGAGAAGGTGCAGCGAGGTAAATCTAGCCATGTATCAATCAGAGGCCAGACTAACCTCCTTGTTCCAATAAGAACAATAACTTAGGTGCACCATTTCTTATTGGAACCCTCCGTGAAGTCCTGCCTGAAATACTCCTTGATGTAAAGCCACCCCCTTTGTTGATTTTAACCCCTGTAAGCCAACCCTGTAAGCCGTGTCATCAGTCGCCCCTCCCCGCGTCAGAGCAATGGCAAACAATCGTGCATCTGAGTTGAGAGTGCTGTCCAGAGCAGTCACAATGGAGCACTCTGGGATAGCTCCCGGAGGCCAATACCGTCGAATTGTGTCCACAGGACCCCAAATTCGACCCGGCAAGGCCAATTTAAGCGCTAATCCACTTGTCAGGGGTGGAGTAATGAAATCAATTTTAAGAGCCTTTTAAGTCGAAATAAAGGGCTTCATCGTGTGGACGGGTGCAAGTTTACATCGATTTAACGCTGCTAAATTCGACCTAAAGTCCTAGTGTAGACCAGGGCTTTGACAGGTATCACACATGAAGCACAAGGTGAGAGTATTTTGAAGAGAAATACTAGAGTAGACAAGACCTCTGTGTTCAGTCTTACTTCTGTCCTACCCCCTCACACCCAAAACTATTATTCTTTCCTGAATACAAACATTCCCCCCACTTTTTAACAGATGAGAGGCATCATTATGTGCTTTAGTGCTTAATTCTAAGGAGAAACAAGATTTTAGAGGTATTTTTGATAGATTTGGGGAATCTGTAGTTGGGACGTTTACCTTTTGTGCATTCAACTTCTTCACTAAATCTGTAACCTTATTTGATATGCTGCTTTCTGAAGAGCTATTCCTCAGTGCTAATGCAGATGGTAACTTCGATTCCTCCACACTGGACTTGGAGTTTCCTAATATCTATATAAAGAATAATTTAAAGTAAATCTTCAGATTTTTAAAAATGCAAAAGAAAAAAAGGCATGAACAGTAACAGTCTGAAACATCTCAACTCTACTGCTTTAAAACTATAGAAAGAACTTTTAAAGAAAGTTTGAGATGTCATGAGCAATCAAAACTACTACAGTATCCGGTGATGGTTCAAAATTACATTTGAAGGTCTTAAAAAAAGTTATTCACACTAATGTTAACTTTTAGTGTTCAGAAGTATGTAGTTTTGACTCTCTTTTCCAGCAGGCCAGCAATAACTACACAGTACAGCTCCACACAGGAAGTTCTCGGAATGAAAGACACCAGGATTGTGTGAGCATAGTGAATTTAACACACCAGTCAGGTCAATATGTAAGACTTGTATGGTGCACTACTGCATAGCTTCTCACATTAAAAACTGACTGGCAGAAATCTGCCACTTTAATAAAGAGCTTCCACACTGACAGAAGATAAGATTAGAAAATGTGACAAGAGAACTTATATCAAGAGACTAAGTGTGGTAGAAATGCAATGAGTAAGCGCTTTGAAGGAAAGCCACTCACAAGCATTTCAAGTTGTTTAGCACCAATATACATTTTAAAAAATAGTTTTAGTAATTAACTCAAACTTCTACTCTCACAAGTCTGCTGTAAATTTAATACTGGATAAGTAGTAAAGAATTATTCCTTATCTATATTTCTTTAAGAATGACAATATATTTCATAAGTAAACAGACTATCTTTTCGTTAAGGAAAAAACCTGCTGCACATCAAGTAAGGAAGACATGGACTAATGGGCTGGTAGAATCCAGAAACTCCTGAGTTCTAATCCTTGCTCTGACACTTCATCAGTGTCCTTGGGCATTACACTTAATACTTGCCCATCTCACAGGAGTGTTCTGAAGATTAATTATCCATGATGCTCTTCAGATTAAAATTCCTATACAAGTGCTAAGGAGTGTCAAACCCCTTCCTCTGTCTAATCTGAATATGGCATAGAATATGTTCTAAATAAAAGTTATTGATATATTCTTACAAACCTTGTTCTGTACCTTATTCTCCTTCAGGGATTCATCTTCAGAATCCTCTGTCTCTGATTTGTTATCTTCAGTCATTTTCAAGCTACAGTGATTTTTTCTAGAATAAAGATGAGCAATAAGAACTTTCCTGACACATAATTTAAAAAAAAAAAAATCTGTATCCATGTGTAACCCATTACATGCTAACCAATGGGTTGCACATTTGTCCTCAACATGCTTTATTTAAACAACAAAACCAAGGGTTCATTGGTGACCTAATGGAGGTGGTTCTGTACGACCTTGCAGGAATCCCAGGTTTAATTTCTTCTCAGTTTTCAATTCCCAGGTCATCAGCTTCAAGAAGTGCTGCAGCAGCCACATATCCCTCAACAGCAACCCCCACTGTCAGTTTAAGAAATAGAGTTAAAAGGCTCTG
This sequence comes from Caretta caretta, assembly GCF_965140235.1. Classification (NCBI taxonomy): domain Eukaryota; kingdom Metazoa; phylum Chordata; order Testudines; family Cheloniidae; genus Caretta; species Caretta caretta. The sequence continues at coordinate 90,800,399 of NC_134209.1, forward strand.
AAAGAGTTCAGCCTGGTGCTGAGCGGCCATAAAGATGGAGGGGCTGGGGGAAAATGATCGTCAGGAGTTCAACAGGAATGCAAAAGGTTCCCTGAAAGATCAAACCCACTATTTTTTTGGTCTTGATAAGTTCACTCAAGCAAGCATTACTTCATATTTATACCAAATCTGTTTTAACAAAGCAGAAGTGTATACACAAAAATTGTTTTACAATAATTTGAAATGAAGAGAAATTTTCTCAGGTCAAAGAAACTATATCAGAATCAAAGCAAATTAGATTCCCTTTCAATTGTTTATTCTAATATTTTCTTTGCCCTTTTTGCTGAATAGTAGTCATTTGCAAATAGAAGTTCCACTAATGGATCACAAATTTTTTTAAAAGCCTTTCACTTCCTCCAGCACAATCCTGACACCCACATTACAGTAAGAAAGTCTTAACATACACAGATGCATTATGCCAACCATGTACTGCTTATAATTTACAAGCCAGAATTCCTTTTCCTCCGACCTAGTGACTGATTTGGGCTTTGGCTTCTTACCTGGACAGTTTTAAGCAGGGTCATTTTAAAAGACAGCAATTGAGATACAATGAGGACATTTTTCACCATTTAAAGTCTTTCTTGAAATAATGGGATGATCCGGAGATCATACCAACCTACAAAGGCAAGCTTAAGTTTTCCAAACATTGTCTAATAGTTTTCCAGGACTGGAAAATATTTTATTTTCACTGTACCTTGTTTCTGCATTTTTCCCTTGTGGAGATGAATCAGATGAATGACTAGCTGACATGTCGTGTTCCTCTTCCTGCAATTCCACATTCCCACCAGCGTCTACAGCAGTGCTGTGTAAAGGGTGATCTATATATAACAGAAAAAAAAAACATGGAAGTTTGCAACTTTGTCTGCTTAGGCAAAGCAGTTGACTGCACTAGCATCGTTTTGCTACATTTCATATAATTGGGCATTGTTATGATTTTTATGTCTACTGTGTGTCTTTTTCAAATTAAGCCTTATTTAAAAGTACACTTTAATTTTTTTTGAGAAGAAGAAACTTGGGGCGAGCAAGGGGTATCTATCAATGGGCCCCATATGAAGCATGAAAAGTGGTTTTAATATTTCACCAGAAAATAATGTATATATGGTTGAGAATGAGATCTTTCCTTTTAAGGATATTTGAAAGTGACAGGACAATGCTTCTTCTCCTTGCAAATGTTTAAAAATATCTCCACATATATTCTTAGGATTGCAGAACAGTTTCATTTCACAGTTCTCACCACCTACAGCACAAGAATGGAGGAAGATGACAAACACCCAAGAACCATGAAAACACTGCTGTTTTATATAACACAAGAGATGTTCTACTATGTACTTCCAGGGTTACTATCTGGAATTTACCAAACTTAAAACTTTTATATAGCACCTTTCACTGTGATATATAAGCACTACTCAAAATTAAAGAGTGCAAAAGCCCAAAACAAAGAGGTAATTTTCCCTTTTCATTCCCATAGGCAAGGAGTGACACTGAGGCTTTTGTTTATGGTTTTTAAAATAACGTATGTGCAAGATAACTTATAAAAATAATGTATTAAACAATTTTAAAAAGTTAAATACTAACCAAATGAATCATCGGGCTCCTCAACTTGCCCAGTCTCAGTTATCTTCAATATCCTTGAGACATCTGGTTCCTCACATGGAAGTAATTTACTGCGAGGATGGGACTTGGTTTTGTATTCCTGGGTGGGTATTAAAGCAATGTCTTCTACATCCAACTTTCCAGTGTTAAACAAATTCAATATAATGACAACAAATTTAAAATAGTATTTAGAATTCAAATTTAAAATAGAATCCATGACATTGAGCTATGGTGCAAAACATTTGAAAGGTGACATGCATGCATTTTCTTCTTTACACTTATTTTTTGTGAGAAAATGTAGGTAAAGTGAAGTGATACATATTACTATTTTGTATTATGCTATAACATTAGTTTTAGTTGTACATTATAAAACTTGTAAAAGTGTTACTTTAGACACATAAAAGATCAGCACATTCTAAGAACTAGTCTCTTTTAAAAAATCTGCCTTTTTTTTCCTTCCTTCAGACAAGGAGGGGGGGGGACATTTTCAGCCACCCCTCTTGTTATTCATATTACTATTGTGTGCTCTAGTCATGGATTTCCAAATGCCGCAAAACTTGCACGTTAAAAAATTAAATAATTTTAATTTGCTGACAGTTCCAAACAACAAATGTAAGTAGATCATTCAGCACAAGTTGCTCTATATTAGGAGAACAGAGGAAAAGGCATGTTTAAAAGTCACTTGTAGGCTGAATTTGGAGGCCCAACCAGCCTGCCAGTTTTATGTTTGTAACTCCCATTGATTTCAGTGAGAGTTGTGCAGGTGCAAATGAAGATCAGGGAATGAAGGGACAATCAATCACCTACATTTCTATTCTGTAAGCATAATATAGTTAAACTATATTCCCCAAGTTAAACTTTAAGGTTTTCATTATGGCAATGAAAATAAATGCATTAAATATTCCTGTTTTGGATGATCTCTATTTTTATCATGAGACACTTATCAAATCTTTGCCAGGATTTGAAAACTAGCATCACATTTTCAAGCAAACTGTCCATTTTACCACAAGGCACATCACTCTCACAAAAGCTGCAAAGCCGTGAGATTACAAAACACGGTTCCCAGAGGATGAAAGCTCATCCATGCATCCAGACCCCTATGCCCACATAGAAGGGTTAGCTTTCAGGATCTAGACCCAGGTGGGCAAACTTTTTGGCCCGAGGGCCACATCTGGAAATAGAAATTGTATGGTGGGCCATGAATGCTCACAAAATCGGGGTTCGGGTGTGGGGGAGGGGTGAGGGCTCTGGTTGGGGGTGCAGGCTCCAGGGTGAGGCCAGAAATGAGGAGTTATAGGTGCAGGGAGGGGGGTCCAGGCTGGAAGCACTGGCTTGAGGAGTTTGGGATGTAGGAGGGTGCTCTGGGCTGGGACAGAGGGGTTTGGAGGGCAGATCAGGGCTGGGACAGGGGGTTCGGGTGCAGGAAGGGGTACAGGCTCCAGCTAGGGGTGCAGGTTCTGGGGTGGGGCTGCGGTGCAAGAGGGTGCTCCGGGCTGGGATCAACAGGTTCGGAGGGTGGGAGGGGGCTCTGGGCTGGGGCAGGGTTTTGGGGTGAGGCTCACGAGTGCAGGCTCTGGGAGGCACTTACCTCAAGCGGCTCCCGGAAGCAGCAGCATGTCCCTTCTCCGGCTCCTACACGGAGGCGCGGCCAGGCACCTCTGCACAATGTCCCGTCCACAGGCACTGCCCCTGAAGCTCCCATTGGGGCGCCAGAGGGGGCCATTGGAGCACATAGGAGCCAGATGGGGGCCATGCTGCTGCTTCCAGGAGCTGCAAGGAGCGGCCCCTGACCCTGCTAGAGCACCAGAGTGGGGCAAGCCCCAGAACCCACTCCTCAGCGGGAGTTTGAGGGCCGGCTTAAAAACAGCTGCAGGCCAGATCCGGCCCGCAGGCTGTAGTTTGCCCACCCCTGATCTAGACCTTCAACAGCATGGCACATTTATACCTTATTCTTTTTAATTTACTACAAAATTAAGGTAACTTACATCCAGTTTATTTCTTTCCAATTTTTTCTTTGAGGTCTTCTCACTATTAAATATGTATAAAAGAAATTAAATGTACAGTTGAATATACTGAAGTTATTTAAAAATAACTCCACTATAAACCTACTCTCTCTTCTTCTCTTCATTCCTGTATCAGAATCAGGGCTACATTACATTATTACATTACCTGTGTCTAGCTTCTTATCAGTAGCAGAGCTTAACCCAAATGACAAAGGAAATGCTCAAATATAAATTTAATATTATATATTTACTTTTCACTCCTCAACAGACTTCTATTTAGGCAATACTTAATAAGAGGAGGGGCATGAATGACATAAACCCAAGCGTTACTGTTTCTCCAAAGGGTAAACAGTTTACAGAGGGCCTTTGTCAGGAAGGAGTTAACTGCTCTTTTCCTGGTTCAACTAGTCTGGCTAGTTATTAGTGGGGATTAGAGCCATATCTCTCCTTCTATTCCCTACCCACATCCTACAGAAAAAAAGCAAGTGAGAGAGTAACCCTGCTTACTTCTACCTGACCAAACCGAAGGCCCAGGTAGCCTGCATAGTGTTGAGTGTCTCATCCAAATCACAATTTAGCCCAAAATTAAGCAACTGGATATTTTGCATTAAATTTAGGATCACTTCTACTACCCCCCCAAAAGAAAACTCTACTGCTGTTACAGATGATGATTAAATAGCGTTTCAGAGTGAATTTCATACATGAAAGGGAAAAAACAAACTAGCGCTTTTTTGTTAAAACAAATTAAATTTGAACACAAGCCATAATAATCAAAAATATCTTAATACACTATGCTAACTCCTGAACAGTCAACCCTTATAAGACTATTCATAGTTGGCAGGTCACTGAAAATTATTATCTGTGGATTTGTAATAGAATTTTCAATTTGACTGATGACCTGAATGTCGTGCTAATTGGGGCACTTGTAATATACCTCTTTCCTACAAATGGTCCATTACCTCCACTAGTTAATGACAATATTGTTTGAGCAGGGTTTTCTGTTAGTTTGTTTCCTAAGATGAGCGCACTTAATATCTGCCAGGCAATTTCAATTTTAAAAATTAGCTAGTTTAAGAGAAATATGTTGTCTGAAAAAGTTCTGTTTCGTGCTTAAAAAATTAATGTACAAAACCTATATTTTCACACTACTGTATATACATATACACACAGCATTTAATAGTTTCTCCATTTGCAAAAGAGAACTGTTACCACACAGTGTTAAAATATTTACATTAATAAATGCTTTCAGTTGCAAATCATTAACATAACATATAGACTTCAAATTTATACTTAAGTAAAATTGCTGAAAGTCTTTTTTTATTTGTCTTCCAAAGTTTGAATTCAGAGTAGTGTGTTTTATCTAAAACCTGGTGATAGCACGGATATCTGTGAGAGGTAGTAATTAAGTTGTCAACTACTGAAAAAACAACAAAGGTCAAGATTTTTTAAAATGGGTACTAAAGTTAGGTTCTGATCCTACATTTCACTGTAGGAGAGCCCCACAGAAGTCAGTAAGGCTATGCATGCATACAGCAGTTCACCCAAGCACAGCCTATTGCAAGACAGGGATCTTAATACCTTATTTATGCCCTGACTCAGCAACTGAATGTACGTGGGCTGCCCCATGCCTATAACGAAAAAGCCACTGGATCAGGCCATAAGGCTCCGAAATAAATTGCCTGATTTTCAAAAGTGCTGAGCACTTAGCAGCACCCATTGACTTTAGGCACCCATAAAAAAAAACCAACAATCTTAGCCTCAGTGGTCTCAGTTTAGGTGTAGGCAGGTGAAGTGTTTCAGTTCACTTTAAAGACATTGGAGTTCATTGGTAAAGGAAAATTCACAGCATTATTTACTTACAGAGCAGGCATGTGGCTTTTACTATGCATCTTCCTTTTCTTATCCATGTCACTTACAGAAGTTTTGTATTCAAATGCCTTTTCTGAAATGACATGTTAGTCTCCATTTAATGTGGGACCTGTCCTTCACAAAAAGAGTACATGGAAAGCAATGTGTGTCTATAAAGTTACCTGTACATCAATACCAGCACACCACAGAATCAAGGTGGGGCCCAGGGGAGTGAGGGGAGAGCTCATCCAAGCTGCTGCTGCAGGGGCCAGGATGGCAGGGCGATTTTGCCACAGACAGCTAGTACCTCAAATTTAGCCAGGCAAGAAAACAGTTAGTCCCATCTCCCCCCTCCCTTCTCTTCCCCTCCCCAGCCCTTTCCCCATCACTCAACCCCCTTCTATTCTGGTCTCAGTGCATATTGGGAGATTGGCTTCTCACATAGTTAGTTGCAATGGGAGATTAGCAAGGTCCTGTTGTGAACATATCTGACACACATACCAGCCCTGCCTCCAACACCCAGCAGCCAACCGCTTCCACCCCCAGATATAGTCCTTGACATAAACAGCCCCTTTGAAAGCATCAGCCAAAGGAAATAGTCACTTTCAATGTGTAAGGATTCTGTGCAGAGAAGGCTGACATTCCTGTCTGGAATAAAGCAGATATCACGTGCCTGCAAGAGACACTTGCAGGGGGGTCAGGAAGGGATTTCCCCCCCCGCCCATATTCTGGGTGTGGGAGTTTGGATCTCCTTCCTCTGAAGCATTTCACTTAATCATGTCCCTGCCACTGAGGGGGCCTCGGGCATTGGTATGCTTTAGTCCTTCCTGTGGGCTGTAATACCTCATTTCAGTTGTTGTGTTTCATGAGGTGGCACTGATGGTCTGTAATATACAGGCGATCAGACTAAATGATCCTGTGGTCCCTTCTGGCTTAAACTCATATCTTTGACAGGGAAAGACAATAGCACTAAACATTCCTGTCATGCGCATTGCTGCAAAGGTTGAAAGCAGCCCCTGGTAACACAGTACTTGTATGTGACAAAAGACTGGTAAAAAACACTGCTGTGAAACACCATGGTATAAGAGAACTTAAGGATGAATTCGACCAAATAGCAGTAGTTTCTGTTTACAAGCCACCAAGTGAACAGCTGGTATGGTCTACTGACTTTCTCCTGCCAGAAAAAAAAACAAGCTTTGTCACAGGTGAATTCAACAGTCACAACACAATCTGGGGATACTCCAGCAATGATAACAATGTGGAAAAAGTTAAGAAGTGGAAGTCAACAAACAACCTGACCTTGCTGTATGACTTCAAGGCTAAATGTGCCTTCCAAAACAAATGATGGAACAAGGAATACAATCCCAGCCTACCCTTTATCACCTCTGAAAATACATGCTACTTCAGAAAGGAGGTCATGGCAGCAATCCCATGATCACAACACAGACCACATATAACATTTATGCAGGAAAACATAGTACCTGCTGAAATTCAATATCAGAAAGTCTGACTGGAGAAACTTTACCTCCAAATTGGATAGATCCATCTATATTATTACTCCAACACAAAAGCACTACAGAGAATGTGTCTCTCTAATGTGGAAGACTGCCCAAAAACACATCCCCAAGGTATGTCAGACATTATATGTACCTGGGCTTTCAGAACAAACATTCAAACAATATAAAAGATATTTAGGACTATTTGACCCAGATCAGTGAACTACTGGGCTCAGAAAAAAAAGAGAAAGAAGCAGTGCAACAGCTGGAGCAAACTGATTGAAACAACAAACGTGTGTCATAACAACAAAAAAACCATAGGTTTCAGAGTAACAGCCGTGTTAGTCTGTATTCGCAAAAAGAAAAGGAGTACTTGTGGCACCTTAGAGACTAACCAATTTATTTGAGCATGAGCTTTCGTGAGCTACAGCTCACTTCATCGGATGCATACCGTGGAAACTGCAGCAGACTTTATATATACACAGAGAATATGAAAAAGCTCAATGCTTTTTTTGCCTCTGTTTTCACTAACAAGGTCAGCTCCCAGACTGCTACGCTGGGCATCACAAAATGGGGAAGAGATGGCCAGCCCTCTGTGGAGATAGAGGTGGTTAGGGACTTTTTAGAAAAGCTGGACGTGCACAAGTCCATGGGGCCGGACGAGTTGCATCCGAGAGTGCTGAAGGAACTGGCGGCTGTGATCGCAGAGCCATTGGCCATTATCTTTGAAAACTCGTGGCGAACCGGGGAAGTCCCGGATGACTGGAAAAAGGCTAATGTAGTGCCAATCTTTAAAAAAGGGAAGAAGGAGGATCCTGGGAACTACAGGCCAGTGAGCCTCACTTCAGTCCCTGGAAAAATCATGGAGCAGGTCCTCAAAGAATCAATCCTGAAGCACTTGCATGAGAGGAAAGTGATCAGGAACAGCCAGCATGGATTCACCAAGGGAAGGTCATGCCTGACTAATCTAATCGCCTTCTATGATGAGATTACTGGTTCTGTGGATGAAGGGAAAGCAGTGGATGTATTGTTTCTTGACTTTAGCAAAGCTTTTGACACGGTCTCCCACAGTATTCTTGTCAGCAAGTTAAGGAAGTATGGGCTGGATGAATGCACTACAAGGTGGGTAGAAAGCTGGCTAGATTGTCGGGCTCAACGGGTAGTGATCAATGGCTCCATGTCTAGTTGGCAGCCGGTATCAAGTGGTGTGCCCCAAGGGTCGGTCCTGGGGCCGGTTTTGTTCAATATCTTCATAAATGATCTGGAGGATGGTGTGGATTGCACTCTCAGCAAATTTGCGGATGATACTAAACTGGGAGGAGTGGTAGATACGCTGGAGGGGAGGGATAGGATACAGAGGGACCTAGACAAATTGGAGGATTGGGCCAAAAGAAATCTGATGAGGTTCAATAAGGATAAGTGCAGGGTCCTGCACTTAGGACGGAAGAACCCAATGCACAGCTACAGACTAGGGACCGAATGGCTAGGCAGCAGTTCTGCGGAAAAGGACCTAGGGGTGACAGTGGACGAGAAGCTGGATATGAGTCAGCAGTGTGCCCTTGTTGCCAAGAAGGCCAATGGCATTTTGGGATGTATAAGTAGGGGCATAGCGAGCAGATCGAGGGACGTGATCGTTCCCCTCTATTCGACATTGGTGAGGCCTCATCTGGAGTACTGTGTCCAGTTTTGGGCCCCACACTTCAAGAAGGATGTGGATAAATTGGAGAGAGTCCAGCGAAGGGCAACAAAAATGATTAGGGGTCTGGAACATATGAGTTATGAGGAGAGGCTGAGGGAGCTGGGATTGTTTAGCCTGCAGAAGAGAAGAATGAGGGGGGATTTGATAGCTGTTTTCAACTACCTGAAAGGGGGTTCCAAAGAGGATGGCTCTAGACTGTTCTCAATGGTATCAGATGACAGAACGAGGAGTAATGGTCTCAAGTTACAGTGGGGGAGGTTTAGATTGGATATTAGGAAAAACTTTTTCACTATGAGGGTGGTGAAACACTGGAATGCGTTACCTAGGGAGGTGGTAGAATCTCCTTCCTTAGAGGTTTTTAAGGTCAGGCTTGACAAAGCCCTGGCTGGGATGATTTAACTGGGAATTGGTCCTGCTTTGAGCAGGGGGTTGGACTAGATGACCTTCTGGGGTCCCTTCCAACCCTTATATTCTATGATTCTATGAAACAATACCTCCTCCCACCCCACTGTCCTGCTGGTAATAGCTTATCTAAAGTGATCATCAGGTGGGCCATTTCCAGCACAAATCCAGGTTTTCTCACCCTCCACCCCCCCACCCCCACAAATTCACTCTCCTGCTGGTGCTAGCCCATCCAAAGTGACAACTCTTTACATAATCAAGTCGGGCTATTTCCTGCACAAATCCAGGTTTTCTCACATCCCCCCCACCCCCATGCACACACAAACTCACTCTCCTACTGGTAATAGCTCATTCTCTGTGTATATATAAAGTCTGCTGCAGTTTCCACGGTATGCATCCGATGAAGTGAGCTGTAGCTCACAAAAGCTCATGCTCAAATAAATTGGTTAGTCTCTAAGGTGCCAAAAAAACCATAGGCCATCATTTGTTAGCTGAACCCTAGGGGACAACAATCAAAGTGGATTACCGAAGTCTCTCTCAACCAGCTGGCACAACAACTCATCCTAAATGGTAAACCAGCCCAAAAAGCAAAGCATACAATGAAACAAGTCAAGCAGGTACTTTGTTTGCTCCTCAGGATCAGAAAAATCCGCAATGAGCAGTCTAACATCACGGAGTGGACAACAGTCTCAAAAACTCTGAAGTGTTGAAAGGCAGCTGGACATCTCATGAACTTTTACTACATTTTTGGACAAGAGTACAGAAGTGGCTACTTGATGTCTTTAATTCTTGAATGGAGACAACGCAGATACACAGGCTGTGGAGATAAGCTAAAGTGGTTGTGCTACTCAAACAACATGAAGACCCTAATTGCAAAGAGCTACGAACAACTATCCCTACTCTGCTCAGCTTACAAGCTATATGAGCACATAACTGGTGGAATAGCGCCAATAGCAGAAGGGCAACTGCCTGATGACAAAGCTGATTTCCATCCAGGACGTCAATACTGTGGTCAAGTTGCAAACTTACCCCAATAAACCCAAGATGGCTTTGAAACCCACAAAATTACAGAGACCATGTTTGTTCATCTGTCGGTAGCTTAAGACAGTGGTCTCCAAACTTTTTGGCTTATGCACCTCCAGGGTGAAGACAAGAAGACCTGCCGCAGACGCGCTGCCGGCAGAAGAAGACCAGAAGACCACAAGAAGGGGGAAGAAAGAAAAAAAAAGTGGCCAGAGCTGAGTTGCCAAAGCAAAAAAAAAAAAAAAAAAAACCGCCGGAGCAGCTAAAGCCGCAATATTGGGACAAATGGCATCCCAACCATGCATCAGTCGGGACACAGGACAAAGAACTAAAAATCGGGACAGTCGTCTGGTCACCCTAGGAACACCAGCCGTGGACGTGCAGAGCTGCTGCTGAAGAACAAAAACGGCAGAGTGCCATCTGGTGGCGCTCCTGCTGCCGCACACCCCCGGGATCATTTCGTGCACCCTAGTTTGGAGACCACTGGCTTAAGACACTGAACATGGGAAGAATTTTGAGAAATAGCAAGATGGTCCAGGTCGTCTCTTCCCTGCTTGAGAATCAGCATTCTTTGTCAAGATGGATAGTCAGAAACGTCAGTGGAGTAGTCAACGGAATGGACTGCCCCAAGGTTCAGTATGGTCACCCTTGCTTTTTTAATATGTCTTCACAAATGACCAACCAGAATTCCTTGATTTGCGGAGATTCATTTATGCAGATAGTCCTTGCATTGCTGCTACCCAATCAGAAAGATCTGAGGACACTGAACGCATTCTAACTGGTTCCCTGAGTGTACCTGGAGAAGATCATCATACATGGCTCCTGAATGCCAACCCGAGTAAGACATAAGTAAGTGCCTTCCAGCTGAAACACCATCCGTCTAAGTAAAAACTCCAGATAATGTAGGATACTACAATCCTTGAGCATTATAAACATCCGGTGTACCTTGGGGTCACATTAGACCAAATGCTGACATTCAAAGAGCACATAAGGAAGCTGAAAAACAAAAGTGAATTCCATGAATTATGTACTCCAGAAAGGAGTACTTGTGGCACCTTAGAGACTAACCAATTTATTTGAGCATGAGCTTTCGTGAGCTACAGAAACCGGACAACATAATATGGGAAACTAACTTCAACGACTCCAAGCAACCAATCTCACCCTGTGTTTCTCAACTGCGGAGTACTGTGCCCCAGTATGCTCACATTTGAGCCATGCAAACAAAACTAACAGCAAACTTAATCAATCAGTAGGTTCATCACAGATTCCTTGAAACTGACTTCCCATCTGTCCCTATGCCACTTCACAGGGACTGCACTACCATTAGGCAGGATTCCCTCAGTAGAAAGAAACAAAAAACAGGTGCATGATCCAAGACATACGTGGACACAGTCCACCATCCAATACGTGTAAGTCCAAAAAGAGCTTTGCCTCTGAAAGTCCCTCATCCTAAAAAAACACTTTGGAAGACTACAGACTAACAACAAGGCAGGACAGCCGATGATCCTGGAGAACCTGGGTTCCTTCGGAACAACTCCCCCAGGGAGGCACCGACCTCGGACACAAACACTGGCGTGAGAGCGGGGGTGGCAAAGGCTGGCTGCAACGTGGAAGTGGAAGCTGAGGGTAGACCCCAAATGCGAATGGCAAGAGCCTGGGCAAACACTTGCATCCGCCTGATGTAGCCAAATATGTGACAGGCCAGGGCCTGGCTGGGGTTTTGGAACAAGAAGCTGGGATAACGACCCAGACATAACCTCATCTGCCCCCCCCCCCAGCCGCCTCCAGCGCCCAACTCCCCACCCCCTCAACCACCACCACCATTGCTCTGGCCCCCTCCAAGGAGCCAGCCCCACCCCAGCACCCCCACTACCCTCCCAGCCCCCTCGAGACCAGGCGGTTAGTGGGGGGGGCAAGGGGGAGGGCAAATGACCAACCGAGGAGTAGAACGGCCTCCACTAGCCCCTGTCCGCGCTCTGTAGGTGGGCAGCGGCGGGAGTAGCGCGGCGGCGCCCGGGCTCGGCTCAGCAGACGCGCCGGGGGGCGGGACGCGCGCGCTCAGTAACTGACGCTGTGGCACCCGCTCCCGACCCAGAGAGCATCTTCCCGCGGCAATTCTAACCGCCCTGGGCGGGGGTGACGCACTCCCCGCACTGGCGCTGCTCACCGCCCCGCAGAGGGGGACCCGTTAACCCCTATAGAGCCCCCGCAGGCTAGAACGTCTGGTGGTAGCCGTTCGAGTGAAATGCCCCCCTCCCTCCGCAGCGTAAATGGTCTGATCCGCACGGGGGCGCGCCAGGAACTAGCGCCCTCCTGGAACAGAAGGGGGAAGCGCTGCTCTTGCCGGCGCGTGGGCTAGAGGCGCGGGCACGAGCCGCTCGCGGTCTGTGGTGGCTGGCTCCAGGCACCCGCTGGAGGGACGGCCCCGGAGCCGGGCCGCTTGTCTCCAGGCCCCTCAGCTACCCCGTTGCCCTGAGGCCGGCGCTAGAGCACGCGTGACCGGCTCCGTTGGACTGACCAGTCAGTGCTGCCCCGCCGAGCCGGGGCTGGGCACTGGCGCCTGCCACCGGCCTGGCAGCTGAGCTCCTTTTGAAGCAATACTGAGCCCAGCCCAGCGGTGGGAGCTGCTGATCAGTGCCGGGCTGGGCCCCACCTGCCAGCCGAGAAACCCTGCTCCCCTCCCCCACGGTGGAGCGCTGTATGCTCCCCTCCTCCAAGGCGTAGGGCTTGTGCGGGGGGGAGGAGAGATGCTGGAGCGAAATTTATTTGAGCATAAGCTTTCCTGAGCTACAGCTCACTTCATCAGATGCATCCACTGAAGTAAGCTATAGCTCACAAAAGGTTATGCTCAGATAAATTTGTTCGTCTCTAAGGTGGTACAAGTACTCCTTTTCTTTTCACTGTGATTAAGACTTCCCAGTCAATTCGAACAATATTAGACTACTGCCTGTACCTAGTGTAGCAAAATACACCAGACATACACCAGGGTGCCTTTTTCAAAAGGACAAGGTGTAAACAAAAAAATAGGGGGAAGCAACTTCATCTCCATTCTGCCATAATTCAAGCTTAGTCTTGAATAAGCAAGTGAAGATCTATACAAATCTTGCACCCACCTATGGGAGGGGTGCCAAAGGCAGCACAGGAGCTGATTGTCAGTAACACGCAGCCCAGGTCCTGGCGGCTCTGCATTTTAATTTAATTTTAAATGAAGCTTCTTAAACATTTTAAAAAAAAAACTTTATTTACTTTACAGACAACAATAGTTTAGTAATATATTATAGCCTTACAGAAAGACTTTCTAAAAATGTACTACTGGCTCACAAAACCTTAAATTAGAGTGAATAAATGAAGACTCGGTACACCACTTCTGAAAGGTAACTGATGCCTCTGATAGGCAAACAGAGCTGAATGCTTCCATTTTAACAGATTTTTCAGAATGTGCGCTTCAGCCAGTAAAAGGACTTAGAATCATAGAATATCAGGGTTGGAAGGGACCTCAGGAGGTCATCTAGTTCAACCCCCTGCTCAAGCAGAACCAATCCCCAACTAAATCATCCCAGCCAGGGCTTTGTCAAGCCTGACCTTAGGAACTTCTAGAGAAGGAGATTCCACCACCTCCGTAGGTGAGGCATTTCAATGTTCCACCACCCTCCTAGTAAAAAAGTTTTTCCTAATATCCAACCTAAACCTCCCCCACTGCAACTTGAGACCATTACTCCTCATTCTATCGTCTACCACCACTGAACACTCTAGATCCATCGTTTTCAGAACCCCCCTTCAGGTAGTTGAAAGCAGCTATCAAATCCCCCCTCATTCTTCTTTTCTGCAGACTAAACAATCCCAGTTCCCTCAGCCTCTCCTCATAAGTCATGTGGTCCAGTCCCCTAATCATTTTTGTTGCCCTCCGCTGGACTCTTTCCAATTTTTCCACATCCTTCTTGTAGTGTGGGGCCCAAAACTGGACATAGTACTCCAGATGAGGCCTCACCAATGTCGAATAGAGGGGAACGATCACGTCCCTCGATGTGCTGGCAATGCCCCTACTTATACATCCCAAAATGCCATTGGCCTTCTTGGCAACAGCACACTGTTGACTCATATCTAGCTTCTCATCCACTGTAACCCCTAGGTCCTTTTCTGCAGAACAGCTGCCCAGCCATTCGGTCCTTAGTCTGTAGCATTGCACGGGATTCTTCCATCCTAAGTGCAGGACTCTGTACTTGTCCTTGTTGAACCTCATCAGATTTCTTTTGGCCCAATCCTCTAATTTGCTTCGTGCTTCCTCCCCGTATCCCACATCCCCACTTCACCGAGGGAAGGAGAGCAAAGCCCTGAGGTAACCTAGTTTAAAGCCCTCCTTACTAGGTTAGCCAGCCTGCTTGCAAAGATGCTCTTCCCTCTCTTCAGTAGGTGGAGCCTCTCTCTACCTACCACTCCTCCTTCTTGGAGCACCATCCCATGGTCAAAGATTCAAAGCCTTCTCTCTGACACCACCTGCATAGGCATTCGTTGACTTCCACGATTCGACGGTCTCTACCCAGGCCTTTTCCTTCCACCGGGAGGATGGGTGAGACCAACTCTTTTATCCTTCTTCCCAGAGCCACATAGTCTGCAGTGATCTGCTCAAGGTCATTCTTGGCAGAATCATTGGTGCCCACGTGGAGAAGCAGGAAGGGGTAGCGATCCGAAGGCTGGATGAGTCTCGGCAGTCTCTCCGTCACATCGTGAATCCTAACTCCTGGTAAGCAGCAGACTTCTCGGTTTTCCTGGTCTGGGTGGCAGATAGATGACTCTGTCCCCCTGAGGTGAGAGTCCCCGACCACCACCACCCGTCTCCTTCTCTTGGGAGTGGTGGTCATGGAACCCGCATCCCTAGGACAGTGCATCTCATGCCTTCCAATCGGCGGAGTCTCCTTCTGTTCCCTTCTCTCAGCTGTATCATCTAGTCCACTCTCCACATTAGTACCTGTGGAGAGAACATGAAAACAGTTGCTTATGTATATCTGCGTTGCTGGTACATAGACGCTCCCCTTTCTTCTGGAGGTCACATGCTGCCAAATTTCTTCACCGTCCTATAGTAATTGGACTATACGGATTCTCAAGCTCTAGTTCCATTGCAAATTAAACAACTAAATGCAGATACCTTAAAGGTTTGGATACAAGAGCTGTATTCTAATTTACACTGATCTGGTATTCAGGAGGTAGGGATAATACATCACTGCTAGGTGAGTGGGGGGTGCAATAGACTGTATACATCACCCTATTACATTTTTCCTGAGATGAACATTCTGACATGCAGAAATGTCGGACAGCTAGTCGTGATGGGGCTATAGCAGACCTCTACTTCATGATGGACAGGTTTCTCTCATGTTCCTTCATGCTTCAACCACCATTCCAGAGGACATGTGTCTATGCTGATAACAGGCTCTGTTCGATAACAATCCAAAGCAGTGTGGATTGACATGTTCATTTTCATCATCATGAGTCAGAGGGCACCAGTAGAAGGCTGATTTTCTTTTTTGGTGACTGGTTCTGTAGTCTCCACCTTGGTGTGTTGCTCTTAAGACTTCTGAAAGCATACTCCACACCTCATCCCTCTCAGATTTTGGAAGGCACTTCAGATTCTTAAACCTTGGGTCAAGTACTGTAGCTATCTTTAGAAATCTCACATTGGTACCTTTGTGTTTAGTCACATCTGCAGCAAAAGTGTTCTTAAAATGAAGATGTGCTGAGTAATCATCCGAGAATACGATAGTATAAAATATATGGCAGAATGTTTGTAAAATGGAGACAGACATACAATTCTCCCTCAAAGAGCTCAGTTACAATTTAAACATTTAAAAAAAAAAAAAAGCATCCTCCGCATGGAAGCATGTCCTCTGGAATGGTGGCTGAGGCATGAAGGGGCATATGAATGTTTAGCATATCTGGCACGTAAATACCTTGCAATGCTGGCTACAAAAGTCCCATGTGAATGCCTGTTCTCACTTTCTGGTGACATTATAAATAAGTGGGCAGCATTATCTTCTATAAATGTAAACAAAACTTGTTTGTCTTAGTGATTGGCTGAACAAGAATTAGGACTGAGTGGACTTGTAGGCTCTAAAGTTTTGCTTTTTTTTTTTTTTTTTTTTTTTTGGAGTGCAGTGATGTAACAAAAAGCCTACATTTTAAAGTTGCACTTTCCCAATAAAGATTGCACTACAGTACTTGTATGAGGTGAACTGAAAAACACTTTGTTTATCATTTTTACAGTGCAAATATTTGTGATTAAAAGTACAAAGTGAGCATTGTACACTTTGTAGTCTGTGTTGCAATTGAAATAAGTATTTGAAAATGTAGAAAAACTTCCAAAAATATTTAATAAATTTCAATTGGTATTCTATTGTTTAAATAATGTGATTAAAACTGAGATCAATCACGAGTTAACTGCAATCAACAGCCCTAAAATAAACGTAAAGTGAACGCAGACTACACTTGAAACATTTGTCCCTGTGGCTAAGCAGGACTCCCCACCTCTCAAAGGCACTTAGTTATTAGGCTGTTTTTATTACAGAAGTGCAGTATGCCACTACCACAACAGGACTGAGATTTAGGATATAGCTACACTGCACACACAAAGTGTTAACTCACGTTAGCGAACATGAATTAAGATTGCAGTGCTTTCAGTTCATCTTCAACCCCACACTTCCTGATAGCAGCTCAAGTTCAAATTTAACGGGCATCCTGAGGTTGAATTTGAGTCAGTAGCTGGTAGAGTTGCCATGTTTCTACTGCTGAGTCAGCTGTGGTTGTCTAATTACACTCTAGGCCATACCCTTAAAAAGTTAGTCTTGAAGACTACCATTGTTAGGCAAACTTGATACAAAGGAGTCATCACTTGGTTTAAATCAGTGTCCAGAACCAAGTAGGGTTGAACATTTTAATATATATCACATAAGTGCCAAGAAGGGTACATATCTATATGCTCTCAGCAATTATGAATAATATCCCGCATAATTAAAATGGAGTAGAATATAATCTCACTAGCAAGACAGTATAAAGGACTTAAAAAGCAACAGACCAGCAGCACCTTCTCCAACAATTCCTCACCATTCTTCCAGTTTTCAAATCATGCGCTTTCCATTGTGGAACATTTTAGGATATTTTGGACCAGGAAAGGAACTTGCATTCTGAGGCTGTGACTGCCCCATAAAATGCTCTGCCACCAGCCTATTCTTTATGCCACTGAAGCCAAGGCACTCAAGATGGCAGGCTACTAGAGTGGAGAATGCCATGGGGCTTGAGATGGTCTTGGGCGGGTAGGTCCTCTGTTAGTAGGGTTTTACAGGTCAAAAAAAGTCCCTGTGCATCTTGAACTCCACCCATCAACTGACAGCCAGGGTGGGTCCTGGAGCACAGAGATCTTATTGTTCATGGCATGACACTTCACTTACCCTGCTGACCACTGCATTCTGTGCCAGCTTCAGTTTCTATATTGTCAAGTTACAGCTCCTTCAGAGTTCATGTCAGTCTAGCCTGACCATTAGAAGGTGACCATTGCAAAGGTTCACCTTTAAGATGAATAGTTGCAGCCTCCTAGACACATTTAAGTGAGGCAGTTGTCCTATTACGGCTACCTGATATTTAGTAGTACTTGGACTTGAAAACAGATCTATAGTTTGCAAACCTGAACAAGTGAAAGACACCTAGTAGAAAGGCTGATATTCTTGCTATTTGCATCCCAATCTCTCTTCTGGACTGAGGTTCAGGTTGTCATGCAGGCCCTGATGTCACCCAGGCATTAAGTGTCACTCAACCATTTGGGCCAGATTGGAGAAAGGTGCAGAGACACCAGTTAAGCCCCTCACGATCCTCCCAGCAGCATCATGTACATACTGCACCAGAGTGACAGGAGCGCTGTAGGAGTCTCCCAAGACACTCCCAGATGGTAGCAGTTTTACCATCTTGTTAACAGAACGCTGCAAGGGAAGTACAAAGCCACTTTACAGTAGCCCTATTAACCCCATCCCCCAACTTATCTGCAGATAAGCAGACACCACACTGATAAGGTACCAAGGACAGCTATAGCTGTCATTAAAGCACCGACACCTGATCCCCCATCCTTAGATCACCCACCAGAGCATCAAGTGTGGTCTCCAGTACACACCTAGGTAAGAAACCAGACTGACAATGGTCAAGGAGATGAGTCAACTAGATCTAAGAAAGTTGCAAGCCCACCAACTCCTCTTAAAGTTCTAGAGGCTGAATTTAAGGTGTTGTGAAGTATGTCACAAGAGAACAAGATTTACCTTAGCAATAACAACTTGTATATCAAGCTTCTGTCCCACGTGGTTTTGACAATCACAATTGCCAAAGGTTTATATTTAAGAATGTAACCTTTATTCATGCCTCCAGCATACTGATTACAACACCCAGCTATTTGCAAGGAGGTATTTGAAGATATTTTGTGCTTCCTTTGAGAATAGAATCAGTTTATTTATGCTGATCAAGCAAGTTACAACGTATGCTTTGTCTTAATGTTATAGGCATATTAACCAAGAGTCTGCAGATAAGTAGCAGTAGGCCATGATAAGAAGTTATCCTTGGGTGTCTCAGTTTTGTAGAGACAAGTTTAAACAACCAGAACTACCACTTCTGTATGACAAATACTGGAAGAATGAAGATTCATTGCTTAGTAAGTCACCCAAATGTTTAGTTAGAGCAGTTGTCTGATGTATAGTCTTATTTCATATTCTGTCAGTACATTAGCTATTATCTTCTTACCTTGAAAAATAAGTGCTCCACTCACATGAAATGCAGAAATATTTATTTTGGTTTCCTTCATTGGTTTTGGAAATTGTTTTGGTTTATAAAACATAGAAATAGCCAACACTAAGCAAACATCTGAACTCCCATGTAACAAGTTACTTGATATTCTAAGAGCATTGATTTGGATGTGTGCAATTAGGGTACACATGTATGAAGTTATACTAAATAATGCATTACAATCACACAAATCTTAGTGCAAACCTTGTGCTTGTATTTTACATATATCCATGTTTCCAAACAGTAATGAATGCTAGTGGTAAATCTTTATTTGTAACAAGGCTTAATTCTGCCAATTTTCCAACTGAACTTTGGACTACGATTTTATTTATGTATTTTTATACTATGTGGGAATTTGTTCAGGGGAAAGTCTAGCACGCGTTCTCTCTCTCCTCTGCCACCTTGTCTGAATACTTCCAATTGCTTCAAAGTATGTCGGATAGAAAAACATTCCTGCTTTCTGCTCTCACCCATTGTACTCAATTGCTCATACATTAAATCAGACAGCTGAGGGAGTGTGACAGAAGCTATTCTGTGTTTAGAGCACTTCGCATGTTAATGGAACAAAGCAGATTAAATACAGGAGGGGCCCATTGCAGGAGTCACTTGGCTAGTGCAAGGTGTACATTTACCTGGCCATTAGCACAGTCAAGCTCTTGAATGGTTTCCTTCTTTAAATTCCAGTCTTGTTCCAGAGTTTGGATCCATTTACACAGCTATGTCTGAAGCTTGTGTTAAATAGTTTTTGCTATGTTGATGAATTAGTTGCATACGCCCTCCTAAGGCAGAAGAATTAAACAGACTAATTTAGAGAGCCAGTATTGCATCATTCACCACCTGCACAGGGGTATTTGATAGGTATTCAACTTCTAGCTTACACAAGAGTAAGCTTCTGAGATCTCTTCAATGGGGCATGCTGAAGGAAGTTCTCTTCAATGGGGCACGGTCTTACCAAATTTTAGGGCTAATGCAAGAAGCACTGTTAACAGCTATCGCTTTTTATTTGATGATTAACTGTTTTTCCCTGCAGTAGAATAGAGAGACCTCTCCAGTATGCTAAATCCTTTGGGGTGGACAGTTGCAAAGTATCCTGCAGACAAGAACATGCTGGCAACAAGGAAACCAACTCCCTGGTTAACAAAAAAAAGTCACATTTTTGGTTGAGGAAGTTTAAATAACTTAATCATAGTTACATTTACAGTTTAAGGCTAATTTTGGAAATTGTAGTTGACCATAAAAATGGTCTGCAACATAACTGGACAGTAAGGCAATGTTCCATTTTCTTCAGTATTCCTATGGCAGGTACCCATTTGTGTACAAGTTAATGATTGCACAGTTTCCTTCCCTATGTTTGCTGTAGTCAAATTACAAATATGAAGGCCAACAGTAGACTGGATGTTTGCCATTCTCTTCAACCCACTGTTCCCTCAGTTACATCCTGATATTAGCAGAGAGTTCATCTATCTGTGACTTGAAGAATTTTTGTAGTTCTCGTCTCTTTGCCTTCAGTGTTGGTGTCAACAAGCCATTTTCAATAGAAAACATCTCCATGCTCAGGGCAATGCCTTTGACCTGGAAAAAACGAACAATTAGCCTAGATTTACTTCTACTTTGCTGAGTGCATCCCATAGTAAAAAGGGCTTACAAAATGTGGTAGTGTACAGGTATTGTATATTATTTAGCAGATCACTTAGGGAAGAAGATTAGTTCAAAGCAGTTTCTGCACAGTCAGATTATGTAAGTATTGACATGTTTGGAGAGCCAGGTAATGAGTGAAAGTTGAGTTCAATTCCAATTGCACAATTGCTATAATGACAGTTTCTCACCTGCTCAAATGACTTCAAGCCAGATTCTTTCCCAACCTTCAACATATCTTCCAGAATATGTTTTTTGAGGTCCTACCAAGATTAAAAAAATTATACTATATATTGCATTCTACATGTTAAAGAGAATTGAAAAGACCAATGATTGGACTCTACATTTTAGAGCACCTACCTTGTTTTTGCATAGTTCTTCATATGAACCTTCAAATCCCTTTTTCTTGGCCCAGTTAGACAAAGTCTCTGCATCTGGTACTACAATAGCTATTAAGAAGGCCTAAAAATAATTTAAAAAAAAGCACATATTTGCTGAATAAACATTTAACTGAATTTCCTAGAAGCTCCCAGCGCTCCACTGTTAGTCTACATGCAGATCAACACTTTCATAATTAGTTACAACTTTTGCTTCAGAGTTTTTTGCAACATATAACCAACAAAATGTTGACTAACTTTCATATGCAACTTTCTACATTTAGAAGCTGGAGGCAGTTACTCTAAATTTTTAAAGACCACATTTTAAGTTGAAAGATGACAAAAAGTGCATTAATACTTGAATATTAGTTTAAAAAATAGTCAATTTCCCCTTCAGAATGGTTTCCAATGTAAGCAGCATTTCATTAGTACCCAAAACCAGAAACTTTGGTTCCACTGTCTAGCCTGGCTTGGATCCCTAATACCCCAAGAGAACCTACTTCAATAAAGATATTAAACTCCATCCAGCTTCACAGCCCTAGTTGTCCCCTACTACCCCACACTGGAACTCATACAAAGGTATCAAACAACTACAACCCATACTTGTGGGGACCACTTCCTGAACCCCTTCTTCTGGATTTCATACTAACCCCAACCTCTCCAAGCTCACTAGAAGCAAGTTCCCCAAAGACCAAGGAACAACCAATTCAAAGTGGCACCAGACCCTGCCAGGACAGATGCAAAACCTGTAGACATATCTCCACTGCTTTAATGATCAAAACCTCCTCTGCTCACCCCCTCCAAACACTTTCAAGGTCCCTGGATTGTTCACGAAATGCCCCAACAATATATGGGTAAAAAACAAGACAATCACTTTGCTCCCAAATGAGCTCTCAGAAAAATTATGGAAGACAAGTCAACTGAAGGTGAACATTTTTCACAAAATGATCACTATATCTGACCTCTCAGTTCTCATCCTCAAAGGAAATCTGCACAACATCTTCAAAAGATGAGCCCGAGAGCTTAAATTCATAAGTTGGCTAGACACTAAAAATCATGGACTGAATAGAAGCACTGTATTTATGGCTTATTACAACAATGTATAACTCACTCCCCAACCCAGCCCATGACAGGAGGACTGTTAATTGGCCACTTCACTGCAAATGGTCCCTGGAAACGTGTTAGCTATTTATGCTAAACTATCTGTTCCACCTTGTACTCAGTGCCACAGCTAAATAAGTTTCCCAGACCTGAAGAGCTCTGTGTAAGCTTGAAAGTCTCACCAACAGAAGCTGTTCCAATAAAAAGATTACCTCACCCACCTTGTCTCTTAGATCTGGAATAAGTTACGTAAGTGATGCAATTAGGGCATTAAAACAGAATTTTCAGACAGATGTAGCAACAAGGAGAAATGGTTATAAGATTTAACTGAGTGTCAGTTTTTAAAAAGGGAGATTGCATTAATAACCATACCTATCATTTGCATCTCATTGAAGGATACCTACCTGCAAGCTTTCTCCATAGACAAACACCTGAGCAACAGGTTCACTTCTCGTATACACATTTTCTATTTTCTCTGGTGCTATGTACTCTCCCTGTGCAAGTTTGAATATATGCTTTTTCCGGTCGATGATCTTTAAGGTACCATTCTGTGGGATAAGAGAATTTAATTTATTTCTCTTTACAGAAGGCAGGCATTTTATGAGCCATGCTACAAAGCTTTACAAACACACACACACTGGCAGATTAAATACCAGGAAGGTAAATACTTAGAGTAGCCCAAGAACCAACCAGTAATCCTATCAATATTAGTTCACTCCAAGCCTGTAACAGGAATAACTTTTGCCTGAATGTACTCGATTTAGAGACTGTTCTGATTTTTGCTGTCTATTTAAACAGAGGTCACATGATTTAATACCACTAAGGAAAAACTGAAAGCAAGAGGGAAAGGCAGGCAGACAAGCCATTCAAATTATTAGGCTAGATAATGGATCTAGAGCAGGGGTGGGCAAACTATGGCCCGGGGGCCACATCCGGCCCTCCAGATGTTTTAATCCAGTCCTGGAGCTCCTGCCAGGGAGCAGGGTCCGGGGCATCCCCGCTCCAGCGCTTGCCCTGCTCCGGCACTGCAGCTGGGGAGTGGGGGTCAGAGGCTTGCACCACTCTGCGTGGCTCCTGGAAGCAGCAGCAGCAGCATGTCCCCACTCTGGCTCCTACATGTAGGGACAGCCAGGGGGCTCCGCACGCTGCCTGTCCCAAGCGCTGTCCCTGCAGCTCCCATTGGCCAGGAACCATGGCCAATAGGAGCTGCAGGGGTGGTGCCTGCGGACAGGGCAACGCGCAGAGCCGCCTGGCCATGTCTCAGCGTAGGAGCCGGAGTGGGGACATGCTGTTTCTTCTGGGAGCTGCTTGAGGTAAGGACCGCCCGGAGGTAAGAGCCTGCACCACTGACGCCCCCACGCCCCAACCCCCTCTGCCCCAGCCCTGATCCCCTTCCTGCCCTCTGAACTCCTTGGTCCTAGCCTGGAGCACCCTCCCACACCCTGAACTCTTCATTTCTGGCCCCACCCTAAAGCCCACACCCCCAGCTGGAGCCCTCACCCCCTCCAGCACCCCAAACCCCAATTTTGTGAGCATTCATGACCACCATACAATTTCTATTCCCAGATATGGCCCTCAGGCCAAAAAGTTTGCCCACCCCTGCTCTAGACCAGCGGTTCTCAAACTGTGGGTTGGGACCCCAAATGAGTTGTGACCCCATTTTAATGGGGTCACCAAGGCTGGCATTAGACTTGCCAGGGCCAAAGCCTAAACCTAAACCCAAACCCAAACCCCACCACCCATACCCAGATGTGGCCTTCAGGCCAAAGAGTTTGCCCACCCATGATCTAGAGTCTTTTGCTCACTGAAGCCTTATTTGAGGCTAGAGGGAGGAGGAGAAAGGAGTGGAAAGTGATTTGTCCCTTCACATTTATGCATAGCCTAGGATTGCTTCAGTGCTGACACTGCCAATAATCCATTTTCTGGCTCCAACCACTGATCCTTTCCTTAGTATATAGGACAGATTCAGTACCAGTTATAAGCACTATGTTCATGCTAGGATTTGTTTCCCCTCACCCTCTTATGTTTGATGGTCCACGTTTTCATCCAAGAAAACGGACCCAAACCCATCTTGATGAGTTGCAAGAGGTTTCTTAAATAAGGGCAGAGTGTGTTTTTGAATTAGTTAGCCACAGCATTGAACATACATAACATTAGAGCAGAGGTGGGCAAACTACAGCCTGCAGGCCACATCTGGCCTGCGGGACCTTCCTGCCTGGCCTCTCCCCTGCTGGTCTCCCATCCCCCACAGCTTCAGCTCTCAGTGGCATGGTAAGGGGGTGGGGAGGTTGGATAAGGAGCAAGGGGTCTCAGGGGGCAGTCAGGGGAGAGGGAGCAGTTGGATGGGGCAGAGGCAGTCAGGGAAGGCTGTGCCTCTCCAACCTGGCCCTCCATATAGTTTCACAACCTCGATGTGGTCCGCAGGCCAAAAAGGTCACCCACCCCTGTGCTGGAGGGAAATGTATATAGGACATTTGGACCTATGGTACCCAATAGAATAACTCCAATAATTGAAAGTATCAGTCTTCAATACAAGTCTCTCAAATTTGGAATAAATGAAGATATTCCTCAAGGCATTTTGGAATTTTGCTAAAGCCTCTTGAACAGCACCACACAGTGGTACTGCTGTATCAGACTGAGGTACTGCTATTTATCTTTGATAGTATAAAAGTGGCTAGTGCTTTGTTCCCATTTCAAACTTCACTTATAGTTAAGGCTACGATTTTGACAGTTATTTTTAGTTAAAATAAAGTGGACATGTCACAGGCAATAAACAAAAATTCACAGAAGCCAAGACCTGTCTGACTTTTGCTGCTCCATGGTTTCCCCTGCCACCATGGTGGCTAGGAACTGTGGGGTTCCCCCCCTCTGCCCACAGCGGCTGGGAGCTGCAGTGTGACCACTTTTCCCAAAGAGAAAACGGGACACTCCCAGCCAGTTGTCCAAGATGTCCCCCCTCCCCCACGCAAGGCCGTTTCCTGCCGTTGGAACCTTGAGGAGGGCCCCCTGAGAAGTCCCTCACCTGTCCTGGAATCTTGCAGGGGGCCTCATTGCCTGTTGCTGGAACCCTGCCAAGGCCCTGCTGGCTGCCAGCTCAAGAGTCCTGCAGCCCCTGGGGCTGAAACAGAGAATGTCATGAAGGTCTCTGGAAGTCAGATTCCATGACTTCCATGACCACCCTGACAAATGTAGCCTTACTTATAGTACTTTGCAACAGAGTATCTCAAAGCACCTTTGCAAAAGGAACTGAGCCTCAAGCCTTATGGAAGGCCCCTTGGGGAACTCAGCCATTGACAACATAACAGATGCAGTTAGTTTTACGAAATCATGTTTAAGCAATACAAGCTGACTTACTGGTAGCCATTTTCCAATATCTCCTGTGTGGAGCCAGCCATCTTTGTCTAGAGCTTCTGCTGTTTTTTCTGGATCCTTTAAGTAGCCTTGAAATACATTTGGCCCTTTCACACATACCTGAAATGAGTTTGTTAATCAAGACTGATGGGCAAGAAAGTTAGTAATCAATAAGTGATTTGTGGATAAAAACTTAGTTCTCAGAGGAAGTTCTTGTTTCCCCATTTGTCTCTAGAAGCACCAAAATAGAGTAATTTTCTAAATTATAGCCACAAAATCTCAGTTTAGTAGAGTTCTCTTCATTATGCAGGATTGTAATATAATATAGTTAAACAGCAAATAACTGTTTATACTCAATTGCTTAAGTGTACAACTATTGACCATTAACCTGCTCCAGTGTCATTGAGGGAGAATGACTTAATATCCCCTAGTAGAGGTCTGTTGTGTTTATGCAGTTAATAGTCAAACTCCTCCAGTCAGAAGTAGACTAGGAGAGCTACTTTTGTCAAGCACCTACTAAACCTCCCTAGCTTCAAATATAAGGTTAATTTGATTTTAGCTCACCAGATGGCTAGAGGTTGCACAAGAACCCTCTACAAATCTCTTCAAAAATCTTATAGACCCTTAAAATGTTACTCACCTCACCCTCTCCTTTGACAGCAAAGTAATTCATTTCTTCTACATCAACAAGCTTTAAGAGACTGCAAGGCATTGGTGGTCCAACATGACCTTTAATAGAACAGACATTAACCTTAAATAATGTATTTGTGTTCAGGTTGCTTACCAGACCTTTCAAGCTTACAGTTTTAGGATTAAGTCTAAAAACAAATCAAAAGCTGGCATTCCATCCATTGGCTCACACACTGTACTACAGGAGTCAGTAAATCTCTTAGGTCCGACAGACAATGCGATGCTGGACAAGTCAAGGCCATCCTTCCTTTCCACACAGCTGGCTAACAATACTTGTGTACTAGCTTGGAGGAATCAAATTTAAGGGCAGGGGCTGAGATGGGGATGAAGGTATTACAAGAAAAGTGCATACTTCGTTACTGGGTATGCGCAGAAGCATCATTACCACAAGGCAGTAGTTTGGGGTTTTGTTTTTCAAAGAATTGTTTAACACTGCATGATTTCACAGTGAAAACCAATTGAGACTTCTGACTATAGAACAGATTAAGATACTGCAGAATTATGTCCTATTGGGACAAACTTTTACATCATATTAACATATCCAGAGTTTTCCCTCAGGATGTACAGAATGTTTCATTCAGAAGCAGGACACTTGACATTTAAGTTGCTATAATTTCAATTTGGTTTAGTTTACCAGATCTCTGAAGTAATTACAACATCTAGCTAACAGGAGAAATGCTTCTCTGCTTTGAGAGAAACGGGTACTGTACCAGTGTTTCAAATGGCTGTTTGCAGACAACTGATTCAAGTTCTCTGGACATCTAGTTCCTATAACGTTAATATACAGAAACTACAGGATATTATGACTCATGTTTCAATTTCCCTTAAAGCCCTATAGAGAGGTAGTCTTATGGTTCAGCCTTGTAACATTATGTTCACATCTAGTTATAGGTGGTGGCTTGCTTCAAGTGAAGTCTTCAAACAACCCTTTATCACTGCACTAGAAAAAACTCAAGTAATCCATTACAGTACTTTAGGGACAGCTTTAAGAACAGTATAAGTGATGTCCACACCAACATTTGGAATAGATGACTAAATTAGTTCACTCAGGAGAAGATCAGAGAAACCATACCAGCTGTCCAGTCACCAGGTAATGTCAGGGAGCATCCAGCTGTGCATTCAGTTTGTCCATAGCCTTCATAGAACTATTCAATTGAAACAAAAATAACTTGAACAAGGGACCTTGATACCTGTCACTTTATAGTTTCAATTTTAAAGTAGAATGGAGACATTTGTCCTTTAGCTCAGTGCAATTCAACTTTGAGTTGTGTAACTTGTAATCTAAGTATGCTACAAGAAGGAAGCTGCCAAGTTAAAATATTACCTAAAAAACTATCCACTATAGTGTTTTAAAACTCTAGTTTGAAGTGTCACAAGTGGGGAAGTACATATATATTACTTACACACGTCACTCAACTAGAGCACAGCATACCATACTTTCCACTTGTGTGGAGCTCTTCGGAAGATGTAGGTGCATTATAGCATTGGTAAATTAAGTCTTATACCACCAAGAGGCAGGCAGGCAACAACTTTAAAGATGGAAGAAAAGCATTATTGACCAGTGTTATAAAGCCTACACAAGATGGTTAAGTCCCAGCCAAAACCAATTCTCAAAAATGGACTAACCATGGAGGAAATGGAGATTACTTACCTGTAACTGGAGGTTCTTTGAGATGTGTGGTCCCTATCCGTATTCCACCTGAGGGACGGGTATGCCAGAGACTGGAAATTTATAACAAATAGTGTCCACTGATCCATGCATTTGCAACTGCTCTCCTTGTGCTCTGAACAGAGAGCATAAGGGGCAGCATGAAACCAACACCTCTCCAGTTTTCTCTTACTGAAAAGAAAAAAAAAATCAGGGGAAGGACGGTGGGCAGCGGAATATAGATAGGGACTATACATCTTGAAGAACCTCCAAATTATAGGTAAGTAGCCTCCATTTCCTCGAGTGCTGGTTCCTGTGTATATTCCACAAGTCAGTGATTGGTAAGCAGTATTCAAACAGGAGGAGGGTGCAAGAAGTCAGTTGGTATGGATGTCTAACACTGTCAATATCAGAGCTGCATCTGCCAAAGAAGCCTGAACTAAGACATAATGCTTTGTAAATGTGCGGATGGTGCTCCAAGTAGCTGTCTTACGAAGGTCTGGTATTGTAATATCTCAAAGATGCTGTTGAGGTTACTTGTGCTCTTGAAAAATGGGCCCTCACCCCATCTTGGGGAGGAATACCTGCCAACTGAAGACACTGAATAATGTATCCAGAGATCCACTTAGTATCTCTGGACTGATAATGCAACCGTGCTGCTATAGTAAAAAGTAGTCTGTATTGTCCAGTTAGTTTTGTTCTTTGCAGATAAAGGTCAAAGGCCAGTCTCATGTTGAGGGAGTGCAGTCTTTTTTTTGCTGGAAGCAAGAGGTTTGTGGAAAGAATACTGTTAAGTCTTAACAGCGGTTTTTAACCTGGGGTGTGAGATGCCCTTTCTGGGTGTGCGAGACGCACCAGATTTTTTTAGAAGGTAAGTCGAAAACACAAATTAAGTACAGGCACGCAAGTACAACTATTTTGTTCCACCAAACCTATGTATTTATGAACATTATACATTTAACGATTACTGTAATATACAAACAAAAAATATATCTAGGTTTAAAGAACTGACCTACAATAAGGGTTGCGAGATACATATTTTGAGAACCAAAGGGGTGCAGGCTGCAGTAAAAGTTAAGAACCACTGTGTTAAGTGAATATGCCGGTTCATGTGAAACTCTTAGGTTAGGATGAGTTTCATGTTGGAGATGGAGGACTTTAACTCTATGAAATATGGTGTATACCAGGTCAGCCACGAGTGTTCCCAATCTGCTTACCCGTCTGGCTAAGGAGATAGCAACTAAGACAGCAACCTTCATGGAAAGGTGAGACATGGAACATATAGCCCTCAGTTTAAAGGGTGGTCTGGTAAGAGCTCAGAGTACCAGGTTTAGGTCCCACTGTGTGTTCACTTTATCACTGATGGGAAGGTGCTAATTAGGTCTTTCAGGAATCAAGTTGTGGTAGGGTGAGTAGAGAGAGCAGCCCTCCACTGGAGGATGGAGGGAGCTTATTTCTGCCAGTTGGACAAGCTAACAGAAAGCCCTAACACTGAGGGGCAGGAGATTATAAAAAACACACCAGACTAAGGAACAAACCCCACTCCCCCCTGCCAATTCTGGTGATACCTCCATTTTGCTACATAGCAGAAAAATCTTCACAAAAAAATGTGGCAACTGAGGATAGCTCAGTAGCTTCTGAACATTAACATTCTAGGTCTAGGATCCATGCAAGTATTAGCCTGTGAAATGGAGAGTCTGGATTGGAATGTTTGATCCTGCCCTTCTGAGTCAACATATCTGGAAAGAGTTGAATATAGATGGGAGGACGGACAACATTCATAAAGGTCCACAAACCAAAATTGTCTGGGCTAATTGGGTGCGATGAGGATCCCCTGGTGCCGTTGTGGCAAGCTTTCCCAGAGAACCTGGGTAGCAAAGGGATGGGGAGGAAAGGCATACTTCAGATGGTCCATCCAGGATAACAAAAAGGCATCACCCCTGGAGTCTCTGCCTCATGCTGCTCTGGAGCAGTAGAAATTGCATTTGTTTGGCGCAAACAGACCAAGATGGTGTACCTCCACTGGGTGAAGATTTTGGTCATGACAATTATAAGTTTCCCATTTGTGGTCTGCAGAGGAGCGCCTGCTGAGATTGTCTCCTAGAGTATTCTGCATACCTGGTAGGTATGTTGATGAGTGATGTGGTTCTGGATGCACCAGTTCCATAAATTCCTTCCTCTATGTATACAGAAATCTCATTGCCCTGTTTTTATAAGAGCCAGCATCAGACAACATGACTATCTGGATGTGATGTTACCATATGAGGGGGATGAATGCACTGCAGGCTGCCGTCACCTTCAGCAGACATGCATTCTAGCCTCCCACGGAATGCATGTGCCGTGTCCACTGTGACTGTCCATATGGATTCCCCATCTTATGGGTGGGAGAGATGGACCTCCTACCTGCACCTATTCCCATTTTGTCTGTTATATGATAGATAGTCTTGTAAAAGGTCAGACTGCTACCCTGAAATACAGGTTGTCTTTGTTCAGTGAATAAAGCAGACCAAAGCCAAGCCCTTAGGCAACAGAGGTGGAGGCTGGCAAGTGATGTTATGTATATAAATATGGCCAACCAGGGAAAGACAGATCCTGATTGGGGTGCGAGGTCTGAGGGGGACTTGATTTATCAGGCTGCCCACAGACTGAAGTCTGTCTATGGGGTGGTAAGCCTTTCCTGAGGATAAGTCTAGGGTCACTCCTAGCGGAAGTCAAAGTGGACTTGCATTTGTTTATGTAGAACTCCAATGATATCAGAAGTTAGAGGAAGAATGGACCTCTCAGCTCGATCTGCTTGTTAGGAGCCAGTCATACAGATATGGGAAGACGGAGTAGATGTTGCATCTCCTCTGGGCTGCTACCACAGAGCAGACTTTCATGACAACTATGGGTTCTGTCATTAACCCAAATGGGAGTATTCTGAACTTGCAGTGCTCTTGTTATACCATGAATCTGAGAAATGTTCTGGGGGAAATGGTGAACATCCTCATGAAAGCAAGCCTTTTTCATGTCAAGGGCTGCAAACCAACGTGTTCTCCTCCAGGGAGGGAATTACAAAAATTTTGATTTGCGACTAAAGGTATTTCATTGACATGGAGACCAATTCTCAACCTAGTCTGTTTTTCTTGGGATCTATGGGGAGTACGAGCCCTTCCATTAGAATCAGGATGGCACTTGCTCTATGGCCCCCCTCTCTGGGCCACTCACCTTCCTACAAAGGATGTCCCCATGCGAGTGGTCCCAAAGAAGGGAATGGTAAGGGACGGAGATGAGAACTCAAGTGTATAGCCCAACTGGATGGATTTCTAGTACCCACTTGTCTGTTACCGCCTCCAAATTGTGTGTGAAGTAAGGCAGCTACCAAAGGTTTGGGGGCAATGTGACTGGCATCAATATGGCACATGGTCCTTAGGCATCCCATCAAAAGAAACCCTTGGATGACAGGTGGGGCTGGGCAGTGGTTGTAGAGGTGGAGGAAGCTATGTACCTGGGTCTTTGAAACCTTGGTTGTTTGTGTGACATTGCACTTAAGCTTTGTAATGATACCTTAGAAGAGACCTTTTGCATGACACATATTCCAGTTATATTATATTCACACTCAGATATTTTTGTAAAATCATGATCTACTGAGTGTGCTCATCCTATTTGTATAAATGTATCACTTGTATCTGAAACTGGAAATATGAAATATAACTGAGGTCCTATTGTAAGTATGTAAAGTGTGGGCCATTAATGGTGGCTTGGAATCTTAATGGCTCCCATCAACTAGGACAATTGACTGTAGATGGCTCTGTTTACTGGTGAGTCTTCCTGTATGCTGGCAAGTGGTTAAATGAAGTCTTACAGTGACATGTGATCATGTCACCTGAACTGGAATCCATCTTTAACCTGGTGCTTATTTACAAGAAGGGGTGGGAACCCAGAGAGGGACAAAGGAGTCCCACCTTATGCAAAAGCTATACAAGGGGACTGCAGTCATGAGAAATCCCCTAGCTACCACCTGAGCTGGAACAAGGGCTGTACCAGGGGAAAGGTTTGTGCCCAGAGTAGGAAGGTGTCCAGTCTGTGACAGAAGCTTATTGAAACATCTGAGGATGAGATTTTATCTGTATTTAGTTTTCTTACTATATTAGGCTTAGACTTGCATGTTTTATTTTATTTTGCTTGGTAATTCACTTTGTTCTGTCTGTTATTACTTGGAACCACTTACATCCTACTTTTTGTATTTAATAAAGTCACTTTTTACTTATTAACCCAAAGTATGCCGGGGGGGCAAACAGCTGTGCATCTCTCTCTGTTATAGAGGGTGAACAATTTATGAGGTTATAAAGGTTATACAGGGTAAAACTGATTTATTTCGGGTTTGGACCCCATTGGGAGTTGAGCATCTGAGTGCTGGCAACAGGAGCACTTCTTAAGCTGTTTTAACTTAAGCCTGCAGCTTTTGGGGGACATGGTTCAGACCTAGGTCTGTTTGTAGCAGGCTAGCATGTCCGGCACAACCAGGCAGGGCACTGAGGTCCCTAGCTGGCAGGGAAAAAGGGGGGCAGAGGTAATCTCTGCATATCAGGTGGCAGTCCCAAAGGGGTTTCTGTAATCCAACCCATCACAGTTTGTGTGGCGATGTATAAGGGCTTTGGTGATAAAGTGCTGGGGTGGGGAGGAGCAAGGGGTGAAAGGAAGGAAGATGTCTGGGTCTGTAGGTTTGCTTGTGTGTTGTCAACAAGGCTGGGGACCAGAGCGAGAGGGAGGACTTGTCAGTCTAATTGAAGAGTTCAGATTAATCAAAGTGCCAGGCTTCTCTGATATTCTGGAGCTCCTTGGGGAACCCCAAAGAGTGAAGCCACGAGTCATGCCTCATGACTACAGCTGTGGTGATGACTCTAGATGCAAAGTCAGCTGTGTCCACTGCTGCTTGAAGTTCTCTCAGACACCAACCCATGAGAGCTTGGAACTGAGCCTTGTCTTCCTGGGGAAGTTTGTCTCTGAATTCCAGAAAAATCATATTTTGCTAATAATATTTGGTAGTTAGCAACTCAATTGGAAACTAGCTGATGAATACCCTCCTCCCCATGAGGTCAAGGCATTTAGTGCCTTTGCCAGGTGGAGCAGACTTGGTGCTGTATCATGGACCTCTCTGTAGCTGCCTGCACCAATTACGAGTTGAAGACTGAGCGGGTAAATAAGAATTCCACCCCTTTAGCTGGCATGGAAAACACTTCAGGCCTTTCCAAGATAGGGGTATAGGAGGCAGGGATATGGCAGAGACCCATGGATTCCAAAATGGCCTCTGACTGGGAGATTCTACTGTGGCCAGAGTGTTGTAGAATGTCCAGTAGACCATGTTGTGTGTCCTAGACCTCCTCAAGTGGTATCTGGAGTTTGACTACCACCCTTTAACAGTTCTTGATACTGGGTGTGGTCATCAGGCAGGGGAGGGAATGATTGAGCAACTGCCTCATCAGGTGAGGAGGATGACATCCATCAGGACTGGTGGATCCAGTTTGACTTCTTCCTCTGGAAACTGACAGAGCAGATTGATATTGGCTGGGAGAGAAGGATCAGTGAGATTCTTGCACAGATCCAGGTCATCTTTTACATGAATCCCAAGGAGCCCAGTAAGGCTAAAATGAAGGCTCAACCAGCCACCTCCACCCCCAAGCCATAGGGTACCTATGGTCCCCTGGGTAGTCATAACAAGAAGGAGGATGCTCCAAGACCTCCTATGGGTTCTGCCTGGGCTTGATTCCCTCTAGGGGAAGGCTTGGCTAGAAAATTGGATTGGTCTTGTTCCACAATTGGAAACATGCTCTGATTTGCAGACAGAAGGGTAGGATCCTCTTCTCCTCAAAGTGATTTCTGGTGTTCTGGTGTTGACGTGTCTAAGGAGGACCATGCCTGATAAAGAGGGGGATTGAGGATAGGACAGATTACCTCATCAGAAGATATTTTCAAAGTTTTCAGTCCTTCCTGGACCAATGGCCACTAACTACTTGCCTCAAATCTCTGGTCTGAGGTGCAATGGGGCTCAATGTGTACCAGGTGTGAAATAAGCATAAGGACTACCACTTGAACAAACTGGATTTGGCAAAGTTTGGATTCAGAGGGAGTTTTTTCCTGAAAAGCGCTTACTCCAACAGAACCTATTTCGTAGGAGTAAAATAGGTGTTTGATTTCCCCCAGCTGGTAAAAATTCTAGATGGCACAGAGTACTAGTGCTACAGCTTTACTAATTTAAGAGGCCCTGGAGGGTGCTGTCATGAGCACCTCTATTTTTTGTGCATTAAATCTTCATTCTTAGAAGAGAAGTCAGGATCCCATCAAGTCAGAGCCACAGGAATCCTGCATCCTCCCTTGCATGTCCTGCCCCCCCATCTGCCTGCTGCAGACGAGCTACAGTTCTGTAGCAGAACGACAAAACACTGAGCCCAACTGTTAACGTGGCCTGGTTAAGAACATTTTTGCTGACAGCCAATTCCCTTCATAGATTCAAAGGCCAGAAGGGATCATTGTGGTTATCTAGTCTGACCGCCTGTATAGCACAGACCAAAGAACTTCCACAACTCTCCTAGAGCATACCTTCTAGAAAAATATCCAGTCTTGATTTAAAAAGTTGTCAGTGAGAATCCTCCACAACCCTTGGTAAACTGTTCCAATTGTTAATTCCTCACTTAAAAAAATAAGTCTTATTTCCAGCCTGAAATTGGTTTAACTTCAACTTCTAGCCACTGGATTGTGTTATACCTTTTTCTGCTAGGCTGAAGAGCCCATTATTAATTTCCAGTGCCAAATATAGAGGTAAAAAACACCTCTATTCCTACTCATGATTCTTCGTGGTGTTTGTGTGTTTTAAACTGCCAGCCTTTTAAATGCTCCCAGAGTTAAATGGGGATATTTCAGCCTCACATTGACACTAGTTACCCAGATCCAACTCAAGTGTTTGAGGTTTAGTTAGAGTATACACCAGTTAGAAGGAAACCCAGCCAGAATTTTAGATCCAAAGACTGTCATTTAGAAGAGTGACTTGGAAACAGGCCACATTTGATTTGGAGTGGGAAAGGAAAGAAAAAACCCATGGAATCTCATGCCACCATTGGCATGTCTTTTCATAGTACAAAGACACTTTAAGGGTGCTGCTAAGGATATTAAGACACCAGAGAAAGCAGCTGGATTATCAGAGAGCTCTAGTGATAAACGTGAGCTGTGAATTCTGAGATGTGTAGTTTATAAATGTGTCTTTCTGCCTCAGCTTTCATGTACAGTTCTAACAATAGTCATTAGTCAATGTAGTCACTCTACCTGGAGTGCACCATTGCTAGAATGTATTGCATTAGAGCAAATTGCCCAAAACAGCAAAAGCCTTAATAAAGCTCTTGTTGCAAGCTCCTAATAGTATATTTCCAGCCAGCGTTTAGTACTGTATACAGTGCTCAGACATGAATGCATGCAATCTGGTCTCTGAAACCTGAACTCACCTGACAACCAAGTGCTGCTCTTAGGAAGGTCAGTACACTTGCAGACACAGGAGCTGCTCCGGTGATCATTAGTCTTACTTTTCCTCCCAGACTTGCCTAAAAAAAACCACACATACAGACAGACAAGGTATTCCGGACACTAACAGCATTTTAATGAGAGATTGTCAGAAGTCTTCCTCCCTGCTCAATACGAGTCACAGGAGTGCTGGGCACTCACGTCTAGTTTTGAAAGGTATCCTGTTCTAGAAGGAGGAACTACCTTTTTCTTGACATGCTTTATGCTCATGCACTAAACTCAGTTATTTGCAGCCATTTTCTACAATCACTGTCCACAAAGACCACACTGTGCTGTTACTGCATCTCTGGCACACAGACAACTGAGTCTGCAGAGCCCAAAGCCATGGCCCCCTCTGTGGGATTTGGCTTTGCAGCAGTCCTACTGTAGGGAGGATGGGAGGGAGTGAAACTGCTCTGATTAACCATGCTAGACATCAGTGTTACAGTATGGAGGGGCAGTCAGTGGCGCAGGTCATCTAGGATTAAAATGACGAGTCACTACCAAAAGTACAAACCGCTTACTTTGAGTTTTATATATAGCCATAGGTTCTTGAACGGCTAAGACATCCTTTACCCAGGCTGAAGGGAGTCCCAGCTAATCACTCCCTCATTCACATTGAGCGATTATAGTCTGATGCCTACAGTTCAGTTATTAGAAAGTGCTTTGGATACAGTGATTTCAAGGTCACTAGATGCAAATATCTTAGATGTTAACCACTCAGCTAGGACACAGGTAGGAAGTCTCACAGTTTAATGCACTTCAGAGAGCCTAAAGAGTCTAATAGAGAAAGGATAGTCAAGTGAGATTACTGAAGATTTGAGGCCTTTGTACAGCACGCAGTTAACATGTATTGTAGAGAAAAAAGAGATTACTCAGATATTCTATGCTATTTGTTTGCCTGTCTGAAGCAAGACAGATTTGTTTCAGGAGAATCTATTTCATAATGTTTCTTTGCACTAGAACTAATAAGGAGTAATCCTCCAAAGATTTATAACATGAGAATTTTTATGTGTGAGCAGAGACAGTTTCAAACATACCTGTATTTTGCGGAAGATCAGTTTATCCCACAGGCTGTTCTTTCTAATTATGCCACTTCTAAGTTCTGCTTCTTTCCTCTTGGAAGCAAAGTCCAGGATCCACCTTTTCAGTGAAGTATTGGCTTGTCCAAAGATCTAATATGAAAGAAGTTAAATCTTGTATTAGAAAGTTCGTAAGACAGTGTTCCTTTATCCTTATGGGAAAGCACAAAGTCTTTTTTAAAAAAAAAAAAAAAGAAATTTTTCTCAGAAGCCTTTACTGAGAAGTATTTTATCCCAGATGGGAGACTTAAGATACAGAGAGGCAAAATGCTTGTCTACATGACTAATTCATAGTAAGATCAGCTGTAAATCTATCATGCACTAGCCTGATTTGTGCTAATTATTCACATGGACTCTGCTGACATGCACCAACAGTTCATTAGCGTTGACCTACCCTGCTTTGAAACCAGGGTAGATCAGAGTACACTGAGGAACTTCTAGTGCATGTCAGCAGCATGCACATAAATACTTAGCACACATCAGGCTAGCATGGAATAGATTTACACCTCATCTTGCCATGACCTAAATGTTTATGAAGCGAAGCCCTAAGTGATCTGCTCAAGGCCACACAGGAGGTACAACTCTGCTAGTGACTAGAACCCAGGTCTGATTCAGTCTGGTCTCCACCAGAACATGCTGCCTTTCTAGGGATATCTAACAGCCAACCATTAACTACAGTTTAAATCCCTAGAGAGTTAGGTTAACAGTACTGTATATGCAGGCATATGTTTTAGAAATTAATGACCCATCCCAGGTTTTGATGGCTAGCAAGTCCTACCCCACTATTGGCACAGCTTTCGGAAAGTGGTTTTCAGTTTAATTTGTCAAGTTTTAGATTAATGCTACTGGACTTACTTTGTCAAACATCCTGTTCAGCAATCTTGGTACTACAGGAAATATAGTTGGCTGCAGTGTTTTTAAGTCATCCATAAGTAGTCTGATGTCCCCCTGGAAGAATCCTATCCGAGCTCCATGGCAGAGAATCACACACTGTTAAGATAGTAAAACTGCTTTTAGTACATGAGCTATAGTTAAAGAGATACATTTAGAGCAGGCTAAACTGATGATCCAGTATCTTCTCTAGTCTTGGCAGCTGCCACCCCACCCATGCTAAGTCCTCTTAAGTCTTCAGCTCCACTATAACAATTGGGAAGTGGTGGTGGGAGGGAGCCTCTGGAGAAGTGTTTCATTTCAGGGTAGGACAGGAAAGATGAAGCACCAAGGGAGACAAGGCATCTCCATCACTGGAGATTTTTAAGAGCAGGTTAGACGAACACCTGTCAGGAATGATCTAGAATGAGAATACTTAGTCCTGCCATGAGTGCAGGGGACTGGACTAGACGAACTCTTGAGGTCCCTTCCAGTCCTAGGATTCTAAGCTGCAGAGGCAGGCCAGGGACCTTAAGTCAGTGGGATAAGGCATGTGAGGAGCCTAACAGCAGAAGTAAACCACAGTGGCTGGAGAGCACTGGCCAGGTAGGCAAGCAGTGGCAGGGATTGAAAAGCAGGCAGTGGCAAAGATATACTTGTGACTACAGGAACTCTAGACCCACCTATTAAAATACTGAAACCAACTATGAAGCAGAATGTCTGTTCCCATTTGCTTGGCTTCCCTACTGTAGGTCAAGAAATTCCCACGTCTGCACTTAAGGTAGCACATTGTCTGACTGACAATATGGATGCTTGTCTTCACCACTTGTTTTATACTTCTGTGGAACGGGGGCAGGTAAACCGAAACGCAGGAGGATGGATTGAAGGGGGTGATGGTAGAGGTGGGCCTGGGTCAATTCTGGCAACAGGAGAAATGCCTACTCTTCCCCTTCCCCCTCCTTGAGGAAAGCAAGCTCACTCCCCCCTTTGGGCTAAAAACAGGGAAGGAAATAGGACTACAATGAACCCCTGTTTTCCCTCTCTAATCCCACCCCCTTGTTATAGTTTATCCTGTATGTCCCTTTCCCTCCCCCCCCCCCCCCCCCAAATGGTCTCCCTACTGATTCTTGCTGTTGGCTGTACCTTCTCTTGGGTGGTTTTCTATGCTTTTCTTTCCTTGCCTTAAGATTTGTCTTTTTCCTCTCCCCCTACCCCCAGCCCTGCAATATAGGCTCAACATCCCACACCCCACACCCGTGTTCTGCTACTATATAGTGCATTCTTCCCCTGCACATCAGTTCAGGCAGAGTCACCAACCACCTGCATAAGGTGTCAGTGTACTCAGTCTGCCAAGTTCATTGGTCTACAGTTTTTTCAGGTGACCAGAGTCTGCAGTAGGTAGAGTCTGCTGGGGTTTACAAGACTCAGGACCAGCTTTTCAATAGAGACTGAGCACTGACACACGTGCCGAGAACAGGGCATTCCTGTTTTTCAGAAATATCAGTTCTCCTCTCTACGGTGGGGAGGGAAGGCTTCTCTCCTCACCAGCAACTGAAAGCCCTCTTGTTTTCCCTCATTAAGTCCTCTGTACCCTACCCAAATGCAGAGTCCCACTGCCACTAAATCCTTCCCACACTGGACCTGTTGTTCCTACTGGATAGCTAACAGTCAAGTTGCTGCATACTCAGCAGCTGGCTGTCAGGGTCTTTCCAGCCAGAGTGGTACCCTGTGATTTAAGGAAGAAGAGGACAGAGAAGCAGGAATAGAGACCTAATGTCCAGGCTGCCAGGGGAAGAAGGAAACTCTTGAGATTCAGACTGTAGCTCTAGTGATGGCTGCTGCACATTTTACCCAGCTTAAGTCTTAGAATAAACTGGCTAATATGTTTCTTACTTCACAGTGGTTTCTTTTTGAGGCCACCCAGTCTTTCACTCATTCCCTACACCATCCTTAAGCAAGAAAATGTTGCAACGACTGCATACCACGATGAATAAATTAGCATGGCTAACTTGTCTTGTCATTTGTTTACTATTCAACTTATTTCAGGTGATATACCTACAATGGATAGCAAGGTGCCATTTTTCCCCATAGCTTTTCCTACTTGCTGCCCCCAGCCAAGTCAGCAAAGGATTTTGAAGACTGTTGGGCCAAGAGAAGCGGTTTTGCCTAGAATAAGCCTTATGGTTTCCCATGCCTGAATGGGCCAAGGTGTTCTCGTTAATCAGTCATAGTGGTGTGCTAGAATAGGGTTACTATTAGTTAAGTGGTAGCCCAAGGAGTTGCCACGTGTGTAATCAACATTTGACTCCAACGCTGATAGGAACAAATGAAAGTCTGCATTCCCCCAGCACAAGATTCAGTTGAGATGAATGGCTGTATAGGCAGTTTATGTAGTTTTTATAACTGGAGGTGGTAACAGTGACCTCATTCTGGAAAAGCTTTCCAACTATTGAAGTAGTGGAGTCAAATATAAGTACACCGACAGCTCCACAAAGTTAAACCTTTTCTAGATCTGAAATTAGGAGGTAGACTAGGTTTCAGCCTGGAAATGTTGGATGCATGGTCCAAGTGGAAGCCCAATTTCCTCCCACCACCATGAAATTTGGGGTACAGATCTGAATTACAAAATTTCTGGGCTCCAAATTGTGTTTCCTTACACAAAAGGAAGAGCTAGAAACTCAAAACCATTACTTTGAATGTATTTAGAAGGAACTTAAATGAGCAATGTGTCTGTCAAGATAACTTTAAAGCAGAGTACTCTGGGTTTCTTATGAATACCTGGACTACATAGCACTCAAGTACAGGTTTTTATCCTGTGAAAGATCTGTTTACATCACAACTTCCCATCTGTCTGGTTAGCTGCTTAAGTCTTCAGACTACTTGTGATTTTGCAAGCCAATACAGATTGCTGAACTAGGAGAAAGCCGGTGTACTACAGGGACAACCAGTTCAGATAGTTTGCTCTAGCAAGCTGGCTGCTACACTTTAAGCAATGAGAATAAGTGTTGGTAGAACTGAGTTTCAATAACCACTACTCAATTTTACAGTGGCAATAGCCTCTTCATACTGAATCAGTCGCCCCCACCCCACAATTCCACCCTTGAGAACTCTTCCCCCTACCTGCACTCATGTCACACCAGCAGCACTCCCAGCCTCTTACACTCTAAATATTAAGACCTTCGGAGTTAATATTGCAACTAAACCAAGGGAAAGGCCTTAATGGTTTTTAAACTGCAACAGACACCTGAAAGCTGGAAAAATTCAGACTCAAATGTAACCCAACTCTGAAGTCTTAAATAAGACCTGGATATTCCAAATTGCTATCTGCCTTCATAACACCTGCCCACCCCCATCTTAAGCAGCTTGGTACCCCAAGTCACTGTTATGCAGACTACTGACATACTCTACTATAACGCCATACTTCTGTATTGCATGCATTACCTACTGATGATATAGGCCATTGTTTATTTGGTCTGACTAGTCTCCACTTCAGCCTCCCTTCATGAAATAGGGTCAAGAGTTACCCATGCAGGGTTTACAGTTTGGTTCAATGGTTCTCAGCACCCCCACTATATAAATTGCTCCAGCACCCTAATGTTAGTGTTTATGGCCTTCACTGAGTTCTTGATTACACAGTCCAGACTATTTTTATAAATAGAGTTCTGTCAAATCCCTTATCCCCCAAATTAGGGGTCCTAGGACTTTGCCAAATTATCAGACAGCATGGCCTAGCAGCTCCAAGTTTCATTAGCATTTTAAAAATCCAATGAAAAACCACCAACTCCAAAAATCTCACTTTCTGGAAGAATGGAGGCACTTGTCCATTATGAGGTCAAAAGCAAAAATCCCACCATCACTTCTTGGAAATGGGATTCTTGGAACTGGTGATGTTTTTCCATTGAATTTAACCTAAATTTGCATGGATCTGAGAACATAGCTATTTGCAGACTATTATGGCTAGCTAAGGGTAATTACCAATGAAGAGCATGGCATTTCAATGCAGTACCAGTTGCATTAGAGAAAGAATCGTGGCCAGTATAAGTATTTTGAAAGAAGATCTAGTGCTCCATTATATAGTTCTTAATAAACTTATTCCTGAAAATACCTACCTTTCAGTAAAGCTAAAGCTCGTAGTTAACAGGAAGTGAAATGCCCAATACTCACGTTATCTGGACAACAATTTGTTTCCTTCAGACAGACACTTACCTGGACAAGTCTTTCAAACATGTGTGCAAGAGGCAAAAAGGAAATGTGTGTGTCACTGGGGTTCAAGACACATGCACTCTGTAAAAAAAAAAAAAGTGAGATTTCTGAATAGTAATATAGTACATGCAGATTCCTACCTCCACAATTCTTTCAAACATATGGGCCAGGGGCAAGAATGAGATCAGAACATCTTCTGTAGCAGGAATGATTGCTTTCTGTGAGGGAAATGCCAAGCAGGAGAGAGAGATAGAGAGAAACAGACTTAAAATTTTCACAGTAATTAATGACAATTTGTAGCACAGAGGCTTATTGTAACACTTCTCAACTCTAGGACACACCCCAGACTTCAAATTTATTTATTTGTAAAAAGGTATTCTTGGCTTTTACATACTTTGACCAAAGAAAGTTCCAAACAGCTTTGGGATGAGACATTTGACATAAGTTTTAGATTTGAGTTCTGTCTTTTGGATGTTAGTGTTGGGATGTGTACAGCAGCCATTCAGAATTGTCCCTTTCCTTATCCTACAAGGATAGAGGAAGTCACTTTTGGGACAATTAAGGGTAGTCAAGTGCTCAGAAGATGTACATGTTGAAAAGAACCAGATTGAAGCGGTGTGCCTTGGGTAGGAAGAGACATTGTTTATCCCACTCAGAAGTTTTTGCCCAACTTACTGTAAGTACACTAACAGACTAATAGGTAGCTAAAGCATAGTAAACAGTTTCAGAGTAACAGCCGTGTTAGTCTGTATTCGCAAAAAGAAAAGGAGTACTTGTGGCACCTTAGAAACTAACCAATTTATTTGAGCATAAGCTTTCGTGAGCTACAGCTCACTAGAGACTAACCAATTTATTTGAGCATAAGCTTAAGTGAGCTGTAGCTCACAAAAGCTTATGCTCAAATAAATTGGTTAGTCTCTAAAGGTGCCACAAGTACTCCTTTTCTTTTT
Source organism: Caretta caretta (assembly GCF_965140235.1). Lineage (NCBI taxonomy): Eukaryota > Metazoa > Chordata > Testudines > Cheloniidae > Caretta > Caretta caretta. Next base: position 90,842,747 of record NC_134209.1, read on the forward strand.
GAGTAAACATAGTGGTTCTCAAACTTTCCAGACTACTGTACCCAAGTTTCACCTCAAACTACTTGCTTACAAAAATCATACATAAAAGTTTCGATAATGTCCTGTAACAATATTCCCCCCCCCCCATTTTTACCATACAATTATAAAATAAATCAAAGTACAATATATATTTCAATTTTACTGTGATACTTGAGCCTGTTTTTCACATGCAAGCCTCGTCTGAAGCCAGAGGCTTAAGCATGTACTTTGGCAATTGCGTGGGGGGGCCCCCATGAAGCTAATCTTGCATCCCCTAATGCCAGCCCTGCACTTGTAGCCTCCGAAACCTGTCCTGCAACCCTGCCCCTCCCAGGGTCACAATCCTCAGATTGAGAAACAGTGATCTAGATGATTTGAGTACTCCCCCCCCGGTAGGCCATTGCATACCCCTGGGGTACACCTAACCCTAGTTGAGAACCACTGAGTAAACAGAAGTAGTGCACAAGCCACCACAGTTCAGCAATATTGCCTATAACACTTGTCCATTCTTGTCAACCCAAGACAGGGTTCCTACTTGCAGCCTGGAGGTGGATACTTAATGGAACAAATTTACCATGATATATAAACGGACTGTTAATTTCTAGAAATCCCCCAAATGTTTTCTCACTTTAAAAAAGCATTAGCATGTTTGATCGAAGGCAAACGCCACCTTATTGATTAGAGTCACTACTTTGCTATTTCAGAATCAAAACAAAACCACCTGCAATTTAAGCTGCCTCACTAACTAGGTAACTGTTCCAGGTTGACTAGTTACTTTCATCTAATGAATGTAGGTGTTTCAGTGTAGAGTTACGGATTACATTTAGTCTTAACCACCACCAATGGGGAACTCAAGTTTCAAATAAGTTAGGAAGAGGACTGTCATCTATTGTTCTCCATGTCCACAGAAGGTAGGACAAGTAGTAATAGGTTTAATCTGCAACAAGGGAGACTTAGATATTAGGAAAAAACTAACCTAGCTATAAGGATAGCAAAGTACTGGAATAAGTTACAAAGGGTGGTTGTGGAATACTTGTCATTGGTGGTTTAACAACAGTTTCATATAGGTATACTGACTCATCATGGGGAGGAGGGACCAGATGACCACTCAAGGTCTACATTTCTCTAATTCTACAAGTCCTCTCAGAGCCCCCCAGCCCCCTTTTCTTCTGCATTATGAATAGCTTTAGTAGGTTTGCACCAGGGCTTGGTCTCCAAGTGGCAGACTGCAGAACAGAGGAAAAAGTCATTCCTGGACAGCTTTGAAGGCCAGCTTCCACACATCTGAGTTATCATCCACATCAAGGTGAAATGCAACACAGTTATACATCTCCAAAACCTCAAGATGGGTTTTTCATGAGTGCTCAGTGTTGAAACTAAATCAATCACTGACTTCAATGGGATAAGAGTGAATTAAGAGCACTTCTGAAATTAAACTGTCTCAGGGCAAGTTCCCTCCTCCCAAAAGTCCTATATCCTGGTTCTTTATTTTGCCAAGTTAATATTTCTAAGTTCCAAGATTGTGTTCGTTGGATTACATCTATATTTGAATGATCCTAAAACTGCTTGCTTTTCTAGTCAGCAAATTTAGGTTTTAGTCAGTCTGCACCCAACAGCGAGTATGAACCGTTATGCTTCTTGCAGGCTCATGCACTTGCTTCTCCAAAGGTATGGACCATAAAATAACTTTAGCCATCCTGTTTTTAACTCATTGGGCCAGAGGCACAGTAGTCTCCAAATTAGACTTGGAAAATTAGAGAAAGCTATTTTATGATCTGCTCTAGAGAGCCAGTGGAAAAACATACTACATAATTTAATGGAATTAGTTTTACACCCTGTTGTATTGCAAGAGGGCAGCAGACACAAAAGGAATATGGGAAACCATCTCATCTGACCCTTTTTCAGGATTTGTCTTTATTGAAAAGAGGGTAGGAGCCTAGGCTAGATCTCAAATAGCTAAAAAGCATTACCCCCACCTTTACATTAGGTAAGAGGGAGTTTGAACTGGAATTAGCTCGCATGTGTTTAGTTGGAGCTAAACTAGATGCTGTCATTTTTGCAAATGGAGACAAGCCTTCAGATGGGGAAGTTTCAGGGTATATGTCAATTGTTCAACTTGCACTATAACCCTGACCTAATAGAATTAGCTCCAAGATGTCTAGAAGGACTTTGCTTCACCTTGACACTAATTTAAGTCACTGCAATAATTTCTACACAGAGATCAGTGTAGATGTGGGGAACCCATCTGTCAGAGGGAACTACATGAGAAAAATGTATGCAGATTTTTGGACTAGTCTAAAGCTTGCAGCTTTACCAATCTCTTGCCTGGGAAGTCACTAAATAGCAAGCTGTCAAATCAGTCACCGACCAATGGATTAAGCAAGGGAGACTGATTTGATATTTTATTTTAATGTTTTGGGGGATGGGAGAGCAATTAGCAGGAGTTTCAGGAATTCAGTGTGTGGAGTTGCCAATTTCAGAACAGCTGTCTTATACTGGTGAAGTTTTGATAAGATGGGTTCAAGTAGTATCAGCCAGACTTTAGGAGCCTAAAGAACTTAGCAAAACAGTGTTAGATATTTTCAATGCCATTTCTTTCTGAAAAGGCTTTCCTTCTTATGGGCAAAGCCCTAAGAGTCTGGAAAACGTTGAATGACTTAGCCTTTAAGTTTACCTCTGTAGCTTTCAAAAAAGCTGAAGCATTGCTCACTATATTTTGATGAGTAATCATAGCTCCTTTGGGGTTTCCTAAAGAGGAAATAAATATTAAAATGCAACAGTGAAGGGTTTATACACATTAAAATATCAAGTTGAGATAATATTCACTTTATCACTTACCTCTAGGGAAGTCTAGAAAGAGCTTTAATGGATAGATGCACAACATTTAAAACAAAGACTAATGGTATGAATGAAGTAAAACTTGAAGGGATAGAATTGTTAACAGGTTTGCAAAGTTAGACAGCACCAGTTCTGTTCAAATGGTTGAGGAATAAAGACAGACAGAAGGCCTTTAATATCTTCCATGTTTGGTAGCTGAAGATCTCAGAAGGAAGGGATTTTGGAAAGAATTTGAAAAAAGTTTAAACACTGAAGTCTTAACTTTTAAATTCAATCCTACAAATTCTCTTAATACAAGTCTCATTGTTTTTGAGAAAAAAGGAGGGGGTAAGATATTCTGTTGAAGGAGACAAGCTTTCAGGCTACACAGAGCTCTTCATCCTCTGTGTTAGCAGCAAGCAAATCCTGATACCTCACTTCTGAAAGTGCATTTTGGTCTCCAGGAATTATTTGTCAAGCACTTCAACTTCCCATTGGCTAACCCTGAAAGTTCTAAAGCAAATTTGCCATCCACTACTTTCTGCTGTAACAGGTGAAATGCTGAAGCAGAAGGAGAAACACTGAGCATGTGGTAAGGAGCCTACTGAATGATCTTTGTCCATAAAAGTAGAATATAGAAAGTCCAGCATAAGTGTACCTGTAGTTCCACTGGTGAAACAGATGACTGCTAGATCTTCTGGACTTGGAGGCTTTAAAAAAAAAAGTTTGGCTGGTTCAGTATAATGAGATTTTGAGGGACAAAACCATCAAAGTACCAATTTTACTTTGAGCCACAGAAGATGACACATTGGTGCCTTACTTTGATCTAAAGACTGCCAGAGTTATAATTTCAGATCAGTTCTCTTTTTGGTAGTTTGATACTTACCACAGGTTTTCGTCTGTGAGCTCTCCCCACCTCCTAAAAATTTAGGAGACAGACATGAGTAGGATAACCACATTTGCTTTAAAATATGTCCTATCACTATCCATTTCAGAACATTTGTCATTTAGACACCAAGCTAGTTACTTTTGACCATAAAGGAATAAAGTTTAACAGAACTTTAAGTGCCATATGCTTGTGCACCAGATAAGCAAACAGTGACCTGAAAATGCCCCTTCAAGAACACAACAGTAAATTTAGTATCTTATTTATTAAGAAACCAAAGATCTGTGGAATAAGATTAAGCATACTTTCCAATTTACACGTGGCAGAGGAGATAGGCATGTCACCTAAATTCTCAGTTTTATAACAACCAGTTCACACTCCTATTCTAATCTAGTGGACCATGGCATGTGTGTATTCAGCACGGTCAACCTTTAATGCAACAAAAGCCATTGTTGACGTTTTCAAGAGAAAGTACCTTTCAGCATTGGTCCCAGATTATGACAGTCTATTTTTAAAGTCACCATTAATTCTGCACTTTGTTTTCAAAACAGACTCCTTATTTCACATGCTTCATCAATGCAGATGGGGCACTAACTTTTTAATCATTGTGTTACTGTCAGAGGTTACAGAAGACTTTAGCATCCAATATCATGCCAATACCACCTTGAAGACAAATCAATTATTATAGCATGATGGTGCCCATGCTGTGGACTTCAAGTATTACTGTTGAAGTGATTATTGTTTATGAATTAGAAAGATGCTCCCCTGGGACTTTTGAATGGAAGTGTTTGGGACAGCCTGTCACTACAAGGTGGGGAGCATCTTCTCCCCAACTGCCTCCCACTGTTTCCCTACACAAGTGCCAAAAGCTCTTACCAGCTTCCTTCCTTCCCTGCCAACAATGAAGCAGAGATGCTTCATTACTCACCAGGCTGTGGGAACTCCAGGGAGAGCAAGATAGGAGTGGCACATTAGGGGAGCTCCAAGCAGAGGAAACTTCATTGCAACCAGGGGGTGGGGTGGGTGGATTCTCAGCTATAGCCCAGGTTACAACAGCTTGGACTGTTCCAATTTACACTAGGTGACAGCAGTCTCCTAGAGTACACACCATATGCCAGCTGGGGATAGCTAGAGCACACTCCAGCCACTCTTCTCCATCCCCCATGCTCCCTGCTCCAGAGTTTAGGAAGGGAGCTTGCAGTGATTTCTGCTTCCTTTGCACCACAATGGGAACGGAGTAGGGCTTAGACTCTGCATCCCTATTTGGATTGTGGCCCCTTGTCATTTGAGATTTGTCTGACCCTGTGGCTAAAGAGGCTGACAAAAGTTCCAATATCTAGAAAAAGTAGAGCCTGAAGTTTTCCCTTCTGAACAGTAGTAGAGGTAATGGCTAAAAGCCAAGCATATTTGAGAGTGGAATTTCAGTGTTAATGAGCTTAAAGGTTTCAAAATTAAGTGTTTTTAATCTTAATTAGGAATGACAGTAGTTAAAGAACCCATATAAGTCAATCTTTTGACAGATTGAAACGTTAACAGTCTTAAACCTGAAATAATTCTATGGGTCAGTTTCATCATGGTCCTTACCTCAAGGTATAAGAAAATAAGCACTGAACATTTCCTTGTGGCTGGCCCTGCCCTGAATTAAAGGCTTAGGCTATGTCTACACTGCACAGTTTACAGAAGTGCAGCTGTGCTGCCAAAACCTTGCCACTGTAAGGCATGCAGAGGAGCTCTCTTTGTAGGCAGGAAAGCTCTCCTACCAAAAAAAATAAAGCCACCCCCAACAAGGGGCAATAGTTTTGTCAGCAGGAGAGCATCTCCTCCCAACAAAAACCATTGTCCACACTGGTGCTTACTGTTAAAAATGCAGTGTAGACATAGCCTTAGGCCTGGTCTACACTGGGGGGGGGGGAAATCGACCTAAGATAAGCAACTTCAGCTATGTTATTCTCGTAGCTGAAGTTGACATATCTTAGGTAGACTTACCTCTCGTCCTCAAGGCGCAGGGTCGACTGCTGCCATTCCCGTCGACTTTGCTTTCGCCTCTTGCTGCGGTGGAGTACAGGAGTTGACGGCAGAGCGATCGGGGATAGATTTATCGCGTCTACACTAGACATGATAAATCGATCCCTGATAGATCTATCACTACCCACCGATCCAGTGGCTAGTGTTTACATACCCTTAGTCTCTGCACTGTTTTGCTTTTTAAAAATTAGAGATTTTAGGCTGTTTAGGTCCAGGTTTTTTGTGTTTTAATAAAGACTTAATGTGTTGGGAAAATGCACTTAACATTTCCATGGTCTATCATTTGTGACCATGTTAAAGCACATCTTAAGAAAAAGATATCATGGACAGGCAACTACACCATATTTACAAGACTGGATTGGATCAGGGCATTGCTGTGAGATGGAGTGCCAACAGAAGTTTAGTACTACATTACTTATTCCTGGTAAGACCCAGGAGACTATGTTGATTGTATTGTACACTTTTCAGGGATAACTCTCAGTTGATACTGCATGTAAGAGGAGTATTAGAATGTGAGGACTGAATATTTTCCCCATTAATTGGGCAAATGCAGTTCAGACTTTATCTTCCAAGGTATTGTGCACTTCAAGTTGTGGGCCACTTTTTTAAAAATTATATTATTAAATAAGCACTCAGTACCCAGCAGCTCCCACTGGGGACAAATGGGAGTGAATGATCACTTGGAGGAGGAAAAAAAAAAAGTTACCAGAAGGGCAATCTAGAAGCTACTGCCCTAGGATAGTTAAGCTTTCATAAAAGCAGCTTATTTGGAGTGTTACAAGCCACCAGCAATCCACTCTTTAAATAAAATTGCTTTTAAAGCACTAGAATTGCACTAGTCCTTAAGTAAAGGACTGGTTTTAGCATCCCAGGTTATTCTTTGCGTTTTGGACAAGTCAAGTTCAAACAAACATTCTCAGAATTATGCCAGTTTCACCACTAATAAAAGCACTAGGTGTTTTGCAATATTATTGATGCCATGAAAGTTCACTATACCTAAGCAAGAAAAAAGTTTTACCCCACCCTCAAACATATGCAAGTAGCTGTTCCTTGGTAATGACCTCCACTGTTTTGTTATCTGTAAACCTTCACCAAAAGGAGGATGCATTTGCCCTGCAGTCTAACTGCAAAGATTTTGGTTCAGTGAAATTCAGGAATTTACCTGAGTTAGTGAGGAACAAGGGGATCAAACATGTCACTTGGGAGTTAGATATCAGTAGTCTTGTCTTCACCAATTTTCCAGTTGAAGCCTGGTTAAATTTACAATTCTATAGTTTGACATGGAAAGATGTGCCACTTCTCTCAAATTCCACATCTGAAAACTGTTCATTTGAATAGACCATCTAGTCAGTAAAATGAAGTGTCACAAGTGTGCCTATGAGCCCTGACATTTTTTGTTTGAAGGATGCAAACTGCAGGCCTATGCCCAAATTCTGTACTTTGAAGTTTCGCTGCCTCAATCAAAGCTCATTATGGCAGCCTGAAGCAGGGGGACAGTTATATACCTTTTGAATGTTTTAGGGACTTCCAGATGATGGTACTCCTAGAAAGCCAGTGTTCCACTACAGGGTTCCATTGGCATTGTTTTGTGGGGCCAGTATAAGTGGTTTAAAAATCCACCAAGACCACTTGGTGTTAAGTTTCCAGATCACGGAGCCAAGTTCAGTTGTGCTAAACTCCAGAAACAGTTTTTAGAAAAACTGGGACTCCCTCCCATTCTCTGTAGTACGTAATTTGCTTTTATTCACCACTGCCTTAGATTCATAACTACTAAACTGATGAATCTACAGACACCTGCTCCTCCCTCCCCATGTTAGCATTCCTCAGAATGAGGCTGTACTAGATTTTCTTGACCTCAGGAGACGTGTACGACAGCTGAACCTTGTCCGTTTACTAGCAGAGACGGTAAGACTTAATTTAAGGTTCCAACTAGAAGATGGTACAGTGTTGGTGTTGGAGTACCAAATTGTCAGGGACACCTAGTCCATGACTACGTGCCCTGAACAAGATCCATACAAGTAGTTATTCTGTGTATAAACCCACCACCATTTGAGTTTTATTGCAGCTGGTACTTTATGAAATAGGACTAAGATAAAGGGATAGCAGAATTGTTTAGACAGCTCCTCTAGATGTAAATATTAATGGTAAGATTTAGATTTTAGTGTTACCTTTGAACCAGTTTAACTAATTTTTATACCCACGTTGGAAGTTATTTTGTAGACTCATTTAAGCATTGTGAAACACTACTAGTGAATTGTTTACTTTTTAGAAAGGGTGTACTGTGTAAACAGATGTCAAACCTTTACCCTTCACTCTCTTGGTCAAAGATCAAGATTTTGTAACCAGCCATCTGAACAGGATGAATTACTCTGCTGAATCCCCAACTCCCCACCCCTCTAGGGCACTTCACTGTACAACTATGGGTATAGAGGAGATACTGGGTGGAAACAGTAAAATAGGGGAAGACTTCAGTGCTTACCTCCAGTTCTCTCAGGCTGAGAATTTCAACCCCACGCTTCTTCCCACGTTCTACGAGATCACTATCAAAGGATTCCATGATAACAATGGTGTTGAGGACTGGAGTTTCTCCCCTTTCCACATTATCCAGCAGAAGCTTGGCTTTGTCAGATTTGTCACAGAAAACCAGTGCTACATCAGCTGAATTAGGAGAAGAGTGCTATTAGTAAAGTTTGACTTATTTAATTATTAGACCTGATCCAGACAGGTTTGTATCAGAGGGTTATTTTGAATAAGGCAACAACCATTTTTACCAGTCAGCCTGTCATCTGATATTTAGCTGCTGAAAGAGTCATACCTTTGTTCACAATATAACTGATTGCATCAGCTCCCAGCGTATCATAAAGTGGCACCACCACCATGGAGTAGGTGTAACACCCCTGCTCAATGAGAACCCACTGTAGAAAGAAAAGCACAAGTCAACAGGAGTTTACTAGTCCAAACAGCAGGGTGCTAAGACTCCTGAACGGAGGGAACCTGATGTTAGCATACAAAAAGAAATCTTCAGTTTGGAGATTTGATCAACAGGAGTTACTTGTTCTTTTAACAGTCATTTGTTTACCCAGGAGGGCATAGTATAGGCTGGGGGTGGCCAACCTGTGGCTCTGGAGCCACATGAAGATGATCTTCAGAAGTTAATATGCGGCTCCTTGTATAGGCACTGATGCCGGGGCTGGAGCTACAGGCGCCAACCTTCCAATGTGCTGGGGGTTGCTCACTGCTCAACTCCTGGCTCTGCCACAGGCCCTGCCCCCACTTCACCCCTTCCTACGCCCTCCCCTGAGCCTGCCATGCCCTAGTTCTTCCCCCTTTCCCCCCTCCCAGAGCCTCCTGCAAGCCACAAAACAGCTGATCGGGAGGTGAGGGGAGGTGCTGATGGGCAGGGCTGCCGGTGGGTGGGAGATGCTGGGAGTGGACTGAGGGGGCGCTGCTGATGTATTACTGTGGCTCTTCGGGAATGTACATTGGTAAATTCTGGCTCCTTCTTAGGCTCAGGTAACCACCCCGGTATAGGTGGTTAGTTTTCCAAAGGTACCAACAAGCAAGCTGGCCTACCAGTAGTTCTCAGTTATATGGTAACAGATGCCAGTTCTGGACAAAAACCCACACACCCACCCAAGAAACAAAAAAGAGAAACAAAAACCTAAGTCCTTTTCTACTAGCTAGCTTCTCCTACATACACCCATTCTATTCTGGTCTCCCTCCAGTTTCTTCCTTTTGATTCTACCTGTCCATGGGAGTGTGGACACAGGATTTCTACTCATTCAGTGCTTTTATTAGATTAACTTCAATCCCTGTCACAGCACCCCTCTGTATAAGCCATCATTGAAGTGCTTCAAGTGTCAATGCTAGTCACTCAGTGCAGTCGGATAGTGGCCAGGTGTGCAGGAGCCTCGAATATATTTGTCAAATTGATGCAAGCCAGTCTATAGACAGTTGTCTGAAGTGTACCACCAATAACCCAAATGCCATATGGTCACCTTTCCCTCTTGAAAAGGTGGGGTCTACTACTTTGGAGATGGAGATCTCACACACACCCACCCCCCTTCTATAAGTAAAGTCCAAATGGGCAGAAAATCCCTAGTTAGTAAGGAGCCATTGTGGAATATATGCAGAGCTGGATATATGCCCTTTGGTTGGTGAGGAGCTCTCCACTGGTACTCAGACAGTTGCAGTTGAAATGGGAAGAGTTTACTGGATAATTAGTTACATATCCCAGCAAGCACAATAGCTATTTCAACTTTATGCCAAGTAATTTAGGCAGATAAGTTCCTAAAGCATCCTTGTATGAGGCAGTCATGCATTCAGAGGATTTCTATAAAAACAGGACAGTGAAAGTTGTTCACTAAAGAGAACCAGTTATATGCAATACCCATGTAGCTATGCCAAATTCTAGGATTTGAGACTACCATGAGATAAAAGTCTCCCTGGCTTTTCTGTGTGCCTAGAAACAGACAACTCAAGTCTTCCTTACTTCGAGTTTGTCACAAATTCTACAATATTGTAGGACTGAGAATTTTTTAAGATCTGTAATGTTCACCAATTCCAGTTAGTGGTGAGAACAGCAGGCATCTTTAAAATCTATCTGAAAATGGATCATTAATCCCAAAGGGCTCTCTAAACTTTTACTCAAGCAATAAAAATTGGAAAAAACCTCAGTGTTTTCAGAGGAAATTAGCCAGTTACTTCATTGACCGAACAAGTGGTACCAAGTTTGTGTAACATTAAATTGGTTAATCCCCTAACATTTTGTTCTGCATTAACTATGCTACCGAGGTTGCTAAATCTCAGGCCTCTTATGTTTGTTCACCTGATCCAGGAAAACTTCAAGTTTCCTATACTAATGGTACCACATATTTCCAGGCTGAACCAGACACAAGCCATGAGATTTTTTTTTTTTTTGGAGTGCATTTGATAAGTAAATTGCATCATCTTTCCATGCTCATGTTCCAGAAGTGTGCTTTTTGTAAAGTTCAGTATAATGACTCTTGACAGTTGACCCCCAAGTTGCTCACACAGTAGAGACAGTGTTCAGGCCTGCCTGCTAGATTGGCTTGTAACACTATCAAGCCATCTTGATAAAGGCACCTAAATATTTTTGGACTGAGCCTTACAACTTCTTTTATACCCACTGTTTAAACTTTTGAAAGTAGCCTCCATTTTAGTTGCTATGTTACCAGGTGCCTGTTACAGTGGATTTCAAGGTGTTATTGCACCAAATACTCCTGCACTAGAAGAATTCAAGCACCTTTGTGTTACAGAGATAATGGTGGAGGAGAGTTTCCCCATCACACTCTGGAGTTACAGATGGATCTTCAGCTATAACCTTGAGTCCTGACACCAGTTCTTTGCTCTGAACAGGAGGAGGAGGATAGCTTGTACAGGCATATAGACAAAATAAAGTGTTATTATTTCAAAAGATTTCAAATTGGTAAGCTTTAAATTTCTATAAAGAGATAATTTATTTTCAGAAAAAACTGAATATAAAGTTGCAAAATAGGGAGATTATAGTAGTTTGCAAGCATAAAAACCAGATAGCAGAAGCAGTAGAAATGAAATCTATAAACTCATTTACTGGCAATACACTCAATCTGAGCAAGGGTTTTTCCTGGGGTTTTCCCTCTAGTTATTTATTAGCAATTTTATATTTAGTATTCCCATAAACTGGTAATGTTTTGAGGACATTTGACTCAAAGGCCATGCCAGCTTCCTAAAAATTGGATGAGGGGAGGTTTCACAGAAGTGTGATATGGAAGATACCAATATTTAAAATGGCTGGCTTAAGTGAACCTTTTCCATCTAACTGATGACCTAATTTAAAAACAAGTCACATACACCCATCCTTCAGGGACCAAAGTTACATGGCTCCAGGGTAGGCCTTTTATCTGATTTGTCCAAAGACATCGGGAGGTACTAAAAGGCAGAGAAGTGTAATTTATATCCCATAAAAGACAAGGGTAAGGCTCAGAAGCCTTTGGCTGGTGCAGCCATCTTCATTTACTGCTCCTATACCCTGGCTAGCTAAAGGCTAGCTTCGGTACATCTATACTGCAAACAGCTGTAGCTCAAGTAGACATACATTGACTAATCCCCTTGAGGAGAGGAAGTTATGCTGCAAGGGTACTCCAGTTTTTGGCCATTCACCACCTATACTCAAGGAAGGTCTGCTAGTGAGAAGCACTATATCAAGAGACCATCACTCTGGCTCCTTCTCTCCTATTCCATCGCCTATTCTAGCAGGATCCAGAAGACTAGAGCCAATGAGTTTGTGGAAACCTATCATTTTAAACATCTTATGATTTTTCCTATTAAAACTTGTTTTATTAGGTGGGAGATGTCCTAGCCTCTTTTCTCCTTAGTCTTAGGGGGTGAAATTGTGGCTATGTGGACATCCATAACGTCTGTAGGAAAGTACTGGAGACTGTGGGGAGGGGAAGAGAGAGAAGAGGGGGGAAAGCCTTCCCCAAGTTTTAAACAGCCTTAAATATTGTCTCAAAAGACACTAGAAGTGTTTCATGTTTAGAAGTCTTGAGACCGTCATTCCATATCTGCCAGTTGAACATACTATCCTTTGGAAAAGGACGGTGGGCTCACTTCCAGCTCACTTAAAGGTAAGGTCCAAGACACTGCATTTAATAGAATGGAGCAGATTCTACACAGAAGTGGCAGGCATTTGGTAAGGTTGTAGTCCATGGTATTGCAGCATGAACAGACACTTGGATGCGTCATAGCATTTAGCGTTTGCCTATGAGAGGTTAGCAGCTCTGGGGAATTGCTAAAAATCAGTTTCAAGACACTAGCAAGCACAAGTATGGCTTATAGTTTTATATACACACACACACACCATACTAAACAGATTTCTAAGCATTTTAAATATTAATCCACACTCAAAATGAGATACCCAGTTTTAGAGGGCAACAAACTAGCAAACTGTGGACATGAGGGATAAGTCTCCTCTCTGAAGTCCAGAGTGTTTAGTGGAAAAGGGTGAGGTGAGTTAGGTCCGCTGGGATTCCCTACATCTTTTGTAATTACCCCTTCCTTCTAGATGTGGCTCTGGTAAGAGTCTGTGCCAATGGGTCTGTCACAAGGAAGCAATAACTACTATACACTAGATGCCAAGCTTGGTTTCCTAGTTACAGCTGCCACATGTAGAATTGTAGGCCTCCATGAGCACCCCTCTACCCCCAATGCATTTCTCTTACAGGAGACTGGCACACTATCCAATAGTTTCAGAATGTGAATGGGTCAGTTTCTTTTAAGTTTAACTTGCATGTTCCTCAGTTAGTTACCTCTAGTCTGTTTTGTGCAAAGATTCCTATGTACTGGTCTGGAGCTGGCTTGTAGCCTCTGTGGAGTAGTGCTGAACCCACATACTCTGCTCTCTCTGAGACCTAAAACAGAAAGCCAACTAAGGTTAACAGAAAACTCCTCAGCAAACCACATCTCAATCTGTTGATTTTACACGGGGTATCGAGATTTAAAGTGTAGGCAGGAGAGAGTCTAGTAGGCCTTATTTTTGGCTGTTTCCATGACTTAGATGAGAGGCATTACAATAGCCATCAGTCAACCTACTCCAGTTTAACAGTAGAGCACAGCACAGTGGTTAACAGTTAATCACTTCAGGACACTATTCTTGAGGGCTCTCAGGTGGATATGACTGAAGCTGGACTCTGCACATCTGCAGTCCACCCAAGGGATGTAATACTGGAATGATTTCAACATCTAAGTTCTGCTTGATTCAGTCATGGAGAGTGCATGTCATCCATCTAGTTCACAATTCAGATAAGCACTGAATGATACAAATCTTTCTCCAGTACTTGAAACTGGGTTCCTCCGGATAGCTGTTCCTTAAACCAGTTTTTCTGAGTTTTGTTCTAGTATCATGCCTACAGCCAAATCTCCACTGATTGGTCTAAAGTTGGACTCACCATCCTGGCCCTTTAATCTAGATTCAGAATGCTACACAAGGATGTATACACCATGTGACTAAGTAAAGCACATGTGATAAAGAGCCACCATCCTATAATGTGAAGATGTCCATTAAAGGAAGGACTTTGATGGGCTCATCTTTCCTGAAGGAGACCCTGCTTCCTCCAACTGAAAATTCTAGCATCTAGGAAGATTTTAGGGAGTGTAGCAATACACTCTAGGAAAGCCTTATCACAAGTTTGGAGCCCAATAAAAGCATCAACTGGAGAGACAAGGAACCTCTCATAGTTCTAAACCTTAAGATGATGCAACGAGTTTTAGACTATATATATTTATAGTTTTAAAACTGCTGTTCTAAAAGCTTTATGTTAGGGCCAGTCCACAGCTTTTGACATCTTTAGCAGTTATGTCAATAAGCATATCACTTCTTCCTATCTGCTACTTGCATTCTGTACATTCCCCCAACAATACTACACATCTGGTTTTTTTGGAGAGTCTCACAGTAGTTTTAAAGTTTAAATCCAGGGTTTTCCCAGTGTGGCGTTAATCATGTGTTTGCAACTGCTAGTTCTAAACCAGCAGGCTGCTTGCAGTCTAATCAAGACACAGCTGTAGCCCATGTGACATTCTCAGGGCCATACAGGTAGTATATATATTTTGTGTGGGCCACATCCACACAGAGCTGCATATGTGGCCCACAATGGTAAATCGGTTGAGAACCACTGAGCTAGATGGACTGGTAAAAAGGGTGTCTACGCAGCATCTGGAAAATGCTTCCTTTTGAATAGGTCAGGGCTATGGAATAGAGCTCTCAGGAACAGTCTTGAAGTGATTAACTTAAGATCGGATCTGAAGGGTTGTACAGTGATTTGAAGTACCCCCAATAGTATCTGGGACTGTTCATACTCAGATTTATAGTTCTAAAATGCACAGGCTCCTGTGAAATGCTTTTCACTCCATTTCCCTTTTTATATTAGCTCTTGTCCCTAGAGTGCAGTGTCTTATTAGAATGACATTGTTAGAAATTATCTACTCGCAATATTTTTTGTGGGGTCACAGCAGCATGAATTTCAGATACTACTTGAAACAGCTGCAGAGTTACAAGATTTCTTACATCATTGGTATTATACTAATGGTTATACCAGGGGGGAACCCAACTTGTTTTAAGATAGAGAACTAGAATGGCTGCTTACCTCTTTATAAGAGATCCATTCATATGGCTGATTTGGTTTTCTAACACCCAAACAGGGACCGTTATCTTTGGGAAAGGAAAAAAAATCATGTAACAGTTATTCCAGTTTTGTTCAGGCTAGAACTCTGTTCTCTCCCTTTCAATTATTTGATACCTTAGCTGTTCAGTTCAGCTAGTTGCCTGTCAGGATTAGCCTTTAAGAGACTATCGGCCTCTGGTCTAGATCCCAATGGACATCTATAGAAGCCAAACCCACATTTGTTCCTGTTTGGTCAGCGTAGACTGAACAGAGCGTGCTCTAGGGTGGACTTTTCTTGCACAGCCCTGCTTCACATCAGATCACCAGTCTGTTTCGCTTTCCCAAGTTCTGAAACACTACCTTTGACCTCCTAATATGCTAGAGCATTATTTGTCTACTGAACAACAGGATAACATCTTATCCTGCAGCCTCACTTGTCTCAAACCCTACAAGTTAGCTCTTGACAGCAAAGAGACTACTTTTTATAAACTTACTTGACACCTCCAAACCTCTTTGAAAGATTTCATAGACTGTTCTCACATCATCATAGTAATATGTCAACAGCTCATCACTATTAAGCAGGGATGATCTTCGAGCATGCTCACCACCCTAAAAAAAGGGGTATATATGTTTATAGCTAGGAAGATTAATGACATATTGGAAGACAGGAATGACAACATGAAGATATTGGTGGCTAGTCTAAGATCGAAAATGTTTCAAAAGGGATGAGCAAGTTATGAAATCTAGAAAGATCTTCTCATGAGTCCCATCATTAAAAGTAACAGCAAGAATGAGGTACCATAGGTGCACGAAGGGGCAGAATTTGGCCATGGCACTCTTGTTCTCTAAGAGCCCGGTATTTAATAAATAAATAAATAAATAAAACCCCCACACACACTAAGTAAAGTGCACCATTTAGAAAAGCTAGTTCCTTCTAGCTTCCTCACCTCTGGACACACTTGAGGAAAGAGTCAATGCACTTAAAGTTTGAGATCTTGTTTGCTTTTGTAAGCAAGCTTGCATTCATCTATTTTATAACACTGTTTAACAAGTCAACTCTTGAGAGAAGTTTTATTTTAAGAGATCCTCAGTAGTACCTCATTGAAGTCCATATTAGGTTACAAGAACCACCTAACCAGAACAGGAAGTAAGCTTTGAGCACAAGGTACAAGTTATTTAACCCTATTCCAGCATCCATAAGTTTGATTTTTACACTCCCTTTTTAAGGCACTCAGAACCAGTTGTCTGATCTAGTTTTTATAGGCCACTAAGAACATATCTTGGAATTTAGGAAGCCTCCTTTTTTCAAATATGCTAGTGTCTGCTGAGAGGAGAAGCTAGCAATTAACTTGAGAGTTCAAGTTCATAGCTTATTCTCTAGATTCATTCTACCACTTAAAAAAATCCTACAGTACTTTTATTGATTGAGAATGCCTATTTAAGAAATTCAAGTTCTACATATGAGAATTATGCATGTTGCTCTCACCATCAGTGCAACTCATCTCTATCTGAAAGACCCCAACTACCAAGTTGTTCACTGAACTAGACTGTCTTTAGTGTTTTAAAACTGCGGGTCACAACCCAGTACTGGGTCATGGAATATAAGGCACTGGGTTGTGGAGGCTCTGGTCAGCACTGTCTACCGGACCATTAAAAGTCCTTTTGGTGGTGCTGCCCAGCTAAAGCAGACTAGTCCCTACCTGTTCTGACACTCTGCTGCACCCCAGAAATGGCCAGCACCAGGTCCAGCTCCTAGGCGGGGGGCCATGGGGCTCCATGTGCTGCCCCTGTCCCAAGCACGGACTCCACACTCCCGTTAGCCAGTTCCCAACCAATGAGAGCTGGGAGAGGGTGGTGCCTGTGGGAGAGCCATGTGGAGCTGCTCGCGCACCTCTGCCTAGGAGGCAGACCTGCTGTTGGCTGCTTCCAGGGCCCCAACCCCATGCCCCAATCCTCTGCCCCAGCCCTGAGCCCCCCCATAGTAGAGCCCCTCCTGTACCCCAAACCTCTCATCCCCAGCCCCACCCCAGAGCCTGCACCCTCAGCCCAGAGCCCTGACCCACTCCTGCACCCCAATCCCCTTCCCCAGCCTGAGCCCCCCCAAACCCAGAGCCCCCTCTTGCACTCCAAACCCCTCACCCTTGCAGCCCAACCCTCTGCCCTGAACCCCTCCCACACCCCAAACCCCTTATCCCCAGCTCTGTTGAGTTGCGGGCATCAATTTTCTTCAACTGGGTGGCCAGAAAAAAAAGTTTGAAAGCCTCTGATCTACTTAGATCAGCACAGGATTTCAAGTAAGCTCTTAAATAGTAGCAGTGTTCAGAGCCGACACCTAGGCTTTATTGCCTAGCCAAATTTTGGACTAGTTGAATCAGTGCCTGTGTGGTATACATTGCATTTGGACTTCTACACATGGAATTGTTCACGTATTAGTCTAGGCTTTTCCTCAAGGTCTATGGTATTCTCAATTGAGCACTAGGAGACAGTCAATTACCTAATTATGTACACTTTGGCAGTTCAAGGAAGAGGAAAATACAATTTATTAGATATACTAGCAATTCATCAGGGAGAGTTTTAATGGCAGAACAAATTACACTGGTTTAAGTCAAACTCTGTATGTTTACTGTGCAGTTTCAGTGACACTCCTTCACTGTTAGACTGAAAACAAGTTTCTGAAGTCTCTTCACTTGACTTGCCCCTTCCAGACACTTAGTATTCCTATAGTACCTAAGTTCAGAAGCATACTGGCATACTTAAGCCCTTTACTTATGCCACAAAAAGTACACATCACTAAGATTTCCTTTCCTCTGTACAAGCATAAGAAGGCGGCTCACTGTACTGTATTCCATGGAGTGCTGTGTACTTGAGACTCTTATTCATGTTCACTGAAAACCTTAAAGCTTTTTCTTTTCAGCTATTTCACAGTTTCTAGTTTTAGGAATTGAATAGCTTATGCAATAGGCTTCAGACACAGAAAATGGAACTCATGAATTTGTGCACACTCCTATTCCAAACACAAGAGCCAAATTTGTTTCATGGGACCCAGCAGAAAGTCCTGTGTTACCTAATCAGTCTGCTACAGGTTATTTGTGGAACATGACCTGAACTAAGTTGAACTGGAAGCTAAGCTAGAGTTCTAAAGGTTATATTACTGAAGTTGATTTAGGCACAGATCTCTATTTCATCTTAAATCTTGTCTACACAGGCAGTTTGCAGCAAGCTGGGGTGTGAATCTACCTCACTCTAGCCAGCCATGGACTGCCTGTGTGTACTCTGCTGACATGCCTTAACAGTTCATTGGAAGTAGCTCAAACTTTAGCCATGGACTGCCTAGAGTAGACCAAAGTTTGAGCTACTCCCAATGAACTACACGTCAGCAGGGTACACGTAGGCTGTCCACAGCTGGCTAGTGTGTGGTGTAGATTCACATCCCAGCTTGCTGGGAGCTAGCTGTATGTAGACAAGCCCTCAGATTAAGTGTAGCAATTTCTTACAGCAAATACAAGATGGGGAGATAAAAATCCTGCAGAATGGCCAACTCCACTCACAGTGTTTGAGAAGGACTCACCATAGTGACATGCAGTGGAAGTTTTAAGGCCTGAAAATGTTGTGTCGTGAAGTCAAAGCATTGGCTTCTATTCTGCTTAAAAACACAGGCATTTAGAATACCGACTCACAGGTGAAGTGGTACTACATGGCCCCTGGATATGTGTGCCCTTACTGAATACCTACAGGAGCCACGCATACTTTTGATCTATGGATTAACTCAGATTTGTCATTTGACACAGCAAGAGAGATGCTCCCACTTAAAGTCACTGGTTTATTTCCTGTTGACTGGGGTTGTATTTAAGATTAGCGTGGTCACCATGAAACAAGATTGTATCTACACCAAGAGATGCTTGAGTTTGCATCCTCAAGAGCCAAGGAACTGTTCACCTTCAGTTTGCTTAAGAGGGAAGCACACTGGCAGGTGATTCTCAGCAGCAGTAGTGATTTCAACTGCCCAGAATGTACTTGTTAAGTAAATTTCAAACTAGGTGTATAACTTGATGACTATTCATAGATAGGCATGTTAACAGCTCAGTTCTGAGCACACACCACCCTTCAAGACCCTTAAAGTTAGTCATCCACATTTAAAAATGTTTGCCCTAAAGTCCTTCAAGGTGGGACACCTTTCATCTGATTTCTGCCCCCCCCCCTCCGCCCCAATCCTCCACCTGATCTAGAAAAATAGGACTGTCTGCAGGTCAGAAATCCCTCTAGTATTGCAGTTTATTGGCAATAAGCTATCTGTGTATCTCTTCACTGATGAAGAACAACCCCCATCCCCTGCAACAGAGCCTCTTGGCTGCAGCTACATCCTTGAAAAACCATTAGGGCAAGTTGCAATCCTTGCAATGCACCTAGCAACCATGAAGGGGTCTTCCAGAAATATAGCCCACTGAGCTCTCAAATGTTGCATGCATGATATGGGCCATACAACAACTGGAAGAGTTAGACATCTGTAGAGACACTAAAGGTCACTAGCATGCCCTAATGTTTATCTGGATTTATAAAAAAGTGCTAGAGAAGGCACCTGTCCATATATTCTGAATTAGGCCCTTGACATAACTTACATACATTCGAAGTGCAGCAATTTGAGAATTTACCACAAACAGTTTGAGGCCTGGAGAGAAAGCCAAAAAACAGCATAATGTGCATGGTCATTTTGAAGATATTCCTTTCCTTCCCTGTCCTGTTTTTGTGCATTCAGATTTTAATGTGGAGTTCTACACAAAAAGAAAAGGAGTACTTGTGGCACCTTAGAGACTAACCAATTTATTTGAGCATAAGCTTTCGGATGCATACTGTGCATACATTCCACAGTATGCATCTGATGAAGTGAGCTGTAGCTCACAAAAGCTTATGCTCAAATAAATTGGTTAGTCTAAGGTGCCACAAGTACTCCTTTTCTTTTTGCGAATACAGACTAACACGGCTGTTACTCTGAGTTCTACACAGTTACTTGGGCAAGGCGTGTGGCTATCAAGCTAACAGCTATTATTGTTCAGACATCCTTCAATACGGGTAACAGGTCATGTAGCTAGAATGATACAGGTTTGACTAGGCAGTTTCAAGTGTGCCTGCACATACATGCACAGTTAGGGACGTGGTTATCACTGGATAATGCTCCTGAGACAAGTTACAGCCAGGATAGCACAGTATCATTCTAGCTACATGCCTTTGGAATTTTACAAAAAGCTTTATGTTCAGCTATACATAAAGTGTGACTTAAATAAGATTTCTGGATTGCAAATAGGATCAGAGTGTCAGGGACAAGCTTTTACAATAATGCCTATATGATTGCTGGGGGCATAGCTGGAAATGAGTGCTAGCAATGATATCTTTCTAAAGTAAAACCAGCCATCAGAGGGTCAGCGTCCTTCCTTAAAAACGCAGAGCAGAATGTGAGTAGTTGGCTCTAGCACTTAGAATTTGGCAACTTCACCACTCAAACTACTTGTGAATAGTTATTGTAATACCTGTAATACACCAACTGTTCTTTAGAGGCAGAATACCTGTGCAAGAAATGCATGTAAACTCCTGATTTTCAGGCTAGACTGGATAAGATTAGTTTAGTCTGGGTTATTTTTAGAAGTCAGGATTTAGGTTAAGTGAAGTTAAGGCGATTATTGTGCTATGTATGTGATCATTTGGGTTAAAAAAAAACAACCGCTGAAAGTTTGATAACTCTAGAGTAGAAGTTACTATTAATGTACAAGTTTTAAAATATGCATTCTAGAACTTCACCTCACTAATCCAGAAACCAAGTGGTCCACAGAACTGTTAACTCTGCCTCTTTCTCAGCTGAGATTTAGAAATACTGTAATGAGATTTCATGTTACTATTACTAGAATGCTAGTTTCACAAACTTTACTACAGAATACTTGGAATTGACTTCTAAGACATAGTTCCCTATCATTGTCATTTACTTTCATACAACAGTCTAGTCTTGTGGTACTGTGGTAAGGTCTTTTGGATAAAATTAAGAATATTGACTTGTACAGTTTACTTGGCAATTCACAAGTTCTGTAGGTTTCCAATGAGTCCTCCAAAATGAAATTTCTTCAACCACTACTGTAATTTGTTAGATTAATTTTTACTGAGTCATTCCAGTGCAGTGTTACCTTATTTGTAATCCAGCAAGTCTGGCATTAGGCAGTACAATACAGATCTCAGTTGTTCCTATACTGGGGTTATTTAAAGGGTTAATATTATGGACTCATGATTCCAACTATAGAATCCATTTGAGATGGGAGCCAATTTAGATTATGCTTGAGAAGCAATAAGTTGCTCAGAGACTGCATTTTATGTACTTGTCTATGGTCTAGGACTGGATGGGCAAACTTTTTGGCCTGAGGGCCACATCGGGGTTCCAAAACTGTATGGAGGGCCAGGTAGGGAAGGCTGTGCCCCCGCCCCCTCCCACTTCCCACCCCCTGACTGCCCCCCGTCCCCTGATTGCCCCAACTTCTATCCACACCCCAGCCTCCTGACAGGCCCACTGGGACTCCCACGCCTATCCATCCCCACCATTCCCTACCCCCTGACAGCTCCCTCCCATCTAACCGCCCCCTGTCCCCTGCCCGCCCCCCCCCAGGAACCCCTGCCCCTTATCCAACCTTCCCCCCCCCCCCACTTCCTGCCCCCTTACCATGCCACCCAGAGCAGCATGTTTGCAGTCATGCCACCCAGCTGGAGCCAGCCATGCTGCCACACTGCTGGGCAGGAGCTCACAGCCCTGCTGCCCAGAGCACTGGTGGCACAGCAAGCTGAGGCTGTGGGGGAAGGGGGACAGTGGGGGAGGGGCCAGGGGCTAGCCTCCCCAGCCGGGAGCTCAAGAGCCTGGCAGGACAGCCCTGTGGGCTGTAGTTTGCCCACCTCTGGTCTAGAACTTGCTTTATTAAGTTCCAGACCACTGTCAAGTGGGTCCTGTTTGCCCAAGGAACCAGTGACAATTCAGATCCCTAAAGGACGAGAGCTTTCTAGTTTTATAAGCTCTCACTGCCAGTCCTGTAACTTGGAGACATTAGCTCTTTGCTCAGCTACCAGAACAGCCTGTTGCATGCCACTGCTCTACACCAGTGGTACATGTACCCCTGTGGGTATGCAGAGGTCTCCAGGAGGTACCTCAACTCATCTAGATACTTGCCTAGTTTTAGAACAGGCTACATAAAATGCACTAGTGAAGTCAGTACAAACTAAAACTTCATACAATGACTTTATACTTCTCTATATACTATACACTGAAATGTAAGTACAGTATTTATATTCCAATTAATTATATGGTACAAGTGAGACAGTAAGCAATTTCAGTAATGTGTGCTGACACTTGTATTTTTAGGTCTGATTTCGTAAGTGGTCTTTAAGTGAGGTGAAACTTGAGGTACACAAGACAAATCAGACTCCTGAAAGGGGTACAGTAGTTTGGAAAGGTTGAGTGCCACTGCTCTACACCACTTCTTCCAGCTCCACTTTTAGAGCTCTGTCAATCATGACAGATACCACTAACTAGTGCTGAAAGCCATCTGAAAGCAGCTGGTGGGATTTTGCTGCTTGTGACAAATTGTTTCACCACTAAGTTAAACTGTGTAGTTACTTCACTGAAAAAAAGTACATTAATACTCCTGCTTTGACTACTACTCCCAGTATAGGAGTACATACTACTAGTTTCATACCAGTACAATGGGTACATTACAGATACCTATCAGTAGAAAATGGTTCTTGTTTTCAATTCATGCTATTGAAGCTTCTCCTGAACATAAAGACTTGTTTTGTTACTTTTACTGGGCCATTGTAGTTCCTTTTGAATGGAGAAGCCAGCAAACAAAATCCAAGAGTATGATTTTTAAAAATCACACCCAGGAATATTGCAGACAAGATGTCCATCTTTCAGGAGGATTGTATGGCTGGAGTCTGCTTTCTTACAATTCTTACGTTTTAGCAACTTTACACATTACTTTGTGTTAGTTTAGTTATTGGTTCTGCTCTTACTTCAGTTTTATGAAGCTTAAGACAAGTTACTAAGTTAAAGGTAACTTGTATTAACAGGATTCCACATTAGTATTCCTAGATCAACTTCAGTAGTACACAATGACTAGTTATGGACAGATAGAAGTCCAGTTAGAATAGGAGGCTTCACATTTGCTGTTAACATATTTTGAGTGCTTTTACAGTCCAACAGTATTGACTGTCTTGGCTATCAAGGGAAGTTGAAACTCAGACTCTTTTCACTATTCTGGCAGTTGAATCCCAGGTTTTTCTATAAGAGACAAGGAAGGAGGAACCACCACCAGTGTATCCCTATAGCTCACCAGCAACCTCCCCCGAGAAGATCCTGGGACTGAGAAGACTATAACCAAGATTGTGGAGGAGAGATCAGAAGTATCCTTCCAGAATGCTAATTGCCAATCTCTGTCCTAAAGTCTTCTTAGCTCAGCTATTGAAAGCCCCCAATTATAAGCTACTGCTTAAACAAGTCTATCCACATACTCAGTTGATGCATACCAAATGCTGAAGTTTAACTAGTTAACCCAGTGTGATATTCTTGTCCACAGTTCATGTGTGGACAAGTATCTTTATCCATTACTAAGAAAGCAATACTGAGCTATGACACGGTTTGCTAATACATGCTGTTGGCAAGGGGCAGGAGTACTATCTAGCACCACAGAACAAAATCCAGGCAAATGTTTTAACAGATTGCTGACTTGTGTGTACAAAAAAGGTACATCTGACAGTTACTTAATTCAGACCTTTAAGGGCACACCTATATCAGATAGTCTTGCCAAGAAGCCCAGAACACATCTTTTATTACTGATCAACTTAAGGGGGGGAGAGAACAGATAGCTTTTAGTCTGCCATTTTCCAAAAGCCAATAAATCTTACATCTTTTTCTAACTGTTAAAACTAACTCCAACAGCAGGAATATTCAAGTGTTCGGTCTATATACTTACGTAACACTAACCTGGAGAAGAGACCTATTGCAACTGAATCCTACTGACCAAGAACAATAATTCTTTAGATGGACATCTGCTTAACCAGGTGGTTAAGGAAGAAAAGTGGTTTCATGTTTATCTGTTCTGACAAAGCTTCTGTGCTAATCATTAAACCAAAATATTAGGGAAATAATTTAGAATGAAGCCTAATATCAATTAGCATCAAGGAACTCAAGTTATTCTACTAAGAGTGGAAAGAATTCAGCAGCCTAAAGAAATTGATTCATGTAAAAAGTTTTTCCCCTGCCCCATGCAGGAAGAGAGCACATTCCAGGCATAGACACTCCACACAGAGGTTAGTGATCCTTCCCACTGTAGTATCCCCAGGTTTTAAAGCTGCCCACTACAGGCATGGCTAGACAGAAATGCACTTACCTCTACTTCCAAAGACTGCATGGCTAAGTCGCATGGTGGTTTCAGAGCTTTGGGTCTGGTTGCATACCAGTATGTTGTAAGAGCTGCAAATGCACCAAACCCCATCAATGTGTTTGTTGGAAGAGTGCGTATATACTGTCTGACATCATCAAGTTCTGGCATTCGCAGATGTCTAAACAATTCATGTGCTTGCATCGTGGTCGGTTGCAGTTGTTCCTTATGCTGGCGGCTGTTGATATGAGAAATACCTTTTACATAATATGATAATCCCTTTCCACTTGCCCCTCCCCAACAGGAGAGGGATATACATGGTCTTACAATTTCAGTTACTGAACAATACTTTTCTCAGCACTAAATCAGTAATTTCAGATAAGCAACTATTAGTCAATCCAATAACAGTTCTGGATAATAATAGGACTAGTTTATTAAATAAAAGTGGATGGATCAGAGCTTTAAAATATCCTAATTCTAAACCAATTATTGGCATGTGCCACATTTTAACTGAACTGCTACTCTACCTCTCAAAAGGAGAGTTGTTTACAGTAGACTGTGCCTTTGGCACACATAAAATAATTATCTACAAAACAGCTTTGCTGAAGCAGTCTTACAACATTAGGAATCTAATCTGGGGGTTATATCAAGAAATCAGAGGTGGCGGCATCTGCTTTCTTGTTTTTTTGCCTGCATTTGAACATTATGCCTTGGAGTGCCAGAACGTTAGTGGCAGAGCACCTTAATGCCATGGTAGCACGGCAACAGCAGCATTTTCCACCTTGCAAGTCTAGCAAGATAAGCCTTTATGCTGAACTTTCCATAGCTAATTGAAGTGAGTTGTCGTCATAGGTCAGTTGTGAAGAGCCACCAGACATGTTAGAGGCATCCCATTTCCCATCATGACATCAGTGTATCTTTGTTCACCCAGCAGGACAAACTGACATTTCAAGGTTTTACGTAGTAGTGCAAGGCAATGTAAATAAGCATAGGAAGTAGATTTTATCTGCTGCTTATGTACAGGAGAAAGCACAGGAGAGCCTTCTCTTTCTCTCTCTGCCTTCAAATACTAACAGACAACATAAAGCAGCAAGAACAGACCATGGGGGGGGGGGGGCGGGGGAGGAAGGGGGGAAGGTCGGTCGGGAAGGGGAGTGTTGCTGTCAGCTCAGCTGGTGCTTTCTTCTCAGCCAAGGTCTCTCAGGCCATTAGTCACATGCTGAGCCCTACAGCTCCTGCCCACTAGGCTAAAGGTAACTAGCAGACAAGTTATTCAGGGGAGGGAGGGCAGGCCAATGGCAAGAGAGTCTGGAGTCACACCACTGCACAAAAGGGCAACAGACAAGAACACAATGTTTGTCTCAGAAACTCACAACTGGCCGTGACATTCATAAACGTCTGTTGCCAGCTCACGCCTCCTACCACAAGAGGAAGAGTCAATAGGCTTTTAGAGGGAAAAAAATGCAGTGGATATTTTGATGTTATGTGGAACAAATACTGTTTTTGGAAGCTGGTAGTTATTTACTCAGATGCTTAAGCTGTTAAACCTTATTGAATATTGTGAAGTTAGATCAAAGCAAAACTAAAGAATGTGAACATATTTGACTTTAATATAGTATGTTGTAAAAAGACTGAACACCAGATAAAGTAGGTGTTTACTAGTGTAAAAATAGATATGAAAATTACACTTAAATTCAGGATGCTAGTTAGCTGTATGCTAGCACGATATGGTTCCCTTTAAAATGTTACTGCTACAGAATGGTCTCAGTTTACAATCTTAAAATCTGTTACTGCAATGAGTTACTCAACTAGGCAATAGGAGAGCAGTCTAGCTCACAAGAGGTCTACACAAGTGTTTGGAGAAGAATTAGGTTGCCAGAGACTGCAAATAGTCATAGAAATAGTTCAGGGTTTCACAACACCAGTAGGAGAGCAGAGAAGGATGGTCTTGTAACTAGGGCACTAGTCTAGGGCTCAGTTCAATTCCTGGCTCTGGAAGGACTGTGACTTATGGGAAGTCACTTAGCTGGTTTCCACACTGTGCCTCCAGTGCCCTGTGCTGACTGGGGTGTTTTTTCACATCCCTGAGTGAGAAAGTTGCAGCACTGTTAATTGCCAGTGTAGACAAGCCCCTAGTGAATACTTTTTGTAATGAAGGTAAGGCCACACAGGCATAGGAAGAACAGATTGACCAGTGTATAACTCACAAATGCCAAACACTAAGTAAAACACAAAGATGCAGGACCTTTCACCTACTTCACTCTGACAATGCCCAGCAGCTCTGATTGCCTTGTCTTCACTACAGAGGCAAATTAAGGATGTGCACACAGGTCTCAGAGCCTGGGTCAACCGACTCAGCTTGAGCACTGAAACTCAGCAAGAGGGTGTGGGGGAGGCCTCAGAGCCCCCAGAGCCACCCAAGGGGGAACATCTACACTGCTATTTTTAGCCCCATAATGCAAGGCCCATGAGCTCAACTTAGTTGGCCTAGGCACATACTTGGTGCTGAAAGGTCTCCCTGCCCCCAACCCAGAGTAGACACACTTTAGCACCTGGTCCTTTTCTTCAAGGCCCTATGTCAGCCAAACTTAGCTCATCTGAGATGAGCTAGTCAGCATCAGCATAAGATGAAAGGTCTCCCCCTTTTGTTGTGACACCTCCCATACAATCCACTCATGGGTCTAGACCCCACACCCATCCCTTACAGGGCAGGCTTGATCCTCATCTCCAAGTGCCTCCTTAAGAAATCGAATCAATTTTTTCCCAGTCCTTAAACAGGCAAGACAAAAGCTGGCTGATCACTTGCTTTTGTTGCATGCCAACCTCAATCCTTCATCTGTTTTCTTAGAGATGGGCAATCCTATCTATTGGTCATTGGCAGGTCTAGCACACTGCTATCAAGGTTAAATAGTGCTGGAAAGTCAGCAAGATCAGGTGACTCATTTGGAGCCCTGGGCACTTGGGACCCCTGCAACGAGCGTGTGCTGCAGACCTGTGGGATCGGTCGATGCTACGCACGGCTCATGCGGAGCCTCATGGTCTTGGACACCATCCGATGGTCCAGGGACATCTACATCGAACACATCACCGGCCACCGACAGTACCAGGAGGTGAGAGCCGGTACAGCATCGTGCATCAACTATGGGAAAGGGACTGAGAGACTTTTTCCATTGGACCATATGAACTGGAACCATAAACTCATTGAACATTAAATCCCACCAAATGAGAGTAGATCCATTCTCATCATCGTATCCACTCATTGTACTCCACACCTGAATATAGCCATTATATGGACAACATACCCCCATGGGTCAAAGTACAGACATTGAGCTGTTAAACTTTTACCCCCAATCGGGGAAATTGCAGGTTTTGTATTCCTTACGCCACCCGCTCCTAAACCGAATTTTGCACCCCTTGATAATCTGTACCTTATTCCCGGATAACCAGAAACTTCTATGCCTAAACTCTGTACCGTTTTCTTTTTACTTCAACATTATCTTTAATTACTGCTCTTTTAGCAAGCTGGAGACCTTTGAGTAAGCTGTTTGCTTGTTATCCTGATATCTGAATGGCAGAGAATGTAATGTGACATGCAGGACCCTAGTCAAACATGACAGGAGTAGCAAGTGGCACCATTCCTTGTAGAATGGAAGACATAGCAGTACACCCTAAAGCAGTGGTTCTCAGCCAGGGGTCCAGGGCCCCATAGGGGGCCTCAAGCAGGTTTCATGGGGGCGTCCAAGCAGGGCCAGCATTAGACACACTGGGGCCCAGGACAGAAAGCCAAAGTCCCACCACATGGGGCTGAAGCCCAGGTCCCTGAGCCCTACCACCTGGGGCTGAAGCTGAAGCCTGAGCCATGTAGCTTCATGTGGGCCACCTGTGGCATGGCAGCCCCAGGCAATTGCCCTGCTTGATACCCCCTAACTCTGGCCCCAGCTTTTGTATACAGAAAATCAGTTATTGTGGCACAGATGGGCCATGGAGTTTTTATAGCATGTTGTGGGGACCTCGGAAAGAAAAAGGTTGAGAATCTCTGCCCTAAAGGAAGCAGACTCACTCTGTGGAGCATAAAAGCTTGTGATGCTCAAACTGATAAGCACATAGAGATGCACCTGAAGACATATAATGCAAGAGAGTTTAAAGTTTTCACATATAAAGTAGACAGTATTAAGAAGCTTTTACTGTACCATGACCAAGATTAGCAGCTAGTTTTGCAGTGGGTTTTGGCAGAAAGAAAATAGGTTAGATCTTTTCTCAAGTTACTCTATTGAAAGAGACTCTGTAATATACCTACCTTTAGGGAAACAGCATCAATTTCCAAATACTGACATGCAGAGTTGACTTTCCACTTGAGAAAGAATCCTTCTGAGCTCTTCAGATCAGTTCTGTTAAAATCTTTTGTGCCACCCAGGCAAAGAAAGCTTCCTTCTGACACATAAGTAACGAGCACAGCATCCAAGACTGATCTTCACAGCAAGGACAGAATCATTTGAGGCAGTAAGCAAAATTGGCAAGATACTGCTATTCTTTGCTCCTCCCACTCATGGTGTACAATGATCTATTTACAGAGGGCTAAGCACTCCCCTATTGTCTATCAGTAACCAGACATCATTCCAGTGCAACGGAAGAAAACAGGAGAGTAGCAGTCAGCTTCTGTATTGCAGAGAGAAAACTTAAGAACCAATAGTTTCTCTCCACCCAAAGGCTATGGCTACATTATGCGAGCTTACAGCAGCACCACTGTAGTCCTGTTAGTGCAGACACTCAGCTGATGGAAGAGAGCTCTCCTGTTGACTTAGTTCTCCAGCCCCACCAGCAGGGGTAGCTATGTTGGTGGGAGAAGCTCTCCCACTGACATAGCGATATACACTCAAGCACTTCGGTCAGTGTAACTTATGTCACTTGGGGGGGCGAAGCTTATTCACACCTGAGCAACATAACTTACACCTATGTAAGCTGTAGTGTGTACATAGCCAAACATTTAGATTTGGCAAAATGGCTAGCAAAGGGGTTGTGAGTCTTGCACTAAAGAAAGGTTTAGTGACTAGTACTATGGAAACTTGCTCTAGTTGATTGCCACTGCTGCCTCCTACAAATTGAGTGATATCTGCTAAGATTTCCCCTCTCCCATCATTTGGAAAGTGTCCCTCTAAAAGTTACCAGACTATACTTATGTCTAAGTGGGCCATTGCTGTTACATTAAGTGTACTGCAATGCACCTGGATTGCCATCAATTCATTACATTCCCCCTCTCCCCCTTTTACTGCTGCATGTTGCTGTACATAGTTAGCAGGGGATGTTCTTGTAGTACCCAAGTCTAAAAGCCTGAATGAGGAAGAGACCCAGTCTAGAACCTCATTCCAGCCACGTATGAAACCACAGCACAGGAGAGGGTGCCGCTGCAGGAACCGATACCCACCTCAAGAGATGGTCCTTTTAATATGATGCATACAGACTTAAGTTTAGTCTAGGAAATTAATCTAGCACTTACGAAAGCAAGTTCTCCTGAACTTCTCCTCCCACCCAGGCAGAGGTCTGGCCTATACTGAAAAGTTACCAGCTAACATTAGTCAGGTGTATGAAAAAATCCACACCATCTGACATAGCTATAATAACCTAGCCCCCAGTATAGATGCATCTATGCCAATGGAAGAGTGCTTCCATCCACATAGCTACCGCTGTTTGGGAAGGCAGTGTTCCCACACCAACATGAAAACCCCTTCCATTGCTGTAGGCTGTGTCTACAGGATGCTGCCAGCCAGAGCTCCTGCAACGTAGCTATGCTGGTATAGTCTTCATAGTTTAGACATACCCCTAGTAAAGACTGATCAACTTACATTAGTAGCCAGTGGCCTCAAAGGGCTTAAACAAAAAAACAAAAAACAAAAAAAACTACACACAACAAGAGCTTTGACGTCTCCGACTCAAGGAATATTTCCAACACACCTCAGAACATATTAATCCACAGAGACCTTCCTACCAACATTACAAAAAGAAGGATTCTAGGTGGACTCCTCCAGAAGGTCGAAACAGACTGGACTTCTACATAGAGTGCTTCTGCCGACGTGCACGGGCTGAAATTGTGGAAAAGCAGCATCACTTGCCCCATAACCTCAGCTGTACAGAACACAATGCCATCCACAGTCTCAGAAACAACTCTGACATCATAATCAAAAAGGCTGACAAAGGAGGTGCTCTCGTCATCATGAATAGGTTGGAATATGAACAAGAGGCTGCTAGGCAGCTCTCCAACACCACTTTCTACAAGCCATTACCCTCTGATCCCACAGAGGGTTATCAAAAGAAATTTCACCATTTGCTCAAGAAACTCCCTGAAAAAGCACAAGAACAAATCTGCACAGACACACCTGGGGTATTCTATCTGCTACCCAAGATCCATAAACCTGGAAGTCCTGGACGCCCCATCATCTCAGGCATTGGCACCCTGACAGCAGGATTGTCTGGCTATGTAGACTCCCTCCTCAGGCCCTACGCTACCAGCGCTCCCAGCTATCTTTGAGACACCACCGATAGATTGTAGTTTCCTCAGGAAGTCAGTGATCTTCCTGAAAACGCCATCCTGGCCACTATGGATGTAGAAGCCCTCTACATCAACATTCCACACAAAGATGGACTACAAGCTGTCAGGAACAGTATCCCCGATAATGTCAGGGCAAACCTGGTGGCTGAACTATGTGACTTTGTCCTCACCCATAACTATTTCACATTTAGGGACAAGGTATACCTTCAAATCAGTGGCACTGCTATGGGTACCTGCATGGCCCCACAGTATGCCAACATTTTTATGGCTGACTTAGAACAATGCTTCCTCAGCTCTCATCCCCTAATGCCCCTACTCTACTTGCGCTATATTGATGACATCATCTGGACCCATGGAAAAGAAGCCCCTGAGGAATTTCACCATGATTTCAACAATTCCCATCCCACCATCAACCTCAGCCTGGACCAGTCCACACAAGAGATCTACTACCTGGACACTACGGTGCTAATAAGTGATGGTCACATAACCACCATCCTATACTGGAAACCTACTGACCGCTATTCCTACCTACATGCCTCCAGCTTTCACCCTGACCACACCACACGATCCATCGTCCACAGCCAAGCTCTACAATACAACCGCATTTGCTCCAACCCCTCAGACAGAGACAAACACCTACAAGATCTCTATCAAGCATTCTTACAACTACAATACCCACCTGCTGAAGTGAAGAAACAGATTGACAGAGCCAGAAGAGTAACCAGAAGTCACCTACTACAAGACAGGCCCAACAAAGAAAACAGAACGCTTCTAGCCATCACCTTCAGCCCCTAACTAAAACCTCTCCAACGCATCATCAAGGATCTACAACCTATCTGAAGGACGACCCATCACTCTCACAAATCTTGGGAGACGGGCCAGTCCTTGCCTACAGACAGCCCCCCAAGCTGAAGCAAATACTCACCAGCAACTACACACCAAACAGAACCACTAACCCAGGAACCTATCCTTGCAACAAAGCCCGTTGCCAACCATGTCCACATATCTATTCAGGGGACACCATCATAGGGCTCCTGTGGAAACTTAAGCATATCAATGTCCAAAATTTCTTGCCAAGCCACTCCAAGAGTATGCCCCCAGCCAGATTACAAATATATTAACATTAGTTAACTGGTTAAGAACAGGGTTAGAGACTGCTTTGCCTGAACAGTGTAAGCCAGAGAAAAGCTTGCTAAAGCCATTTTCGAACAGTTTTCCCAACTAGGTACGGAAAAGTAGATAGGAAAGGTTAATGTCTAAAGTAACTGCCTTATCAAGCCCTATCATAGGATCCAACCAGGGCATCCTGGACTCTACCCCACACCAGACACCTATGTTGCAGACACCCCTTTGAACCCAATTCTCCAAATATGCCTGATCGTCCATAGGTTCTCCTTTGAAACTTGGGAACTACAGCTTTGAGTGCTGAGATTACACATTCTTGTTGAACACTGACATCTGAAGATACTATGTTTGCCCTTAAAACACAGTCCTAGTCCTACAAAGAAGTTATTCTACATTAACCCAACTTAGTATCACTTAAGAATTAATAAACCAGAATGAGAGATTTTTGAAAAGGGTAGAATGTTTAAAAACTAGTGGCTTCAACTTAATAGGAAGCCCTTAAAAAGCTAATTTTCCTTATTCTGTATTAAGAGACTCTACCACTCTGAAACCTGTCTACCTTTGACGGTTTATAATGAATGCTGTACAAGTTCATATACCACACATAAGGGACCCTCTGGTTCAAGTGTTCAATTCTTAGCTGTATTACTAGTTATTAAAACCATTTTAAAAAGGCATCCAGTTATATTTAAGAAAGTAGCATGATAAAGGTATCAGTTGTTTTAGCTTGCACACAGAGTCCTGAGAGTTACATCAGTTCAGAGATGAATCAGAGTCAGGTCCTGTATTAGAGTAGAGTATCATTTTCACTTTCTAGCTCTAATACATTACAGCAGTGGTTCTCAATCTATTTATCACTGTGGGCCGTATATGCAGCCCATAATGTATTACCTGGGCCACAGGTTGAGAACCATAGCACCCCCCTTGTCCAGTGCCTCCCGCCCATAGACCCCTCCACAAAGTGAGGCCAGGAGTGGAGCTCTGGGCAGCAGGGACACTGGACACTGCTAGACCCTCAGTGTGGCCAGCAGTCCCAGACCCCAAACCCGCCAGGCAGCCTTCAGCACACAGCTGGGCCACAGCTGTGTGTTAATTGGGCCACATGCAGGCTGCAGGTTGAGAACCACTACATTACAGTAACACCACAATGTTTGGACTATAGACCCTTCAGAAAAAGGTGTGTTTAAACAGTGTTGCTCAACCAACATTTAACAAAGAAAGGAATTAGTCTAAGAGCTTTTGGCTTTAAATATAAAACTTCAAGCCAGTTTGACCTGACAGCATCCCTTTGGAGTAGAGTTTCTACTCAGTCATTGAAAGGAGGGAGAACTAGACCTGCAGAAACAAATGCCACTTTTTCACCAAACTAGCTTCAGTTTACACAGTTTAGATCTAATGCTTTCCTTAGCTTTAACACAAGAACAGCCTCAGATTGGATTTGAAACCCTGCATGGGACCTCTGATCATGTATCACTGTTATATCACTCTGTTACCCAGAGAAACAACACTGACCAGTCCAGTTTTCACTTAACTGAAGAGTAACAGATGCCTGAGGAGCACATTTCAGTAACATATTAAAAAGCAACAATGTTACAATGCTTAGAGGGTTAATTCTAGTGTCCCTTTAAACAAGGGAAAGCTAACTCATACCAAGGGAAGTCTCACATACCTATAACCCCAGTAGCACAATACAGCATAGCACTGATCTGTACAAGTCTACCATTTCTTAGCACTAAGCAGAGGTTGTTTAATTAGATATGACAGAGTCACTTTCAGAGTGACTTCTGAGATCCAATACAGGAGGGTCACTAGGCAGTTTTCACTGAAACTCACCACCACATGGCCCTATATCTGTAACTTCTATTTTAGAAGTTCAGCAATACATCCTCTAGAACACCATTTCTCAACCTTTTTGATACCAGGGACTGGCTTGCTGCCTTCCTAAACTGTGTCCAGGAGATCCCAGGGACTTGCACTGGTCCAC
The DNA here is from genome assembly GCF_965140235.1 of Caretta caretta. Classification (NCBI taxonomy): domain Eukaryota; kingdom Metazoa; phylum Chordata; order Testudines; family Cheloniidae; genus Caretta; species Caretta caretta. Next base: position 90,876,708 of record NC_134209.1, read on the forward strand.
AGACCCATTGTTACAGGTTTCAGAGTAACAGCCGCGTTAGTCTGTATTTGCAAAAAGAAAAGGAGTACCCATTGTTGAGAAACACTGCCCTAGAAAACTAGACCCAAGTCCCCTCCCACAAGACTTGTGCTCTTTTGTTCGCACTAGTGCAGGCTTTGCTTGTGGAGTGCAAGCTCTTGTGCGGCATAGCACCACATGAACGGTCCTGCAGTGAAACCAAGAGCACAGAGCCGCTTTCCACAGTCACCAGGCAGAGACACAGAGATGGGGCGGGGGTCTGCCAGCCCACTAGCTGCACCGGCGCTTCCCTAACACACGGAAATGGAGAGGAGGCTTTCAAGCCATCTGATCAGCTTCGGGCTGAGGCCCCTGCCAGAGCCCCAGCTTCCCGGTGTGCCGGAGCGCCCGCTTCCCCCGGCGCGCCGGAGACAGACAGCGTCGTGTCAGCCAGAGCGATCAGCCGCGGAGCGCCCAAGAGGCCCGGGCAGGCGGCAGAACAACCGCAGCGCCAGGGGCTCCGCCGGCCCCTCGCGCTATCTCGCCGGCGGGCTGCGGCAGGGCAGGGGAAGGAGCCGGCATCGCCTCGCGGCGCCTCCGCGGCCCGGGAAGAGCCCAGGCGGCAGCTCGCACCGAGCGGAGCCCCCTCCCCGAACCCCCCGCAGGGAGCAACGCGCCCGCGGCGACGGCACCGCCGCCTGCCTCACTCACCGCCCGGCGTAGCAGCTACAGGGCTGTCAACCAGCGCCCTCCGCCCTGACAGTGCAACGCCGGCCCCCGGCCCGTCCTATTTAAGCCGCCCCCACAAGCCGCCGCCGGAGCGGCGTGTTGCGTGTGCGCCGCGCCCGCCCCTCTCTGCCCCCGGAGCCGGCGGGCGCTAGGGCCGGCGGGGTAGCCGAGCCGCCGCGGGCCAGTAGCGAGGCAGCAGGGCCTGGGCGAAGACAAGTAACCAGCGAGAGCAGGGCGCGCGGCCGGAGCGCCGCGGCCGGGTGGGGGACAGGGCCGGGGAGAGAGGGGTCCGGGCTGGGGGCGGCCGAAAGAGCCAGATCCATTGGCGGGCCCAGCAGCGTGCTGCACAGACCGAGCCCAGCTCCCAGTGCTTCCCGGAATCAAACGTGACCCCAGGCGGCGTTAGAGATGAGCCAAGAGCTGTTTGCTCAGGTCCAGAGTTAAATGGCAGGGAGGGAGAAAATGGAAGAGGTACGGGGGAGGGAGAGAATGCATATGTGCAGCTGAAGCTTTGAAAATGGAGGGTGGAGAAGACAAGACAAAAAACTATTTCCGAAACAGGGAGTTGCAAAGTAGGCTCTTGTTCCAACTACGGGGAAACTGGGTAAAGAGATCTCACAGGAACAAATCAGTGTCCCTCGTCATCAGTCCTGAAGTGAGCTTTAGCCCACGAAAGCTTATGCTCAAATACATTTGTTAGTCTCTAAGGTGCCACAAATACTCCACGTTCTTTATACCTGTCTCTGAGGTTTCTTCTACTCTGCCTAAGTGCACATCATATCCACAAATGTGGGTTCACAGTTTCACAGCTCCTAACTGGACCATAGCTGGGGAGGTTTGTTTCTACGACTAACAGCGCCGTACTTCCCCCAAACATTGATTCACTTTCCTTCTCACCTCTGTAACTTTATAGACACTTTTAGGTCAGTATAATCTATGTTACATTAGTATAGTAAACAGACTAATATTTATATAACAACCTCCCCCCCCCCCCCCCGAAAGGAAGATGTCTAGGAAAATAAAAAATACAGAAGCAGGTCACACTTTAGTGAGCAGAAAGGAATTTTTGAAAATCCAGTCAAATTTACATGGAAAGAAGAGAAATGTGGTAGTGGCTATTCAGAAGGTCAAACATGGGATTAAAAACTGAAACCACAGTGACCAATGTCATGCATTTTTCTCCATTGTTAGATTTTACAAACAAGCATCAAGTAATTAGTACATACATTGTTCCCTAGCTGTGCAATTGTAAGACAGCTGTAAAAATCCACCATAGTTTCATCCACGTCTTTAGTCAGAGTGGTTGGAAAATAAGGGCCTGGTTTTGCAAAGTACTCAAAGTGTCCTCTGTGGGAGCTGAAAGAGATCAACCACACAGGAAACACTCAGCATCTCACAGATAAAGAAATTGAAGTAAAGAATATAAAGGAGTTTTCAGACATCTAGATTTGTTTCTGGAGGAGTCCATAAAGTTGCCATCCATGGTGGATTTTCTTGTATTATCCTGACTTCCTGAGGACAAACACATGCCAGTGATTACAGGACATTCATGGATTCCAAATTTACTTTCACAGCCTGCAAAACTTCATCATCTTGCAATTGTGATACAGCACGGCCAGAGGGCAGCAGGAGAGTGTTTGTTTTTTGTTGTTGTTTTCTTTTTGAAGCAGAAAAAAGTTTGATTTGTGTAACACTTACAAAGAGTCACCAAAAAGGATAAAGCAAAACTATGCAACAAAACAAAAGCAAACACAAGGTATAACATAGCAGCCTTCAGGAGGCAGAAGTGTTCAGGCTAGCCTGGGCCCAGAGCGGGTGGGCTTCCTTGACACTCGTGGTCTTCCACCCTCCTGAGTTACCTGGTGTCCTAGAGCGGGGGGGCTTCCTCGACACTCATGGTCTTTCACCCCCTCGAGTTACCTAGTGCCACGCACAGTGTCACCGATTATCCCTCTCCTGAGAGTGCCTGACAAGATGGGCATGGCTGCGGGGTGGGCAGTTTGGGGGTGGGAGGGACGTACACCACGTGTGATAGGACCCCTCCTAGGTGACAGTGATGATGGTATCCACAGCGGCAACGGCTGGGGCTCGGGTCTCTCGCTCTTCCCCTCAATCAAAGGGTCAGACGGAGGGAACCGGATGGGGTCACCGAGCAGAGAACCTTGGACAGCGCCCACTGCTCCTCGAAGGTGTCAAGGGAGTCGGTGGACGCGGCCCAGAGGAACTCCGCCCGGATACGTGAATGTACTGAGGATCGGAAAACGGCCCCACAATCGCAGGACGCTTCATTAGCCAACCTCCTCTCTCTGGTTTTATAAATGGCTGTTTTAGCTAGGGCTAAGAGGAGGTTAACCAGGAGATCCCGCGATTTTGTGGGGCCACGGATGTGTAGATAAAAAGGTGAGGGGAAAAATGTAGCCAAAAGCATAATAAAATATTTGTGAGGAGCCGGAAAAGGGGCTGCTGCCTGGCACACTCCAGATATACGTGCGCCAGGGTTTCCCTCACATTGCAAAAAGGGCAAGTATCCGGGATGGGGGTGAACCGTTTCAAAAACACGCCCATGCTCACAGCTCCATGAAGGAACTGCCAACTAATGTCCCCGACGGGCCTCAGAACCAAGGTGGAATACAGGCTGGCCCACCGGGGTTACTCACCCTCTAAAGGTAGCAGGAAGTCCCACCACTTTGTATCAGGGCAGGACACCAGGGTGTGGGCATGAAGGGTGTGAAGCGTGAGTGTATACATATTTCCGTGGCGCGATTTGGAAGCTGACTGGCTGCAGTTCATGCAGCCGGCTCGCAGTGAAAGGGTGAGGGGTTTGTGAGGATCTACGGGGTAGGGGCCCAATTGAAAGGTCCGGCGGGCCTGGGGTAGAGGGTGGGCGGGGTGCGCCCTCGCGCAGGGCTCGGTTGAGATAAGCCCGAGCAGCAGGCGTCAAGGCGGCCTTCACCTCCTGAAGTACGCGCGGGGGGGTACGAGGTCTGGAGAGCCCCATGCGCTGAGCGAGCGTCACGGGATCCAGCCAGTCTCCCCGGTCGTAGTCCAGGAGGTCTCCGACTCTCATGACTTCCGCCAGGACCAAACTCTGGCGCACCGAGCGGGACTCCACCACCTGCACACGGAGCTGGGGGTTGTGTAGCAGGGGCTCCGTGAGGAGATCTGCTCCCACGGTGGCCGCCACGGACCTGGCCGTTGAAAACAGTTTCCAGGTCCGGAGGAGGTCCTGGTAGAAGACCGGCAGCCCGGAGAGGTCTCGCAGAAAACCTCTTGGACAAAGATAAAAGAGCTGCCGGTCGTATTGGAGCCCTTGGAAGCGGCGCAGGAAGGCGTGTGCCAATATGCTTCACGTCGAACTACCCACACTATAAAGGAGCCTCTGCAGGGCCTGGAAGCGGAAGACATGGACCTGAGTGTGCAGACACTTCAGGCCCTGCCCTCCTTCCTTCAAGGGTAGATGAAGAACCCCAACAGGGGCCCAGTGCATTCCTGACCAAAAGAACTGTAGAATCGATGTCCGGAGGTCGGTCAGGAAACCCAGGGCCGGGACCAGTGTGTTGAGCCGGTACCAGAGAGTGGACAGGACTAGTTGGTTAAGCACCAGTGCTCTCCCTCGGAGGGAGAGATATCGGAGTAGCCCAGTCCATTTCCGGAGCCGCTCTATCACCCCGCCTTCTAAATTTTGCCAGTTCTCCGGCGGAGAAGGGTGCGTGGCAGAAAGGTAAACGCCTAGGTACAGCAGTGGGCCCGCGCTCCACCGGATGGTCTGAAGCGCGGGTGGGAGGGAGCTCACCTGCTGCCAGTCCCCCACCGCCAAACCAGAGCTCTTGACCCAGTTGACTCGGGCGGAGGAGGCTGCCGAATAGATGGCCTGGCAAGCCTCCACCCGCGCCAAGTCCCCCAGGTCCTGGACCACGAGGAGCACGTCATCGGCGTACGCCGACAGGACCAGCCGCAGCTCCGGCTCCCACAACACCAACCCCGTCAACCTCCTGTGGAGGAGACAGAGGAAGGGCTCGATCGCCAGAGCGTACAGCTGGCCCAAGAGGGGGCACCCCTGCCGTACTCCTCGCCCAAAGCTGACCGGTTCGGTCAGGGTTCAGTTGAGCCTAACCAGACACTCTGCGGAAGCATACAGCACCTGGAGGAAACTCACAAACTGAGGTCCGAATCCAAACGCCTGCAGAGTGCCCAGGAGATACCCATGGTCCACTCTATCAAATGCCTTCTCTTGATCAAGAGACAGGAGGGCGAACAACAGACCGTCTCTACGCCTGAGTTCCAAAAGATCTCGGACTAGAAATAGGTTGTCAAAAATGCTGCGACCCGGGATAGTACAGGTCTGGTCTGGGTGGATCACGTCCGCCATCATGGACCCTAGCCGCAGCGAGATTGCTTTCGCTACGATTTTGTAGTCCGTGCTAAGGAGCGAGACGGGACGCCAGTTTCGTAAATCGCAGAGGTCCCCCTTCTTCAGCAACAAGGCGAGCACTGCTCGCCTGCACGAAAGGGGGAGGACCCCGCCCTGCAAAGACTCAGCCCAGACAGTGGCTAGGTCTGGGCCAAGGATGTCCCAGAACGCGCAGTAGAACTCCACGGTCAGCTCGTCCATGCCCGGAGATTTATTGGTGGGCATGCGACGGAGGGCTTCCGAGAACTCGGCCAGGGTGAGAGGCAGCTCTAGTCGGTCTCGGTTGCCCACGCTGACCGTGGGGAGTTCCTCCCAGAGCACCCTGCAAGCGCCAGGATTGGTCGGATCCGGGGAGAAAAGGCTTGTGTAGAAGTCACGGGCCCTCCCACACATCTCCACCGGATCTGTGAGGGGGGCGCCGTCTTCTGCTAGAAGGCAGGTGACGTGTTTCCTGGCCCCCCTCCTTTTCTCCAGGGTGTAGAAGAAACGGGAGCCGCGATCCATCTCCCGAAGGAGGCGGATGCGGGATCAAACAAAGGCACCTCGGGCCCGATGGTCCTCGAGGGCCCGGAGCTCCTCCCGCTTCTCCCAGCACGCTCCGCAGAGGAACGGGTCCTCAGGGCTGGCGGCTAGACGCCTCTCCATCTCTAAGACCTCCCATTCCAACTGCTCTATCGCTGCATTTCTCCGTCGGCTGGTGCCCCGGGTGTAGTCATGGCAGAAGAGCTTGGCGCGCACCTTCCCTAGATCCCACCATCGCCGCGCCGAGGGAAAGGCACACCGCTACTCTCGCCAGGCCAGCCAAAACTCCCGGAAGGATGTCACGAAGCCCTCATCCTCCAACAGGCTGTTGTTAAAGTGCCAATAGGCCAGCCCCAGCCTCTCTGCACAAAGGGAGGCCGTTATGGTAGCTAAATGATGGTCGGAAAATGGGGCCGGCCGAATGTTGGAGGAGTGGGCCTGTGAAAGATGGAAACGGGATAAATAAATACAGTCCAACCGAGAGTGGTGTGACCGGTGGGCCTCCACCCAGACAAAGGTGAACGCGGAAGTGTCATCTGGGTGGTGGTCACGCCAGACGTCTACTAGGGAGTGATGTTCAACTATTTCTCGGAGAATGTTCGCAGTGGCTGGGCTCAGCTCGGCCCCTGAGCGGTCCTGTTCCTCGAGGGTGGTGTTAAAGTCCCCTCCCAGGACTAAGCATTCGTGAGAATCTAGGGTGCTGAGGAAGTCGGACACCTGCTGATAGAATTGCTGCCACTTCGGGCTCGTTGTCGGGGCATAGATGTTAATGAGGTTGACCACGAGCCCCTCCATACGGACTCGGAGATGCAGCAGGTGGCCCAGCACGGCCTCAGTGACCCCTAGCACCTCGAGCCGTAGGTTGGGGGAGAACAGGGTTGCCACTCCAGCTTGTCGGATCGTGAAGCGGCTGAAGTAGACCCCGTCCCCCCACTCCAGCCACCAGCTGTCCTCGGCGGTCGGATCGTATGGGTCTCCTGCAGGAAAACCACAGAGTACCCCCCTTCCCAAAGGTAAGAGAGCACCTGGGACCTGCAGAGAGCCATCCTACAGCTCCTGGTGTTCAAAGTTGCAATAATGAGGGGCGTCATGCGGAGGGCTGGGGTGGTGGGGGTTCCCTGTTGGCGGGGGTGTTTGCAGCCCCCGGCGGGTCGCGCAACAATCAGTGACCCATCCCGTGAGTAAATCGTCACGGAAGCTGCGGGCCCGCCCATAGGCCATGGCGCCGTGCCTTCCTTTCCCTTTACCCTCCTTTATAAGGGCCCTTGTGGCCTGGAGGATGTGATCAAAGTCCCCCCATAGCTGGAGAGCTAGCTGTACCCTGTTGCGGGAGCCACAGATGTCTTCTAAAAACTGTCACAACGCTTTTCGCAGGTCATGGGGGGGGGGGGGTTGCGATTTCTGGGTTATTCCCTGGTGGGGCTCTTGGTGCAGCCTCATGGTCTGCTGAGGCGGGCAGGCAGGGTGCAGACCACCGATCGGGCATCTGACAGGCTAAAGTTATTAGGTCCATCTCAAGCCTTGGGGTAGAAGAGGATGGCAGAGGGAAAATTGCAGCTCCTAATGGGTCGCGGCAAGAAAATGCAAAGATGCTCCTTGGGGCGGATCCGCAAAAAACGGGAAAGAAATAACCCCAGGGGTGGCAATAGCATTGCAGGAGGAGGTGGATTGGGCAGGGACGGGGTGGGGGTGGGGGCGGGGGCAGAGGCGAGGCTCTGGGCTTCGGGAGGCAGCTAAGCAGCTAAGAGGTAGTGCCTCCCGAACAGATTCGAGGGTTAAGGGGGTGGGGAGGGGGCTCCCAGTGATGCTAGGTGCAGGCTCTGTGGTGGATTTGGCAGCCATGGCTTTAGGTCTGCAGGGTGCTTGCCCGGGAAGGCGGTTAGGGGGAGGGAGCATGGGGAAAGGGGGACTGGGGTAAGGTTGCCCAGATCGAGGCCAGCTGGCAGTAGGTCATTCTCTCCCTGGGTGACCGGGGTCAAACCTAGGGCCTCGATCTCCTCATACATGGAGGAAAGGTCGTCTTCTACCACCCCGGGGGACTCCCCTCTGGCGCCTGCTACGACGGTCACTTCGGGGTTCGCGGGGGGTTCGGGTGATATTCAGGCAAAAGGGGCTTCCTCAGGGGTCTCGGAGGGGAGGGTCTCCCGTGGAGGGGAGATTCTACCTTCCAGTGCTATTTTGTCTTCCCCTCCCGACACCGGCGGATGGATCTCGCTCGTGGGCATAGCGGAAGGCTCAGTGTCAGTGCCTCCCTTCCTGGTCTTCCGGGGGGCCTCCGCATCGGATGGGTGCAGCGGAGCTCGAGCCTTCCGCTTGCCTCGCTTTCCCTGGACTAGGGTCCAGCCCTCCATAGCATCGTCTGGGGGCTGGTTAGCAGGGGTCCTGTCGGGGGGCAGAGGCGATGGTTCATGGGCTCGGGGGGCTAACGGTGAGGCAACATGAGGGGGGGGGCGGTTCTCCTTGGGGCGGGCCCTCTCCTATGCCCAGTAATATCTTTGCTGCACCCTCCTCCATAGGCTTTGCTGGATTGTTAACAGCAAGGGCGGGGCTCCCTCACTCGTCTGGGCATTGTAGGGGAGGTGTCTCCTGGGCCTGGGCAGGAGCAGCGGTGGATAGAGCAGGAGGAGAGGTGGTTTCAAATGTCGGGCGGCCAGGGGCGTCGGCAACGACGGAGCCGATGTCCTGCCAGGTCTCGGTGGTCTCGGGTGCCCCTCCCCGCTGGGCCAAGGGGCAGTCTCTTCGGACATGCCCCACCAATCGGCAGAGGTAGCACCGGGCCTCTCCTGTGGAATAGTAGACCCGATACTCCCTGGTAGGGGTCTAGGAAGGACCCGTCGAGCGCCTCTCCGTCACGCGCCACCGCCGGTGGTAAAAGCTGCACTTGCCGGCGGAACGAAAGGACGTGACAGAGGGTGGGGTCCTTGAAGCCCAACGGGGGAGGGCTGATGACAGAAACAGGTTTCCCCAGGGTGGAGAGAGCGGGTAACAGGGTGGCTTTGGGTAGAAAAGGAGGGACGGAGGTCAGGACTAGGCAGACGCCCAGGTCTTCTAGCGGCTCCAGGGGGACAAACACCCCCACCACCACCAGGCCCTTCTCCACCGCCTCCTGGGCAGCAGCCTCCGATGCTAAGAAAAAGACGACCTTCCCATACATTTTGGAGGCCGCCACAATGGCCGTGGGTCCTACCACCCTCGCCAACGCCTGCACGTATGTCTCCACGTGGGGCAAGGCGGGCACCAGGAGGCAACAGATGCCATGCTTCCTGGTCATGGTGGAAAAGGGGCCTCAGCCGCTATTGATGGTAGCAGAGGCGGTGGGTGGGCGAGATGGGGAGGTGGGTGGGGGGCTGCCACCGCCCGGGCATACACCCTGGGGGCCAGGGGAGGGACGCTCGCAGAGCTGGTGGAGGGAACAGCGGGGGGGGATGCCATGGTCAATGATGAGGCAACAGCCTTGGGGGCAGCCTCTGCCATGGAGGGCTTGGTGGTTGTGGCGGGGCCCTTCCCCTTCTTTGCACCCTGGCCTTTCCGGCTAACCTGGGGGGCTTTCCTAGAATCTGGGGGGGCGGTGGGCGTAGCAGCGGTAATAGTCGCCCCGGTGCCTCCGGCTGCCGATGCCCCAGCGGGGGCGGTGGCAGGTGTTTTGGCAGCAGTGGTGCGGGGGGAGGCTTGGGGGTTGGGCAGGGGGGTAGGTGGGGGAGGGGCAACTGAGGTTGTTAGAGGGGCCTCACCCCTCTCATTCCCCGCCATCGTGAGCAGGGAGAGATGGGGAGACACCAGAAGGAGGAGGGGGGAAGGGGAAGCAGATAAACCACTTCTCCCTGTTGGGCTGCAGGCAGGGGGGAGGCCAAATGGGTCGGACTGGACAGGGGAAGGAAACAGGAGTTGGGGTCAGGTAACAGGGGCAAACTGTGGGGTGGGCAGTCCGGGGGTGGAGGGGGGAACGCGGACCCACGCGTGTTTATCCAAAGAATCTCGTTTGGTCGGCTGTTGTGTCTGGTCCGGGTGATGGAATTCAAAGCAAGCAGTTGAGGCTAGAGGCAGACAGCAGGTTGCCAGCAGGGACGGACGGCGGGGGGGCCGTGAAGGTTGCAGAAGTGTTGGGGGGGCACCGATGGATCAGGGGGCAGCTCCGTGTCACACCCCCTGTGCCCCTACAAACGCAGTTAAGATGCAGTCAAACTCCCCCCACACGAGAGTACAGTTCAAAAGTTACTCAGTCTTACGGCCCCCTCCACGATGATTTGTAGCTTCCCTGGGCAATGTCTCTGTCAGCTGTCTTCTCTCCCGGTCTTTGTGGAGCATTCCAAAAATGGCAAGCAAAGATAAGAAGATGATTAATCACGGGTCCACAAACAAACAGCAAAACAGTTGGGTCTGGGGGCGTCCACTCCCCTCCTCCGGGGAGCGGGTCGGCAGTCCTCCCCCCTCCTCCGGGGGTTGCAGCTGAAGCAATAGCAGTGTCCGAGGGCAGGCATGGGGGGGCTGGCAGGCAAGCTGGTAGCCGACGGCAGCAAAAAAAAACAGCAAAAAAAAAAAAAAAAACGAAGAAAAAGCGTCTGGCCCGGTCGGGGGGGGGGGGGGAACTAAAGCAGGGGCAAAAAGCAAGGAAAGCCCAGGCCAGAGGGCAGCAGGAGAGTGTGAGAAGGGAGCCTTCTTCCCTGTAGAGGGTAGAAAGTTTGCTATAGATTAATTAAAGCACCTGAAGCCAGTCACCTAATAAACCCCCCCCCGCTTCAATTAGACAAAGGAAGGAGCTGAAGCGGAATGGATTGGTGTTGGAGCAGAGAGCAGTCTAGAAGGGAGCAGAGGAGAGTTTGAAGAAGTGTTGCGGTGGGCTAAGAAGGCCAAGACCTTAGGTAAAGGGACACCCGGTTTGTGCAGAGGGAGGGCAGGAAGCCCCACAAGCTGAAGGACAGTAGAGAGAAGTAGCCCAGGGGAAGGAACCACTAGTTTAAGCGGTTTACCGCTATCCCTAGGGCCCTGGGCTGGGACCCAGAGTAGAGGGCGGGCCCGGCTCCCTCCCTCTCCACTCTCCTCCTCTAGGACACTAGTTGAGCAATTAATACCCCAGTTCAGGGGTGAGAAATGTGCCCTGAACCCTCCCCAAGAAGAGAAAGCGTGAGACCCATCAAAGTAGTGCCGGCAATTTGCCACACAATAAAGAATCATAATGTGATAACATTTGTATGCAGTTATGGCATTTTAAGCATTGTAATCTGTCATAATGATGCCAAGTCACAACACCACAATGTAAACCTCACAATATCATACAGGACAAGTTATAGAAAGGAACTGATAAGGATACTATTTACTGTTACTTATACAGCATCAACATACTGATGACACATAGCTGTTGAACTACACTATTAAATATGGTTGTGATGACTATGCACTTCAGATTAATATGGCAAGGCATTGGTTTGGAGGCTCATGTCACTATGTAAATAGATCAGCCTAGAGGCTTGGATTCATATCTGGTTTAGTTGATGTAGGAGAGTGATGAAGAGGAGCCCTGCCTAAGACTTCTGATCCCACTGGTAAGTGAACATTGAAACCCTGTGATTCAGGTGGAAGGCAAACAGATCTATCATTAGGAGACTGAATTCCTTTATCAGGAGATGTAACATATCCCAGTGTAGATTCCCATTCTGGATGATCTACTTTTTGCCTGCTGAGCCAGTCAACTGTAACTTTCATTTTTCCCTTGGATGTGAATGGAGTGAATTTAACTGCACATTTTCCGCTGCCCAAGTCGTCAGGAGGCGAGCTTCTCCTTGAACTATAGATCTTGTTCCCCCTTTGTGTATGCATATATGACCTGACTGAGGATTTGTCTGGCATGATCAGCACATGAGAAGAGTCCAGATATGGGAGAAGATCCTTGACACCATATTGGATTGCCCTGACCTCTCTCCAGTTTATGCTGTGTTTGTTCACCTTGTTTGGATCAGATCCCTTGGACAGTATTCAATCCCACATGAACACCCATATCTCCATGCTTGCATCTGAAGTGATAACTGTCCTGACTGGTTCACCTATTGGAAAGCCTGACTTGAATCTCCTTGGACTCATCCACTGTCTGAATGACTTGAGAATCCTCCTGGGGAGAGACACAAGGAAGCTCTGTAGCAACCTCATGCAAGCACAGGCTCACACAAGAGGACACTGACCCCAGAAGTGACACAAGTGAATAATGGGTACCTCCCTTGAGAGGAGGACTGTTTGAATAAGATTCCTCAGCTTCTTCTGTTTTTCCTGGAGGGGGGGAAAAAACAAAACTTTGTAGAGGACAGTGCCCATCTCCACTTTGAGATGGGGAATCTGCTGAGATGTTGCTAACTGACTCTGTCACAAAACCATGGCTTGGCAGCATCCTTATCACCTGAATGGTACCATCTATGATTTTGATCCTGGATGAGGCTCGATAAGGAGATTACTCAGGTAATGGTAGACGTGGCTCTTTCCTGTCTGAAAGCAGCTATTATTACTATCAGTACTTGTGGTGCGGTTACTAAACCAAAGGGTAAGGACCTGCACTGGCAGTGTTTCAAGAACAAAGCACAGGAAGCATTTGTGAGACTGTCAAATTAGGATATGGAAAGAGGCATCCTTCAAATCTATTGATGTCATACAGTCCCCTTTGATGATGGCAGCTAATGAGGATATTAAGGTCTCTGTCTTGAATTTTGATTTCTTCATGGATTTTTGAAGTAGAGAACTACCTTATGGCTTTTTTTGGGGAGCTGGGAGCAGGAGGAACTAGGAACAATATGGAGTGTCTGCCTCATTTCCTCCATATTGCTCTCATTTGCAGGAGATCTAGGGTGGCTGTCTGCAGGGCCAGACTCCTCCTGTTCCTCAAAGAGCAACACTTAATTTGTCATGTTGTACCCCAGGCTGTTGTCATGTTGTACTTCATGAGAAGGAACCTGGCACTGAGGATTATCTCCCATGTGCACACTATGAGGGTGAATCAGGAACCATGCAGCTGCAATCTGCAGATTTCTGTGACTTGAGGGAAACAACTTCCCTCTGTTCCTCTGAGAGCACCTCCTAGAGGACTCCCCTGAATCACTCTTCAAAAAGATGAATGGGATCAGAGAGAGCTCTTTTTGTTTCCTTAGAGCTTTTTATTGGGGTGTCACAGGGGTCTGAAAGTCCGTTTCTTAACTCTTCATTGACCATCTTCCTTCTCCTCCTCAGATGGGAAGAGAAATTTCAGACTGAAGAGTTCTCTGGGGAGGTGAAGGGAACTTTGTGGTTACTCTTTCAAGCAGCTTTCTCACCCTGAGAAAGAGGGAGGGGGGTCATACTGGAGCTTGTGTTGGACTGGGTCTGAAATGGGCTTTCCAGGCTCCCACACTTTCTTCAAGGAAGATTCCACGGCTGACCCGATCCCAGGAGCACCAAGGCTCCAACCCTAGAAGTTCAACAGGAGTCTTTAGCCCACTTACTGCACTGGGAGACAACACTTAGCTGACAGTGCTAGCATTCACTGGCTCAGGGAGTAGCCCTGAGCCACTGAAAGACTAGTTGCGGGGGGGCAGAAGGAAGGGGCATTTGCTGTGGAATGGAGGGAGAGGTTGTGCACAAAGGTCCCTTACCAGACTCTCCTTAGTTTACTCTAGGTCCCTGTCCGTAGCTCCCTATCACTGCAGCAGCTGCAGAAGAGGGGCTGGGGAGCTGCTCTGCAGTCAACAGTTGGTGCTGTAAGCACAGGCATTAGCAGCTGGGCAGGAAGCTTCCCTGGCCTTTTGATACTGTGCTTCACCCCACACACCCCTGCATGGGGGAACCACTACTCTCAGGACTGCCTCTTGTGCCAGTCCATGGGTGCTAAGGTGCTGCCAACTGCTTCGTGGGAGCTCTCTTGTTCTGGAAGGGAAGTGGAGGAAACACTGCCCCGGCCGAGCATTTGAGGTGGCCTGGGTCTCCCCAGAAGAACAGGTGCAGATCTCCAGCGAGCCAGCCACTCAATTCACAGGGAGGTGCAGGAAATGCAGCATCTGGCTTTCCCTCTTCTTAGTCTTCTCCACCAAACTGCACTCTGTATGGGTGAGCAGGGGGCACAGAGAGTCCCAGTGACAGAAGAGATTCCCTTTCTCCCCACTTCTGACAAAGACAGACCCTGACAGCCTAATAATTTTAAGCCAGTTTTTTTCTTAAGTTTGCTCTGCAGCAGGCAGAAACTGGTCTGCCAGCCTGAAGATGAGGCAAATGAAAAACTGGCAGTTTCTCAAAGAAATACCTCTTACCTCTCCTGCCAGTATCTGACAGACAGGTTTGGTCTGCCTCCAAGGTTACTAGAGCAGATACCCAATGTCAAAGATTTGTGGACCTTGCTACAAACAAGAGAGGGGATAAAATAATTTAGCATCATCCTTTGAAAATGCAAATTTTGTGGAGGAGAATAGTCTTGTTACTTACTGTCAAACTTTGTGAAGGAACCATAATTAATGACCATTCCCAATGCTAAACATTACATGGTCTGTCTGCATTCTGGTGCAGTATGGAAAGTATGTGACAGCTGGAGGAACTGTGAGTGAGCCAGAGTTATTTTAATGATCATTGTTACAGCTTGCTTTGCTTTATCTGCATACTTGAGCAGTCCACTGAATTTGGGAAACTTCAGCCTAAATTTTACGAAGTCATACTATATATATATATATATATTCCAGATTGCCATGGCTTTTCTAGTCTTCTATGCCTTGTGTTTCATGGCTATTGTCAGGGTTTTTACCTGTGACTGGTTTAGGGTTAAGGACCATCTTAAATGTTTTCCTTACATACATATCTGTAATCTTTTACAAGATGCTGGAAGGACTTCTCTTTGTAGAGACCACCAATCTATTTTGAGGGTTAAACTTGTATTATGAAGTTTTGGTCCTCAGCTATTGCTGATGAAGAAAATGAATTCATGGAGGATTCTGCTCAGGTGGTACCTTATAATAATAGGGCATATGAGGATGTGTGGTGAGTTGAAAAATAGTTCCTAGGAATTACTTCTATAGCATAACAAATAGATAGCTCTTCTGTATGTTACCTTGTCACTTCACTGACTTTCATGTTATGTGGTTTATAGATTTTTATGGCCAGAAGGGACCATTAGGTTCATCTAGTGTGACCTACTGTATAACAGAGGATACAGAATTTCACCAAGTGATTCCTGCATCAAGCCTATAACTTCTGGATGAGCTAGAACCTATCTTTCAGAAAAAAACATCCAATCTCAATTTAAAGACTTTAAGTGACAGAGAATTACTCCATCACATAAATTTGTGCTTTATTCCTAGTCTGAATTTATCTAACTTCATCTTCCGGCCATTGGAACTTGTTATACTTTTGTCTGCTGAATTAAAGAGCCCTCTACTATCAGAAATCTTCTCCACATATAGGTACTTACAGGCCATGATCAATTCAACTCTTAACCTTATCTTTGATAAACCAAATAGATTGAGCTTCTTTAATCTCCCACTACAAAGTAGGTTTTTGAAATCTCAAATCTCGAAATCTCAAATCAATCATCACTTTTCTGAACGCCTTCCAGTTTGACAACATCTCTTTTTGAAGTATGGACATCAGAATTGGATACAGAATTCCAATAGTCATCTCACTAATGCACTAAACAGTGGTAATCCCACCCTACTTCTACTCAATATTCCCTTACTTAAATCCATGAATTGTGTTTGCTCTCTGAAGTTGGCCTTGATCAGGGGATTGGGTACCTAGGAGAAGGGGAACATAACTGGCTTTGTTGTACTAAAATAATGTGGTGGAGATAAAATAGGTGGAAACAGAAAGGAAGGAGATTCTTCCTGCTGTAAATACAGGAAGCAGAACATATGATCATAGCATTCTTTGTATTCTCCCACAGAGCGGAAGCTAAGGAGTTTGATCACTGTGAGCCAGCTTGAGCTGGGAACCTTTAATTAAGAAGGCATGCATAAGCATCTTCCAGACTTGAAACTAACTAATGCTGCCCATATGCAGGGGACATGCAGTTCTTGAAACCCATTTCACTATAAGATGCCATGGTCTGCTATAGTGGGCAGACAAAGGAGGATTTGAAATGAGATCCTGCCCTGCTGGTACATTATCCAGCAATAATATGGATACCAATGAACAGATTACCCAAAGTGGATTTCCAGTGCAATGGTGTTTGGCAGAATATTGAAGAAGAAGAAGAATATCTGAAGAAGAGCTCTGTGTAGCTCAAAAGTTTGTCTCCTTCACCAACTGAAGATCCATCCTGATAGGCAGGTTGGTCTATTCCTTTGTTTCAAAGTATTTGCCTCTATTTGCATTTAGAGGGAATCCACAGACAGAAAATAAACAAGGGAGTGTTTTGTAAGGAAGCACTTGCTTGCTGTTAAAACATTTACTTGATGTCTTAAAAACCACTTAAATGGATTGGTCCATGGATGAAGCCTGGTTATTTAAGTTGTGGATTTTTTTCTTTCTCGATGGGCATCTGTAAAAGTAATATTTGAAACTGTGTTTGTAAAAATCTACTTTATAACCTTGGGAGAGGGCTACAAGTCCTAATAATGATACAATTGTTCTACTACTTGCAATATATTTGTCAAGTGAAAATATATGAGAAATCTTAGTGTTGTCTGTTTGTATGCATGGCGAGATTTTGCTGAATGGGGAAAACAGGTGAGAAATGGTGAACTAAGACCCCTGCACATTCCAAAATTTAAACCTGTAAAAGCGAAAATGAATTTTGGGGAATTCCTAAATGCTAACAGCTGTTTGGCCATATCACAAAACCAACATGCAACTTGGTATGATGGGCAGCCTTTCACAGAACAGGGGTTGGAGGGAAAAAGTGAACTGTACTGGCAGAGCTATGTGCCAAGGTTGGCACGGTGCCAATCCAAACTATGCCTGGCTCATCTAATCATTTCATCACTTTCATTAGCTAAACTTATAAAGAAAAGAAACAAAAGTCACAAACTTGATGAGAGCCATGAAACATGGATTTTTTTAAAAACAGGACCCCATCCAGGAAGAGAGTTGATCTTTAGAAGATACTAGAGGCTTTTTGATAGGGAAAACATTTTGGGGCAATCTCTGTATGTTCCTCCTATTTTGTTTCACAGTTGTATTGACCGAAACCAGTTCACTTGCAGCTACTGAGGTATCTTATTTCTGTTTACCAAATGCCTCTTTCTCCTTTTGAGGTTTAGGCTGTGGCTTAACTACAGAACTTGCAGTTGTGCTCTCCTGACGCCTTAACTATTCCAGCCCCCGCGAGCGATGGCAGCTCTCCCACCGACAGCACTGTCCACACCAGTGCTTAAATCAGCATAAGTTATATTACACAAGGGGTGGCTAATTCACACCCCTGAGCGACATAATTTGTCAACTTATGCTGTAGTGTAACATAGCCTTAGTATAAACCCACTAAATAAAGATATTTCTCAAATACTTTAAGTGAAATGGAAATCAACTACTGGGGACTAGATTACTGCTCACTTCAACTGAATACTTCAATTCTGCTTTTTTCAAATTCAAAAGTTAACTAACCAACTAAATAGTGAACATAACAAGGAAGTTTTGCAGTTGGTTTTGTCAGTGAAATACACTGAGCTCAGCAAAACAATCAAACACTATGAGCAAACTAGACATTCCTGGCAGCACCCAGTGTTTGAAAAAGTATTTTATAAAAAGAAAAATCAACACTCGTTGTTTCTTGGCTTTCATAATATTCCCCCTTTTTAAAAGGTCAGTAAATATAGACAGATGGTCAGAAATTGACAAAAGACAGTATTTACTTGAAAAATCCACCTAACAGTTGAGGATATACTCAGTGATAAAGGTGCTTTTAAAATGTATGCTAAAAGCAAAATGATGATGATGTTAGGCTGTTTACTTGAATCTACCTCATAAACTAGTGTCACATGGGCTGAGTTAAACCTCACTAAAACTTGGGGGCATAACCAATTATAACTTCATTATAGATAATAGCAAGATGCCATTCAACCTTCCACACAAACTTCCTTGTGGCTGGACTTTACAAAAACTAGACAAGCCATTTACAACACTCACGTTACTTCTCTACAAAGGAAAAAGGACACTAAACTATCTAAACTACTACATGCCACAAGGGGCCACAACAGTGGTTCCCTTAACCCACCCAGCAATATTGTAAATCTATCCAGCTATATTCTTAGGACATATTCTTCTTCTGGGCTATCTCAGGGCCTCTCCTTCTGCTCCTCCACCCCCACAAACATGATACAGTTTTGTGGTGACCTAGAATCTTAGTTTCAACGTCTCCGAATCAAGGAATATTTCCAACACACCTCTGAACAGCATACTAACCCACAGAGACCTTCCTACCAAGACTACAAAAAGAAGGATTCTGGGTGGACTCCTCCTGAAGGTCGAAACACCAGACTGGACTTCTAGAGTGCTTCCACCGACACGCACGGGCTGAAATTGTGGAAAAGCAGCATCACTTGCCCCATAACCTCAGCCATGCAGAACACAATGCCATCCAGAGCCTCAGAAACAACTCTGACATCATAATCAAAAAGGCTGACAAAGAGGTGCTGTTGTCATCATGAATAGGTTGGAATATGAACAAGAGGCTGCTAGGCAGCTCTCTAACACCACTTTCTACAAGCCATTACCCTCTGATCCCACTGAGGGTTACCAAAAGAAACTACACCATCTGCTCAAGAAACTCCCTGAAAAAGCACAAGAACAAATCCACACAGACACACCCCTGGAACTCCAACCAGGGGTATTCTATCTGCTACCCAAGATCCATAAACCTGGAAATCCTGGATGCCCCATCATCTCAGGCATTGGCACCCTGACAGCAGGATTGTCTGGCTATGTAGACTCTCTCCTCAGGCCCTACGCTACCAGCACTCCCAGCTATCTTTGAGACATCACTGACTTCCTGAGGAAACTACAATCCATCGATGATCTTCCTGAAAACACCATCCTAGCCACTATGGATGTAGAAGCCCTCTACACCAAAATTCCACACAAAGATGGACTACAAGCCGTCAAGAACAGTATCCCCGATAATGTCACAGCAAACCTGGTGGCTGAACTTTGTGACTTTGTCCTGACCCATAACTATTTCACATTTGCTCCAACCCCTCAGACAGAGACAAACACCTACAAGATCTCTGTCAAGCGTTCTTACAACTACAATACCCACCTGCTGAAGTGAAGAAACAGATTGACAGAGCCAGAAGAGTACCCAGAAGTTACCTACTATAGGACAGGCCCAACAAAGAAAATAACAGAACGCTACTAGCCATCACCTTCAGCCCCCAACTAAAACCTCTCCAATTCATCATCAAGGATCTACAACCTATCCTGAAGGACGACCCATCACTCTCACAGATTTTGGGAGACAGGCCAGTCCTTGCTTACAGACAGGCCCCCCAACCTGAAGCAAATACTCACCAGCAACCACACACCACACAACAAAAACACTAATCCAGGAACCTATCCTTGCAACAAAGCCCATTGCCAACTGTGCCCGCATATCTATTCGGGGACACCATCATAAGGCCTAATCACATCAGCCACACTATCAGAGAGGTGCAGGTGAGCCAGCCTAGCAATGTGATATATGCCATCATGTGCCAGCAATGCTCCTCTGCCATATACATTGGTCAAACTGGACAGTCTCTACGTAAAAGAATAAATGGACACAAATCAGACATCAAGAATTATAACATTCAAAAACCAGTTGGAGAACACTTCATTCTCTTTGGTCGTTCGATTACAGACCTAAAAGTGGCAATTCTTCAACAAAAAAACATCAAAAACAGATTCCAAGAGACTGCTGAATTGGAATTAATTTGCAAACTGGATACAATTAATTTAGGCTTGAATAAAGACTGGGAGTGGATGTGTCATTACACAAAGTAAAACTATTTCTCCATGTTTATTTCCCCCTTCCCCTCCACTGTTCCTCACATGTTCTTGTCAACTGCTGGAAATGGCCCACCTTGATTATCACTACAAATGGTTCTCTCCCCTCCCCCCCGCCCGCTCTCCTGCTGGTAGTAGCTCACCTTACCTGGTCACTCTCGTTACAGTGTGTATGGTAAGACCCATTGTTTCATGATCTCTGTGCATATAAATCTCCCCACTGTATTTTCCACTGCATGCATCCGATGAAGTGAGCTGTAGCTCACAAAAGTTTATGCTCAAATAAATTTGTTAGTCTCTAAGGTGCACAAGTACTTCTTTTCTTTTATTAAATCCTCTGATTATTTGCTCTCATTACCTAAATTGCTCTCTCCCTCCCTGAGAGATTCCCATTTCCAGTGGCTTCTTTAGGCCCTCCCTGGTTATAAAAAGTGCACTCATCCAAGCAAGGAACAAAACAAAAACAAATCACAGTTGAGCAACACAGATCAAATTTCAAATATAGCGTGTCCAACATGAAATACAATGAACTGTTCACAATCAATCCATGTAGTAAAACCATTCACACTGACCCAAAAAATGGCAAGGATATTTCAAAAGTGAATAACTCTAAGGACATTGTGATCAGCTTTATGGACACTCCCCCCGAAGGAAATTCCCAACAGGTCTGAAATCTGGATAAACATCCTGAAGTCTGGATTACAGGGCGCTCCTGCCCGGCTCTGTAACTCTCACCCACAGACACCCTTTCCCTAAACAGGTTCTGTTTCCCAGCAAGCACAGGTGGCCTTACAGGAAAACAAGATGGCTTTCTCCACTCCAATGTGGTTGAGAGGAAGAAAGTAGGCATGCGCCTTCTTACAGTGTCTTCAGGGATTATCTCTTTCCCCCCATCTCTCACCATGCTTCCATGGCTTCTCTTTGTTGGGTCCCCTTCCACTTTCCCTTAGTTGCCTCTGTTTGCCCTGGGTTGTCTCCTTTTCCTCATCCCCATGGGGTTCCCCCTTCCTCTCCCCTTGTGGTCTGCCCACTCCTGCGTAATGCTTCCAACCCCCACGGGCTGCATTTCTTCTTGCCCCCATGAGGATTCCCCTGGCTCCTTTCCCCCACCTGCCAGTGTCCTGGTTCTCCATCTTCCTGAGGGGCTGTCACTGCTGTCCCAGGCACAGGCAGGGGCATCGGTAGACAACCACCACTTAGACAGGCCTTCCTTCCTTCCTGGCAAACCAGAAGGGTGGCAGGAAAGGAGAGTAGAAGGAGAAGGACAGGCAGCTTCTGGAGGCTCCGACAGGGACAGTGACCCCTAGTAACAGGAGGAGAGATCTTCAGCCAATGTTTCCCAGTTACCATTGCATGAACCAAACAGGGGATCATGGAGACGGAGACAAGGCAGAAACCAAGGACTGTGCCAAGAAAATTGGGAATGTTTGCAACTATGGCATATGTCCTCTCAGCCTGGCGTGAGATCACAGGCTCCAGCTCATTATATGTAAGCTGACATAATAAATAGGCTGTCAGATGTTGTACTGGCAACCCCAAGCATTCAAAAATCATGACGCTCACTCAGAAATGATGTCAAGTATCAGAGGAGTAGCCGTGTTAGTCTGGATCTATAAAAGCGGCAAAGAGTCCTGTGGCAACTTGTAGACTAACCAACGTATTGGAGCATAAGCTTTCGTGGGTGAATACCCACTTCGTCGGATGCATGAAATTTCTGTAAACAATAAATGTGGGGCTCTTTATATTTGGTTTCTGTTTGAGCCTTTAGGGGACACGTGGGTCACATTTTCAAGCTTTTCTCCACCATGATTGCTAGAAACTTACTTTTTTTAAAAAGTGAAAGCTGAGACTCTCATCTAATCACATGCCTCGAAAGGCTGGTGCTTTAAGCAAAACACCAAATATCCTGAGACTCGTGATGAAATTGTGAGAGCTGGCAACACTGGAGATAGTAATGACATTCAACCCAGATGATTACTGTCAGATTCTTTCACTGCCTGTCTTTCTTTGTACCAGCACCTGATGTATCATGTGTGACCAAACTGTTCTATCTGTTTGTGAGCCAGGTGGCAAGTTTCTGTGGACAGTGACTGTCACATACAGAACTTTGGTGCTCCGTAAGAACTTTGGTGCTCACTGCTGCTCTGGGCTGGGATGCATGCTGTGTAGGCATGCCTGGGGAGTTTTAAGGCGTTTCTACCACAGTGGAATTTCAGGACATCCTGACTGTGGTCTCTAGATGCTTCCACAATGCAACTTATTTATAGTTAACTAATAGGTCTGGCATTTCCTAATAGTAATGATCATGGCTCCCGTCTCTGTACAATAACCCTGGCCACACAAATGGCAGCAGGATTGGGACCAATTAACAGAATCTAGTATCTTCAACCTACAATGAATATCCTTGCATTGTCCTCTACACATTCTGTTTTCCTGTTGTCAGCTCTTGTTCAGAAAAAAAAACTATACAGCACCTCTAAAAGGTGCATCTGTCAGAACACCAGATATCAAGGGCACTACAAAGCCATGCTTCTCCCAGGGGCTAATGTGGGGGACAGCAGAATGTATGTGGGCTCCCTGCAGCCTTAAGAAAGGGATAATGTGACAGAGGACTATTGAGTGCTAGGATAGGGGATGCTAGAAGGGAGTGACGCAGAACGAGAGGTGAGAAGGAAGTGATGATATTTAATGTATTTCTGTTGGTTTTGTGCTAACTTGCTTCTGCTAATCTATCATGTTTGAGATATTTCTTTTTCTGTTAGTTTTTGTTTTCCATTAAGGTACTTGTTAGCTTTCAAAAGTATTTCATGCTATAAACACGATTAAAATAATTTTAGGCATTTAAATTAACACATTGGGCTGTACCATTTGCAACTCCCTGCCCCAGTAACAGGTCATGATAATATTCTGTGTGTATATAGTCTTCTCAGGGTGTACTAAACAAACCAATGTATCAATCGGATGGCCTTACCTAAAGCAACCCCATGGGACGCAGAGTGCCAGGTAGGCAGCTTTGTGTGTTTGGCGCAATAGCCTGTGGAGAAAGGTGTCTCTAGCTGGGACACCTAAATGCAGTGCCAGGCATTGTCTGCTTCTCCTCTGAGCAGAAGCAGCTTGCCAGTTCTTGCTGTTGCTTGCTGACACATGTTGCTTACAGTGTAACGAGAGGTGGTTTTAGTGCAAGGTCACAGAGCACTATATTCTACTTGTCTGGTCATTTAGGTCAGTGGTTTTCAAACTTTTTTTCTGGCGACCCAGTTGAAAAAGATTGTTGATGCCCACGACCCAACAGAGTTGGGGATGAGGGGTTTGGGGCATGGGAGGGGCTCAGGGATGGGGCAGAGGGTTGGGGTGCGGGGCGGAGGGCTGCGGGGGGGGGGCAGGAATGAGGGGTTCAAGGTGTGGGAGGGGGCTCTGGGCTGGGTAGGGAGTTGGGATGCAGGAGGGGATCAGGGCTCTGGGCTGGGATGCAGGCTCTGGGGTGGGGCTGGGGATGAGGGGTTTGTGGTGCAGGAGGGGGCTCCGGGTTTGGGAGGGGCTCAGGGCTGGGGCAGGGGATTGGGGCACAGGGTTGGGGCATGGACTTACCTCAGGCGGTTCCCGGTCAGCAGCACAGCAGGGACCGCGCTGTGCCCCGGAAGCAGTCAGCAGCAGGTCCAGCTCCTAGGCGAAGGCATGCAAGCGGCTCCATGTGCCTCTCGGTCGCAGGCAACGGCCCCCCCAGGTCACATTGGTCAGGAACCAGACAATGGGAGTGCAGAGCCAGTGCTTGGGGCAGGGGCAGTGTGCGAACCCCTGACATTCCTCCCCTCCCTCCCCCCCCTATCCCCCCCGCCTAGGAGCCGGACCTGCTGCTGGCTGCTTCTGGGGTGCAACACAGTATCAGAACAGGTAGGGACTAGCCTGCCTTAGCCAGGCAGCACCACTAACAGGACGTTTAATGGCCCAGTCAGTGGTGCTGACCAGAGCCGCCGCGCCCAGTGCCTTACATTCCATGACCCAATATTGGGTCGTGACTCACAGTTTGAGAACCACTGATTTAGGTGATGGGAGGACAAAAATCATATTCAGACTTCCAGTTCATTTCTTTGACAGCAAATGTTGCTATAGCTAGGGCTGCAAAATGGCTCCCATAGTAAAAACCTACTTGCAGACAGTCCTAACTTTATAACATTCACATTTGAAGCTGGCAGTTTCCAGGCCTGGTGTCTGCCCAAAAGTGATTTTCAGTGTGTGTGTGGGGGAGAGGGAGGGCGGCAGGGCCAGCTCTACAGTTTTTGCCGCCCAAAGCAGAGAAAAAAACTGCCACCGCGGACAGCAAAAGGAAGAAGCTGCCGCCGATTTGCCGCCATGGCTGGCAAAGGGGAGAAGCTGCCGCCGCGGCGGGTGGAACAGAAAACCTGCTGCCAAATTGCCGCCGCGGCCGGAGGAACTGCCGCCCCTTTCTAACTGCCGCCCCAAGCACTCACTTGGAACGCTGGGGCCTGGAGCCAGCCCTGGAGGGAGGCTGAGTAAATAGATAAGCTTGGGGAAGAATGGCTCAGCAGGTTTTGAGGTTTATCTCTTATTAGAAAAAATCATGTGACTGTTTTTAAATAGATCTGGAGCTGAAATGGCAAAAGCTTTAAAGATACAATTTAGCATAGAAATTAGGCCTTATTCCAGAGGAAGATGGTTTGGCTTGACTGAGTTATGGGTGTCTGAAAAGTACCTACTGAACATGCACAGCAGAATTTTTTGCTGAAATTGTTAAGTGCACACCTAAGAAATGATGGCTGCACATGCATGTGTAGCTAACCTTGCTTCACAATGAACTGACTAGTCTCCAGAATGGATTCAAACTGGCCTGGAAAACTTTCCAACTGTTTAGGAAAATCTTGGAGCTGGTAAAAGGATTCATGTCCTACTTCATCTCCTATGGATTTTCTCACCAAGATGCCCCTTTAGACTAGGGGAAATGTTCACAAGGCTGAAGGCATGAATAAGGTTGAATATCAACCTTAACTCTGCTCTTTTTGACTAAATGCTAACATGATGGGCAACACTATACAGAGGTAATCCCTGGATAGCAATTACTAGAATTGGTATGACAGACATGCCATTCATTAAGATGTGAACCCACTCTAGGACTTCAGTTCCTTTTATATGGACTTTTATCCATTTTTTAAAACTTTTCCCCTCATGACTATTGCCCTAGTTTCTCAAGCTGCCCCCTCAATTGTTACATAACTTTCTAATACGTCTGACTCTCGTCACTATCCCTGTTCACGGTAAGAAGGCAGACCCAAAACATTGTGCTTGCTGTTTGAACAGAGGTGGAGAAGAAAGTAATATTATACTAGGTGAATCCTGTTATGCCCATCTTATATAATACACCCTTGGTCTCCTATAATAATTGCCAGTTATAACTTCTAACTCTGAAATATGAGATGAACTGATTTAATTTTCAGTTAGTGTATTAAGTATTCTCTTCTTCTATTTAGAGGCTTATAGAACCAAAGACCACCTGAATGGTCTATAACTATTCTTCCTATAAAAAATGAATGGTATCCCTAGCTAGCTAGGTCCAGACGAAACACTTAAACCTCAGACCATACCCCTTGGAGCTGTAATGTATGGGCCAACACTAGCCAGGCTCAAACCCCTAGCACTGCCTTGAGCACTATGGAGAGATCCTGCCTTGCTGCTTTCACCAGGAGAAGAAGCTCCTTACCCCATTCCCCCATTTTGCACTGATACAGCAGAAGTCAGAATTTTGCCAAAATAGAGGGATTATTTTTCCACCAATATAATACAACCACTTCTTGGGTGGAACGCAGCAGCTATTTAATAGCACCTAGAAATGTCAAACAACAGCTTAGGACACAAAGTGAAGAACACCATATCCAATACAAACTTCAGGGGAAATCTAGCTAGGCAAAATGTCATTACCTGCTGGCAGAATTTATCCAATTCATCATCAGCTACTATAGTTCACCCAGTCTTGGATCATTAACCAGCCCATTGCTAATTGCTAGGAAATACCTGACCAGAGGTCATTATTTTGTATACACAATGAAATAGAAAATGTAAAGAGAAAAATAAAATGAATTTACTTTTTATGTTGAAAAGCTAAAAGTTGACAGGCTCAAGACACTTCCCTGTCCGTTGACAGTAATGCTCTTTTCTTATCAGTGCAGTAACCAATAAGAATATAGGACTTAATTCTTAATATTCTTTTAGGTTTATAATAATGCATGAAAATATTGATGTTAGCTAAAGGCCTGATCCAACTTCCATTAAAGTCAATAGAAAAACTCCAATTGACTTCAGTACAAGTTGGATCAGGGAGGGGATATAAATAAATTACAAATAAGTACAGCATATTTTGCTCCAGAAGAGCTATTATTATTTAGTAATGTCTATTTAGTACAGTAGCAGAGGTTTTCCATATCCCTACTATACACTTCTCTTATATACACGTTTTCAAAAGAAATCATGTTAAAAAACTTTTAAACCCCTCTAATAATTTCTGTAAATGGCTCCCACGGAACTGTTGCAATGTCAATGCAATTGTTTGACTGAACTTCATTAATACTCTAAAGATGCCTTAGAGCTTTATTGACTCTTTTAACGGCATCATTAAAGTAATAATATTTTCTGAAGGATGGATTGTTACTGAACACTTTCTTCAGTGCAATAGGAATACCAAGACTTTCCTTCCACATTAAGCATGTATGTTTCACTGTTCCATCTGTGAAATATATACATATATTTCCTGATGTCAGCACAGTCAAACACTGCTATGACAGTATGTTTGAATTCCACTCTAAGGGTTTGTCTACACTACAGCTGGGATCGACGCTGCGGTGATCGATCCACTGGGGGTCGATTTAGCAGGTCTAGTGAAGACTCACTAAATGGACTGCCGATCGCTCAGATGTCAACTCCAGTACTCCAGGGTTGGCCTTACCATGAGGCAAACTGAGGAGGCTGCCTCAGGTGCCAGACTGTGGGGGGGTGGGGTGCCATTAGGACCCAGCGTGTAGAAAATTGTGTCTGCTGCTGGTGCATATGTATTCTCTCTGCTCTAGATGC
This sequence comes from Caretta caretta, assembly GCF_965140235.1. Classification (NCBI taxonomy): domain Eukaryota; kingdom Metazoa; phylum Chordata; order Testudines; family Cheloniidae; genus Caretta; species Caretta caretta. The sequence goes on from NC_134209.1 coordinate 90,903,355, forward strand.
ACAGAGATGGTGGAGTGCTGTGCTGGAGGAAGGAGGGCACAAGAGACATAACAGGCAGGCAGGAGAAAAGGCGAAAGGGAATAACAGAAAGCAGCAGGAGCTGCAGGGAGAGAGGAGGAGGAGCCTCTTATGTGCCTCTCTAGCATCCCCAGGAGCCTGGGCTGATTAACACAAGCTTTCAGGGAGCTTCCTGTTTCCTGCTGCTTCCCTGAACCCACTTGAGGAGAACAGGCAGTCAACTGAAGTAGTAGGAGCCAGTTAGGCCCTTAAGACGCTGATATCTTCCCTCACTCAGGCCCTGCTACCAGCCTACTTATTTGGCCCCTTCAATTGAGTGTTGAGAGCCACTATAGCTGGCACAGAACAGCAGTCATGAGTGAAAGAAGAAAACGCCCCTCTGGGGCAGCATTCAGAAAAAGAAAGAAAGCAAAGGAAGCTTTTCTATCTAAGCAGGAAGGAGCTCTCCTGAAATACATATACACAAATGTTCACAGTGAGCCATCCGGCCCCAGTGAGGATGTGAATGGTGAGGAGATGCCTGATCTTCCAGTTAGTCAGAGTGCAGGTGACCTGGCAGCTACTGCAGCATCCATATCTCCATCTCAAATGGATGTAACCATGCACATTCCTGAAGAAAAGTGTAGATCAGAGAAGAGTGTGGTGGAGGCACAAGAAACAGCTGCTGATGAGTTTAGTTCCTTAAGTCTAGATGATCCAGGACTGTGGACCCACTTGAGCAGTAGCCTGAGGGACTTCTTTGTACTGCATGGGCCGCAGCAAGTGAAAAACTTCATGTTCCCCAAAGACAATGAAAATAGAAGTTTCCATCCAACACATTACTGGCGTGAAATCCCCAATGGTGACACAGTGGAGAGGCCATGGCTTATGTACTCAAAAACCCAGAATGCTGCCTACTGTTTTTGTTGCAAACTCTTCCAGTCTAATGTTCCAGCCACATTGGGTTCTACAGGAACAAAAGACTGGAAGAATCGGTCCCATGCAGTTCTCATTCATTGAACTTGGTGGTCAGTGATGCAGCATCAGCTTCTAGTGAGGCTGCTGAATTTTTTAATGTAATTCAAAGCATCTATGTATTTTTCTCTGCATCAACTCATCGATGGCAAATTTTGAAGCAATATCTGGGAACATCCTCTCTGACACTGAAACCACTGAGTGCCACACAATGGGAAAGTTGAGTGGAGGCGATAAAGCCTATCAAACACCAAATTGGGAAGATAGATGATGCCATAGTTGCCATTATGAAGTATAATGCTATGACAAAAAGAAAAGGAGTACTTGTGGCACCTTAGAGACTAACCAATTTATTTGAGCATGAGCTTTCTTGGGAGAACAGTGGCAGAGGGAAATGGAATCACCAGAAACATACATAACTTCAAATTTCTGTGTGGCTTAGTGTTGTGGCAAGACATACTGTTTGAAATAAATGTTGTAAGCAAGAGACTCCAAGGTGTTGACCTTGATATATCTGGAGCAATGGAACAACTGGACAAAGCAAAGTCATAGCTACAGTCTTACCGGTCAGATGAGGGATTTCAAAACATTCTGAAGCATGCACAGAAGTTGGCAGAGGAACTTCATACTGAAGTTATTTCCCCACCCATTCAAAAATACAAGAGTCACCGCAGAAGAAGACATTTTGATTATGAGGCATGGGATAATCCCATAAGAGACCCCAAACAACAATTCAAAGTTGAATTCTTTAACCAGGTGCTAGATTGTGCAATACAGTAAGTTGAAGAACATTTCATGCTACTCAAGGAACACAGCAGTATATTTGGGATGTTGTATGATATTCCAAAACTCTCACTATGCCTGAAGAAGACCTACACCAGCAATGCAGGGCACTAGAGACAGTGTTGACACATGATGACATGCGCGATATTGATGCAAGCAATTTAGGTAATGAACTGAAAGCCCTTTCAAGATACATTTCAGCAGGATCAACTCCAAAAGCTGTTCTGGAATATACGTAGACAAATAGGATGACCACCCTCTTTCCAAATGCTTTTGTTGCTCTGCGCATACCTCTAATGCTTCCTGTAACAGTTGCCAGTGGAGAACTCAGCTTCTCCAAGCTGAAGTTAATAAAAACACTTCTATGCTCCACATTGACACGGAGAGGCTGCATAGCTTAGATTGACTTTCGCCTTCAGTGTAGACAAGGCCTTAGATTGTGTTCTTCTTAGGTTGTCTCATCTAGAAGGTATATATGGAGTGAAGATCTTTTCCATAACTATGGTTTCTTGTGGTGTTCACTTGCAAACTGTGGTGACCTTTCTGCATCCATTGTTAGGTTTGCCAGGTTTTGAAACAGATTTCCCTATTCTTTCATAGAGAGGTCTTGAGAGAGTCCCCTCACCCTCTCATCAAGGAATTAACACCAGTAACTGTGTTGCTACAGCTGTGCCGGTAAAAGTCGAGCAGTGTAGCTGCTGTTTGTAAGCTCTGTTGCCGACAAAAACTTCCACCCCCAATCAGCGACGTTTACGTTGTCGGCAGGAGAGTGCTCCTGCCAACAATGCGCTGTTCAAACTGGTGCTTGTTGTCGCCAAAACTTTTGTCTTTCAGGGGGTGGGGAGTGTTTCAACACCTGCGAAAAAGAAAAGTTTTGTCATTCAATTGCCAGTGTAGACATAGCCCAGGAAAACGGGTCAGGGGGGAGTGTTAGGCTGGAACCAACTCAGCCACACGGACAAATCAATGCACAGGGCTTAATAAAGTTCTACTTGTTCAACTTAACTTGCATTCAGCTTCACTCTTTGCGAATGAAACTTCCAGTACCTTCAGTATCTGAGCTGCTCACAGACTTAAATAACCCTATCCTCACAAACCCCTGTGGTGTAGGGAAGTATTATTATCCACAGCTTACAGAGCAAGAACTACAACACAGAGATTAAATGACTTATTTCAGGTCATACAGAAAGTTTGTGACAGAACCAGGAATTGAACAGAGGGATCCTGCATCCCAGTCCCATGCCTTAACCACAAGACCATCCTAGCTAATTATATGCTTATATTGATGCCCAGCTCTGTAATATCCTTCCTCTCCTCTGAGTCTGCTCAGATGCCAATTGAAGTCAGTGGAACAGCTTCTATTGACTTCACTGGGCACTAGAATGGGCCCTGAGAGAAAATGTGTGCAGCAGGTGGAATTGAAAATGTAGGTCAGTTCTGCTAGCAGCAGCATTGCTCTCTGGAGCCAGCTCAATCTGAATAGACATGTTAACGGCAGTGAGAGCTCCTAGCATGGTACTACCATGGTTTTTGAAGCAGGCATTAGAAAACAACCAGCTTCTATGCTGTGTGTTCCAACAGAGGCTCCTTCTTTGTTGCTGAATGCAGGAAAAATGCACAGTCAACTTTAAGACGGTTGTTTTTCTATCATAGTCAAGAAAAGAAGAATTCAGTCTCTGTCTATATCTGCAGTCCACTCTTACATTGCATGTCAGCCAATCCTGTCCAGGTGTTAGTATGCAGATATGTATTTTGGAAAAAAATCAACTATTAGAGAGTTTTATTGTTATTGGTGATATAACAGGCCAGAAGTAAATGAAGCTATGCTAATTTATACCAGCTAACAATCTGGCCATAAGTATATTGATAATACTCGTCTCTGGTCTACTATACTTATAAAATATATTTAAATTCCAGAGCTTTGGAGCACTGCTGATGAATTTAAAGAAACCCAGTTATATGGCAGTTATTTACATAGAATCATAGAATATCAGGGTTGGAAGGGACCCCAGAAGGTCACCTAGTCCAACCCCCTGCTTGAAGCAGGACCAATTCCCAGTTAAATCATCCCAGCCAGGGCTTTGTCAAGCCTGACCTTAAAAACCTCTAAGGAAGGAGATTCTACCACCTCCCTAGGTAACGCATTCCAGTGTTTCACCACCCTCTTAGTGAAAAAGTTTTTCCTAATATCCAATCTAAACCTCCCCCACTGCAACTTGAGACCATTACTCCTCGTTCTGTCATCTGCTACCATTGAGAACAGTCTAGAGCCATCCTCTTTGGAACCCCCTTTCAGGTAGTTGAAAGCAGCTATCAAATCCCCCCTCATTCTTCTCTTCTGCAGGCTAAACAATACCAGCTCCCTCAGCCTCTCCTCATAAGTCATGTGTTCTAGACCCCTAATCATTTTTGTTGCCCTTCGCTGGACTCTCTCCAATTTATCCACATCCTTCTTGTAGTGTGGGGCCCAAAACTGGACACAGTACTCCAGATGAGGCCTCACCAATGTCGAATAGAGGGGGACGATCACGTCCCTCGATCTGCTCGCTATGCCCCTACTTATACATCCCAAAATGCCATTGGCCTTCTTGGCAACAAGGGCACACTGCTGACTCATATCCAGCTTCTCGTCCACTGTCACCCCTAGGTCCTTTTCCGCAGAACTGCTGCCTAGCCATTCGGTCCCTAGTCTGTAGTGGTGCATTGGATTCTTCCATCCTAAGTGCAGGACCCTGCACTTATCCTTATTGAACCTCATCAGATTTCTTTTGGCCCAATCCTCCAATTTGTCTAGGTCCTTCTGTATCCTATCCCTCCCCTCCAGCGTATCTACCACTCCTCCCAGTTTAGTATCATCTGCAAATTTGCTGAGAGTGCAATCCACACCATCCTCCAGATCATTTATGAAGATATTGAACAAAACCGGCCCCAGGACCGACCCTTGGGGCACTCCACTTGATACCGGCTGCCAACTAGACATGGAGCCATTGATCACTACCCGTTGAGCCCGACAATCTAGCCAGCTTTCTACCCACCTTATAGTGCATTCATCCAGCCCATACTTCCTTAACTTGCTGACAAGAATACTGTGGGAGACCGTGTCAAAAGCTTTGCTAAAGTCAAGAAACAATACATCCACTGCTTTCCCTTCATCCACAGAACCAGTAATCTCATCATAAAAGGCGATTAGATTAGTCAGGCATGACCTTCCCTTCGTGAATCCATGCTGGCTGTTCCTGATCACTTTCCTCTCATGCAAGTGCATCAGGATTGATTCTTTGAGGACCTGCTCCATGATTTTTCCAGGGACGGAGGTGAGGCTGACTGGCCTGTAGTTCCCAGGATCCTCCTTCTTCCCTTTTTTAAAGATTGGCACTACATTAGCCTTTTTCCAGTCATCCGGGACTTCCCCGGTTCGCCACGAATTTTCAAAGATAATGGCCAATGGCTCTGCAATCACAGCCGCCAATTCCTTCAGCACTCTCAGATGCAACTCGTCCGGCCCCATGGACTTGTGCACGTCCAGCTTTTCTAAATAGTCCCTAACCACCTCTATCTCCACAGAGGGCTGGCCATCTCTTCCCCATTTTGTGATGCCCAGCGTAGCAGTCTGGGAGCTGACCTTGTTAGTGAAGACAGAGGCAAAAAAAGCATTGAGTACATTAGCTTTTTCCACATCCTCTGTCACTAGGTTGCCTCCCTCATTCAGTAAGGGGCCCACACTTTCCTTGGCTTTCTTCTTGTTGCCAACATACCTGAAGAAACCCTTCTTGTTACTCTTGACATCTCTTGCTAGCTGCAGCTCCAGGTGCGATTTGGCCCTCCTGATATCATTCCTACATGCCCGAGCAATATTTTTATACTCTTCCCTGGTCATATGTCCAACCTTCCACTTCTTGTAAGCTTCTTTTTTATGTTTAAGATCCGCTAGGATTTCACCATTAAGCCAAGCTGGTCGCCTGCCATATTTACTATTCTTTCGACTCATCGGGATGGTTTGACCCTGTAACCTCAACAGGGATTCCTTGAAATACAGCCAGCTCTCCTGGACTCCTTTCCCCTTCAAGTTAGTCCCCCAGGGGATCCTGGCCATCCGTTCCCTGAGGGAGTCGAAGTCTGCTTTCCTGAAGTCCAGGGTCCGTATCCTGCTGCTTACCTTTCTTCCCTGCGTCAGGATCCTGAACTCAACCAACTCATGGTGACTGCCTCCCAGATTCCCATCCATGTTTATGCTCCTGCTTTATTTTAATGTTTTTGCATAATAATGTATGAAGTAAAAAAATCCAACTCAAAACCAATTCAAGAAAAATGAAGAGAAAATCTGGTGCTATGTTTTAAATAACTGCTCCCTACATTTGTTTCTAGTTGTAATCAAGGAACAGACTACAAAAATTAAATTAGTTTAGCTGTAAAGGAACAATTGCACAGGATAAAAAAGAAAACAGATTCTCGGAAGAGATAAAGGAAGGAGCTAAAGAATGACTTATTTAGAATGTGTAGGATTATTAAAGGATTTCTTAGCATTAAATTGGGTAATATATCTAGTGAGACAAACAGCAGTCTCAATCTTGGGATACAAAACTCCAGAACTATCAAATGAATTGGAAAAAATCATTCAAACTGAAAATAGTTTTTTTCTTAATGCTGCCTAGCATATTATTGAGATTTATAGAAAACATATGGGAAAGGATGTAACCAAGTGATACCATTCTAAATTAAGAAGTTCTTATTAGAATGTAAATGAGAAAGTACTGTAGGCATTACATGAGGACAACACCATTGTAACTAAATCAGCAGGCAAGATTGGCAGGACATCATGGGTAACATTTTCAAAAGCCCCTAAGTGACTTAGGAGTCTAAATCACTAAGTCTAAGCCTGGGGAAAGGAGTGGGCTTCAGAACCTGAACCAGAACATCTACTCGGCTATTTTTAGCACTATAGCACAAGCTTGAGACTGTAGACCTGGGCTCTTAGACTCGCTGCTGTGGGTTTTTTGGTTTGGGTTTTTTTTTGGTTTTTTGACTGTAGACATACCCTTAGGGGCTTTTGAAAAATGTATCTGATCACTCTTCAGAATATAGTAGATATAGTAGAACCTCAGAGTTACGAACACCAGAGTTATGAACTGACCAGTCAACCACATACCTCATTTGGAACCGGAAGTATGCAATCAGGCAGCATCAGAAACCAAAAAAAAAAAAAAAGGGAAAGCAGCATTTTTCTTCTGCATAGTAAAGTTTCTAAGCTGTATGAAGTCAATGTTCAGTTGTAAACTTTTGGAAGAACAACCATAACATTTTATTCAGAGTTATGAACATTTCAGAGTTATGAACAACCTCCATCCCCAAGGGGTTCAGAACTCTGAGGGTCTACTGTACACTAAATAAAAGGAAGAAATATAGAGAAACTTGAAAGACAAAGATCGTTCCTCAGTTTTGAGTTCAGATATATCTATTAATTGTACAAAAGAAAATGACCGATTGATCAAACAGGATTTAAACCATAATTGCATCAATAATGAGGCACGTAAGTATTTCACTCAAGAACACTGCAGTGGTGCAACAGAAACTTAAAACCAAGACTCCAGGGTTCAGAGGATAGCGCCAGTGCAGGTGCAAACCTAGCAGTGTGTTAACTGTGTAGCTAGTGAATGTAAAGAGGAAACATAGAGGGTGCATTGTGGATGAAGGCTCAATATAAAAAAAAGGTGATCTTACTTATCTGCACTGCAAACATTGCAACACGATTATACTCCAACATATCTCAGAGTGAAACTCAACCGCACCCTCTCCTTCCATGATCATCTTGAGACGGTATCTGCAAAGATAAAAACGAGAGTCAACATAATCCAGAAACTTGCAGGTACAACCTGGGGTGCATCAGCATCACTGCAATAGCACTTGTATATTCAGTAGCTGAATATTGTGCACCAGTATGGAGCAGATGCAGCCATACACAAGTTGTGGATACCCAGCCGTGCATCATGGGAATCCTTAAGTTAACTCCAACACCATGGCTACCTGTCCTCTCTAACACTGCTCCCTCGCCGATACGCCAAACTGCTGCAACATTCTGCAAAGCTCAGTGAATCCAGAAAAACAGTTGTTTTCCTATTCACCAAGACCTTGATAATGCCCCCCCTGCAATGTCTTAAGTCCCGCAAACCTTTCTGGGAACACTCGTTTAGCCTCATGCAATCAGGCTATGATGAGAAGGAGGCTTGGAAAACAGATTAGGCTAAATAAAACTTAAAAAATAAGCACCTTGTGCCAGATCCCAAGCAGAAAGTTCCTGGGTTTGACCTTCCACGGTCATCTTGGTCAACTCTGAACCAAATTCAAACCAACCATGGTTGATGTGGATATCTAATGCACAAATGGAAAATCAAGGACTCACCGGTGTGCAAGCATGGTTCCCCATGACAGATCATTGAACATATCACTACCTACTGCCCAATTTATAAAATATGAAGGAGGCATCACTGGAATAAATTCTGCTACGCTTCATGTAGCCATTTGGCTCTATCAACTTCACGTGAAATTGTAGTTGCTGCTCTACACCAGCCCTATGAAAGAAGAAGACTGCACACATGGTAAGTGTAAGACTGGTATTTTATACAGCTCTCTAAAATACCTAAAGACTTTAAAGAACATGCTAGGGAGATCAATTATAGTAGGGCTACGGACCCACACAAAAACTTTAAATCAATAAACATTGCCATTCTATCTTTGAGATACCACAGAACTGCTCAATAGATTGAGAAGACTAGCAGTTAGATTGGAAAAAACTACCACCCTTTGGTTGCCCACTGCTTACATTTCCACAAACATGTATTTTCTCCAACTTTTTTTCGAGACTAATAGAAGTTGGAAGAGGCCCTCTCACTACCAAAACTGAAAGAGTTGAGCACACCTGGCAACATTGGCTGTCCAGTCAGGGGTGGGGTCATGACTTTGAACCCCTTCTCCATTGCTTAGGAGAGTTGAGCTGGCTCAGAGGTGGGACCAAGCACAATATACTGTTTAAGCGTGTCTCAGTGGAACACCCACACCCTACTGAGAGAATTCTGATCATATCAGACAATGCTGCAGAGTATCTTTCATCACTCCCCAATGCTGGTAACAATATAACCCAATGCAGTATGAATTTGGAAATTCCTAAAAGTAAATGAGAGCAGAAAAAGTTACAGAAAGGACTTGTGTATTGAAATGTGAACTGTGGAGTGGTAGAAATATGCGTAAATAGGGACTGTATTGACTTCAAATGGGAGCTGGATGAGGTTCAGGATGGACCAGGATTGGGATTGTGGATAGCTCCCATGCAAAGGGAGGGGAAGTCTCCTTGCACTTTTGAGAGGGCACAGTCACAGTGTGGCCCCTGTTTTGTGTTTCATAAAGAATTTCAAATTCCAGTGGGTCACAGGTAATGAAGTCCAATAATCCCTTTTATTACTGCAGTCCCTTAACTGAAGATAATTAGAATAGTAACTGGAAGGCAAGTTATATTTGTGTTAAATAATAACAGAGAGGAGAAATCCAACAGGTTTTAAAGTCAGCTGCATTAACATTTCCCTTTTATTTTATCCTGCACAGACTGCCCAACTCTGGACTCCAGGGAGGATGAATAGAGCTGACATCAGGCAATCAAATGTTTGTTGGTTTCATGAAGTTGACATAGAAACAATATACAAATGCAGTTTGAACCATAGGCGCCACCTCTGTGGGTGCTCCGGGACTGGAGCACCCACGGGGAAAAATTGGTGGGTGCTACTCTGCACCCACTGGCAGCCAAGCTCCCTGCCCCGCCCCCACACCCCAGCCCACTTCACTTCCACCTCCGCCTCCTCCCCTGAGCATGCTGCATCCCAGCTTCTCCTCCCAGCACTTGCTGCCGCAAAACAGCTGTTTCACCACATAACAAGCTCTGGGAGGGAGGGGGGAGGAGCAGGAATGTGGTGCGCTCAGGGGAGGAGGTGGGGAAGAGGCGGGGCTGGAGCGGGGATTTGGGGAAGGGGTTGGAATAGGAGCAGGAAGGGGTGGGGCAGGGTGGGGCAGGGGTGGAGTCAGGGCGGGGCTGGAGCAGGGTGTGTCAAGCACCCACCAGCGCCAGCAGAAGTCAGCATCTATGGTTTGAACATCTAATAAGTCAGCTGTTATATCAAATTGAACAGCTCATCCAGCAGCCTGTACACTCAGATTTTGCATTTCACCCTCTATAATATTTTAGATGTAGAATCCTAGAATATCAGGGTTTGAAGGGACCTCAGGAAGTCATCTAGTCCAACCCCCTGCTCAAAACAGGACCAATCCCCAACTAGATGATCCCAGCCAGGGCTTTGTAGATTACCGATGATTTGGCTATAGAACATGAGGAAGGAAAATGGATAATACTGGCAAGTAAGAGTCCAGTTTTCACATTTGGGTGCCTAAAGTAACCTAAATAACGGGCTTGAGTTTTAGAGGTGCTGAGCACCCACTGCTCCTATCTCAATGGAAGGAAGCTTTAGGTATACAGATTTGAAAATTATGGCCCTAAATCCTTATCTATTTAGGTACCTAATAGAAGGCTCACAAATTTGAAAACTGGGACCTAAATTAGGTCCTCATCCTGCTCCCACTGATTACAGCTGCAAACCCCTGCGGACTTCAATGGGAGCAGGTTCATGTCAGCAATTATATACAATGGGAAATAACATCTGCAAGTCTCAATCTCAGAATGGTTGAATGTGGTTATTGTTGCCCCTTTTAAGCCCAAGCAGCTAGTCAAATTGCAGGGCATTCGGGATGTTCCATCTGGAAGTATAAATGTCTGGAGTCTTGTATTTTCCTTGATGCTCTCTTAAAAATTTACAAGGAATGACAAAGTCCTGCTTCTCTGAGGAGGACTCAAGAACAAAAGGGGCAGTTTCTTAGCTTTTAGCCCCCAAACCCTTTTAGCCAACCCCAGACCCCAAAGCTCTCTCTAGCTTTTCCCAAAGTCACACTGTGCTCATAGGCAAGGCTACTGCTTGGCTTTCTTTTTGCCTCTGCCTCTCTCTCTGTTCTGTGTGCTTTGCCTTCCCACCCCCATCAACCCTTCTACCCCCACCCCAAACAATATGCACCAAAATCACTCTGCCCACTCAGCCTTCCTCCTGGGCAGGTTCACCACCCCATTTTGTCATAGGTGAAGGGGAGCTTCTGATTAACTCATCCTGATAGTTATGTTACTGAAGAGTGTGTTCACACCCCATCTCAAAGAAATTTGTGATCAATGCAGTCACCAGTTCTCAGCATAAATTATCAAAACTGAAAAGGTAGTAGATTGTTTTAGTGTTATCATAGATCTTCACCAATTACACTCTCCTTGTATATACCACATTTGGGTCTTATGCATTTAGAAAAATTCTGCTGTTTGGAAAGATTTTGCTGGTTTGAGAGGTATTCCCTATACTTCAAATGGGGAATGCCAATACAACTAGTGATGTCTCTTTAAATGGTAGAAAAACTGGGTGACCACTGTAATTTGTCATCTTTACATTTATTTTGTCATGCTTTAGAAAACGTAAACACGATGCTTGTTTCTGTTCTACAATGCTGCCTTTCTATTCCCCCCTCGTTTTTATATTGTTTTTTCAAAATCAATAAAGTGTTTGAATTTCTATATACATTAAATCTATTTTTATAGTCCCATGTTACTACATTTGATAGATCTTTTATTATATCACCACGAAGTTGAGTGCCACATCATAAATACAATGCACTTTAATTGCCATCCTTAGACAGTGATCCTGAGAATGATGCTGTGACATTCTATACCTTGGGGGAGCGTACTGTAACCCCCATATTCCTCATTTTCATATAACCATGATCTTACATATAAAGCATGCCTTGTAAGGTATCAGGGGAAAGGTCACGATCTGCTGAAAGTCATTTCTCTATCCATATATGTATATCATTAATGAATATGAAGTTATGAGAATTGTGTTGTATGGGGTCACTAAAACATGCTGTAAATTGGGGGATCAGGTATTAGCTCCCCAGAGGCAATCAGCAAGGAAAGTAGCCAACACCTGGGCGGGATGTCAATCAACCCATCAACAGCCATTGTCCAGCAAGGGAACTACAATGCAATGACTCACCTGCATGAGGACACACCAGGGAATTGCTCAACCTTGCTTGGAGAGACTCAGCAATGCCCCACAGACATGCCTGGACTTGTGTTCTACAAGTACATGGACTGAGAGTGTAAAACAGGCAGAGTGGACACATACAGGGCCCTTCTCCTGCCCCCACCTGTGCTGCAAGCAACCAAGACCCTGAGAAGAAGACAAGACTCCAACACAGGAGATTGGCCCAGGTTTAAGGAACAAACCTGTATATAAAGGATTGCAATATCCAGTGGGGTTAGAAAAACAGCTTCATCTTGTTGCTGCCCAGTCTAATAGGGTTGAGAGTTTAGACTGCATGCTTATATTTTATTTTATTTTGGTAACCACTCTGACTTGTTATGCTTTGACTTATAATCACTTAAAATCTATCTTTATAGTTAATAAATCTGTTTGTTTATTCTACCTGAAGCAATGTGTTTGGTTTGAAGTGTGTCAGAGGCTCCCTTTGAGATAACAAGCCTGGTACCTATCAATTTCTTTGTTAAATTGATGAACTCATATAAGCTTGCAACGTCCAGCGGGCACAACTGGACACTGCAAGATGGAGGTTCCTAGAGTTGTGTCTGGGACTGGAGATATTGGCTAGTGTCATGCGCTTGCAAGTAGCTGAAAGCAGCTTACCTGCCAGACGCTGTGTGTGAACAGCCCAGGAGTGGTGGTTCTCACAGCACTGCAGGGTAAGGCTGGCTCCCAGAGTCAAGGATTGGAGTGGCGTAGCAGATCATCGGTCCAGATAACACCAGAGGGGAACATCACAGACGCTACTAGCTCTGTCAAGGTTCCTCCCCCACTCTGAACTCTAGGGTACAGATGTGGGGACCTGCATGAAAAACCCCCTAAGCTTATCTTTACCAGCTTAGGTCAAAACTTCCCCAAGGTACAAAATATTACACCCGTTATCCTTGGAATGGCCGCTACCACCACCAAACAATTACTGGTTACTGGGGAAGAGCTGTTTGGACGCGTCTGTCCCCCCAAAATACTTCCCAAAACCTTGCACCCCACTTCCTGGACAAGGTTTGGTAAAAAGCCTCACCAATTTGCCTAGGTGACTACAGACCCAGACCCTTGGATCTTAAGAACAATGAACAATCCTCCCAACACTTGCACCCCCCCTTTCCTGGGAAATGTTGGATAAAAAGCCTCACCAATTTGCATAGGTGACCACAGACCCAAACCCTTGGATCTGAGAACAATGAAAAAGCATTCAGTTTTTACAAGAAGACTTTTAATAAAAAATAGACGTAAATAGAAATAAAGAAATCCCCCCTGTAAAATCAGGATGGTAGATATCTTACAGGGTAATTAGATTCAAAACATAGAGAACCCCTCTAGGCAAAACCTTAAGTTACAAAAAAGACACACAGACAGAAATAGTTATTCTATTCAGCACAATTCTTTTCTCAGCCATTTAAAGAAATCATAATCTAACACATACCTAGCTAGATTACTTACTAAAAGTTCTAAGACTCCATTCCTGTTCTGTCTCTGGCAAGAGCAGCACACAGACAGACCCTTTGTTCCTCTCCCTCCTCCCAGCTTTTGAAAGTATCTTGTCTCCTCATTGGTCATTTTGGTCAGGTGCCAGCGAGGTTACCTTTAGCTTCTTAACCCTTTACAGGTGAGAGGAGCTTTCCCCTGGCCAGGAGGGATTTCAAAGGGGTTTACCCTTCCCTTTATATTTATGACAAGCTCTCTATGCTCTGAACTCCCATAGACCTTCATGGGGTTCTGTAACTGTAATGGGGGAGAGCTTGCAGAATTGGACCCTTATCTGCAGCAGGTGGAATTATGTAATTCTTAAGAAATATGTTCTAGATCAGTGATACTCAGGCCTCAGTGGTTCAGGAGCCAAATTAGCAATCAACATTGCCCAAAGGAGCCACAGTAGTGTGACTTCATTGTTTCATTTACTGTAGTACTATCTATCTATCTATCTATTTTATTCTCACAGCAAATAATTTAATAACTTTGTGCAAGTTGATAACTTAATTGGTTAATAACATAATAAAAGCATCCTGACTGGTTAATAACTTAGATTGGTTAATAATTAAATCACACAGTGTTTTAATAGCATATGCGGCAAAGAGCCCCGGAAGACACATTAAAGAGCCACTTGTGGCTAGCAAGCCTCAGTCTGAGTATCACTGAACTACCTGTATAATATATGTTCAGTATTAAGTATTTTAGAGTTTTATAAAGAACAAGCTCAACATTTTTATATATATAACAATCTCGTGAAGACATTTCTCTTAGGTTAAATTTTCATTGTTTTCTTTCTGTCTCTGAAAATAGTACACTGTATTTATAATTCTTGGGACATGTTTCAAATAAATCATATTTTCCTGAAGTATAACATGCATTTGGAATGAGGTGAAAGAGAAATGTTGCTCAATGCTACTTTATTTTTAGGGCTATATTACGATTCCTGAGGTCAGAGTAAATTCTTGGAGGGTTCAATTCACAAAGTGCAGAAAGCCTGTGCAGGCCCTTTACACCGCTTACACTCTGTGGTGCCTCTCGCTGTGGGAAGGAGGTGGGGGGCTGAATAGCCCTGCAAGGGGCTCCTCCAACCCCCCTATATGATGCAGGAAGGGCTTTCTTCCAGCTTTGATGAGATCAGCGCAAAGGAGTGGTGTGGTGGTTCCAGGGAAGTGATACTGGAAATGTTTACACTGCTCCAAAACCATTGTGCAAGAGATGTGGAGGGGTCGTGGCCACTATTTCAGCCTATAGCAGCTATACATGGGCAGAGCTACATACCCATGACTTTCCCAGAAATTAAGAAGGGGTTTGAGTTCCATTTCTTCACCCCTTCTGAGTTCATTGCACAAAGTCAAATTAGCTAGTCAAAGAGGAGCACATTTCACTCTTAGAATATTGGCAGGTCTTTTATGTATCCTTATATTTTCTATTATCTTCTATAGTTTTCTTGTTCCAAAACATTTATTGAAATTTTAAAAAACCCTGTATAATAAAATCACACAGCAAATACCTATAAGATATATATATCAAATACATATCCATTAAAATCAAAGAAAAGGGTTACATTTTGTCACCTTGAAGCATCCTGTATTTTAGTCTCTGTTATATTCCTTTTCCCTAGCATTAAGACTCTTTTGAGTCATTCAAGATTTAATGATCTAATTGTGCCAAAGATTCTTTTTACAACATTGTTAATAACATAGCACCAAATCAAAGAGCTGGTGCTCATCACCTCTCAGGATCTGGATAAAAAAATAGTTGATGGGTCCATTCCTTCTCCTATTGAAATCTATGTCAAAATTTCCATAGACCTCAACAGAGGTAGGATTGGGCCAAACTAAAGGAATCCCCTAGCTAGCACAGAACTGGATTAACTTTTCCTCTTTGAGCAGGTAACTTCAAATCTAGATCCAAAACCCTACTAAGCAATTTTTCAGTTTCTTTTCTTGATCATAATTGGCCACCCCTTTCAATAACTCTTAAAGTGTTCCAATTTCCTATTAAGGGAAACATTTTCCTTCACAAGAACCTCTGAATTACTATAATCTGTTTCTATTTTATTTTTGCAGCACTATGAGGTATCTTTCTCCCCTCCCCTCCTCTCCTCTTCCCCCTTCCCCCTTGTGTCAACCTTGTGTTCTATTTACTTCTATTCTTCTTTCTACTTCAGCCAGCCTTAAAGAAAACATTTTTTAAAAAATAATCTCATGCTTTTTAAACCAATCTGATGAATTTAGGGGGCCTAACTCGTGATTTTTAAATGGTTAGGGTTGGCAACATTGTTACCTAGTCAAAGATGCCTACAATTAAAGGCCAGATTATTTTTTACCTGTGTGTAAATGCACCGGGAGGGGAGAACTGCTTTAATTTATACCATTTGAGCAATCCCTGGCCTGTCCTAGGAGTAGGGGACCATAAAGGTGGCTGGGAATCTTTTGCTTCAGAGTTGCACCTTCCAGTTTTGCGCTGAACACAGCATCGTTGGAGCAGGGAATACGAGCCAATGTATGTTTATGTGGCTTTTTAATTCTTCAGGTAAAGATTTTATTGTAATTCTTCAGATGATAGAGAAACATTTGCTGGGGAAATATGTTGCTAGGTAAACTGTGTTGCATTTCTCACACTTTTTTTTATTACAAATTATACTGGTCACACATTTATACTAATTCAGTGGTGTCATAAAACATTTCCTTTTTCAAAGCTGTCCTGCCAGCTAGGATTTGTAAGTCTTTTTAATACATTCTATTTATTTATATGGTATGCATCCATTTGAAATTGAATATTTTAGCACAATATTTGCAGTTAGTAAATGGTTGAGTGCATGCATTATATTACAATGGTAAGATAATAGTTGTGTTAAACAGAATGAAAAACATGCTCAGACAATTGCTGTGTTTGTCCTCCCTCTGCACAGAGTAGGAAATATTCTAGTTTATATGTACATCAGCTGAAAGTACATAGCAGAAATGCAATTCAAGATTACAGAACAGTAACCTCTAAGCAAAGAAGGTCTCCGCGCACATGAATTAGAAGTAGGTTATCAAGGTCATCTCAAACTGCCTGTGCTTGTAATTCAGTTCAATATTTCAATGATTTTTCATACTATATATAATTTACCAATATTCCAAAACCATAACTGAAGCACCAATATTTAAAAAAAATAAAATCTATCTTAAAAGTTTTATCCTGCCAGCCATGACCATAGTATCTGAACACCTTCCACGTAAGATTTCTAATACTCTTAGCCCTGATCCAGGGCCCAGGAAAGTAATTCAGAATCTTTCTATTCACTTGGATCATGCCATGAGAACAGTTCAGGTCTGTAGTTCACAATCACATTCACAATCTTCAACTCACTGTCATACAGTGAGGGAAGTATAAGTTATGGGCCGTATGCTGCAACCCCTACTCACAGGAGTAATCCTTATTTGCTTTCAGTTAGATTCCTCAAACTGGTAAGGATTACTCCCGTGAGTAGGGGTTACAGAAGCCTGTGTTTGTTTTTGAGCTAATGCTATTGTAGACTAAAAGCATAAGACAGATGGCACTATTAGTGTCGTGTACTGATATACGTTTATACAGGGAGTTTAAAAAGAGCATTTTTATTCAAAAAGTTATTTTTTGTCTTTTATTATTATATAAAATTATCACATCCTTTTGCGGGGGATATTCCATAGAACTGGAGGAGCTCAGTGAACACTGTTAATGAAAGTTGGAGAGGTGTAACTGATGAAAAATGTTTACTGAATGTTGATCACATTGTAGTACCATAAAATGTAGCTCTTCAAGCATCATTGGTAACTAGTTAGAAGTGAGGTGGAGGGAGCAGGATCTGACCCTGTTCCCTTTAAAAGTGAGTCAATCAAGCTTCCTAACCCACTAAATAGAGTCCTGCAGTTTCTTCAAGGATGGATGGATTAAGCCAAGTTCTGCTCAGTTACACGAGTATAAATCTGGAATAACTTTTTTGAAGTCAGCAGAGTTACTCAGGACTTGCTTATCAGATCAGAAACAGGCCCTTGAACTGGAAAGTCCACCTTCCTGACCTACAAATGATGAGCTTCCTCTGAAAGCTGTACAGTGGATCATCATCATTTCCCAAATGTGACTTACTGACAGAAAGGGGAAGTTATGATCTGCACTGCATCAACACTGACCAGCTGAGTTTGATATATTAGGAAACTTCCTTAAGACAGAACTGTCAATCACATGCTGTCAGTGGAGATTTCTCAGAGTCACAGTTCAGGGAAGTTGCAAAAGATGAGAGGGATTTCAACAACTGCAAACATATTTTAACTTTCACATAGTATTAATTAATTTTGTACAGCCTTTTTCATACCCTTTCAAAGCACTTTGCAAACCAATGTCTATTTTGATAAAACCAGGTAGTCTAGTGGCCACGTCAACAAGCATGGTAGCTGTTTCACACTGAGCAAGAGCTCTCATGCAGCTGTAGAAAAGGAGGGGGGAAAAACAGCATCTACAGGAATAGACTGTTAAAGGTGCCATCCTTCTGTTGTGATCTTAAACCAATATCCCTTTTCTCTATCCAGCTACAATTAGAGCAAGGTCCACATCTCACCCGTTAGTGGATCCTAACTTTGCATCCTCTCCCTCTGACTCATTCTCCTCTTATTTTCTTTTTCTTTGTCTCAGTCACTTAATTTCTCTCATTCTTCCTTCTCAGTTTTCATTTCATACATATCAGCAAAGTTAACTGAATATTGTTAAACTCCCATAAAATGATAGTTTCCCTTTAAAAAAATAAGCGTTTACTTTTTCTTCCCAAACAAATTCACACCGGATCTAACACACTTTAAATAGGTTTCAGAGGAACAGCCGTGTTAGTCTGTATTCGCAAAAAGAAAAGGAGTACTTGTGGCACCTTAGAGACTAACCAATTTATTTGAGCATGAGCTTTCGTGAGCCACAGCTCACTGTGGCTCACGAAAGCTCATGCTCAAATAAATTGGTTAGTCTCTAAGGTGCCACAAGTACTCCTTTTCTTTTTACACTTTAAATACTTCCCTTCAAAGTTTTCAACCCATTCCATTTCACTCTCTGAGGTAAACGGAAGTGCTGCAACACTGCAATACTACTGTGTACTGTAAAGAGATGGACATGCCTAGTCTCACTTCCTCAGCCTTCCTCATCCCGTTTAAATGTATTACTGTATGTCCGGTAGTTACACTTATGACCTTTTTACTATGCAGTTGGCTGCAGAATGGCACATGGTTGAGTTTTCTTTATTGTGATTTGGAGTCACTGATTCACCATATGTCCTCAGTTAATAAGAACATTGATGCAGGAGTCAGCATGACTTGGCTAGTAGAATTGTTGCCTCGAGGTAAAGTTTAGTGTTTCATAGGTTCAACTGCCACAGCAAAAACATAAACTTATACCCTTGCTGATGCATTACAGCATATTACTAATGTAGTGCTGCCCAAAGGTGCCACATACTTCTAAAACTACATTCAACCCTCTATGTGCCTCCAGCAGCGTCGCAAGATTGTCATGACAATTTTACCAGCCAACGAACAAAATCTACTCATCCACCCTTATGTGGTGGTGGTGATGGTGATGGTGGTGGTGGTGGTGGTAGTTGAAAGGGAAAAAAAGTTACTTCTTGTAATTGTCAAAAAAACCAAACAACCCACCCTATGGCATCTGTTCAGGAGGAATCTCATGACTTGACAGCATTTTTTGAGCAGTTAGGTGATAACCATTGTATTTTGTCTGACATTGACACTTCCAGTAAAACAGAATCTAATATTTAAAGATGTGAGGCTAATTGCTGAATGAATAGTGGCCACCAACACCATCACTGGATAGCCAGTATCCAGTGCTTAGTTTATGCTGAGGCTTGCCAGGGCTGAGCCCTGGTGCCTCTAGGCTAAGCAGTTCATAGCCCTGGTGCCTCTGGGCTTGTCATGTTAGTTATGAAAGTAAAAAAAAATTGCTTGAGTCCTGGTACTGTATAAAACTTCTCCCATCAGCAGTGCAAAATCCATATGAAATCAGTGATAGAGAACCCACAAAATGTCAGGGTTTTGATAAATATTCTAAAGATTGGAGGCTTATGTGGACCTATGGAGGCTCCACTAACTCGCATGGCCATTCAGTACACAGGCATCCTATCCTTAAACATGTTCAGGATCCTGCTGCTCTTGGAAGTAGGGCTAGTGGCCTCTATCCCTTCCAGGACATTTTATGGAATAGGAAGTAAGTCTGCTCTCTTTTCTGCCATTTTTATGGGTCATCTCCTCATGAAGAAAGGGAGGGACTGATGGCTGCCCTTAGCAAAACCTTGGGAAAACTTCAGCTGGAGCAGTGGCTTGAAGGGGGAACTTCACACCATTGTTCTCCTTGGTCCAGAGATACTCTGAACACAAGACAGAAACCTGAGACAACTGTTCCAGGAACAATGAGACTTGCCAAATATGCTAGATTTTGTATTTAGATTTGTGATTTACTTGAAAAAAGTGTGTACAAAAAAAATCACATCTAGATAATACTGCCTTAAGACAGCAAGTTTTTCCTTCTGAAGTATTCATTTACACTTAAATTTAATTTACGCATGAAACACTGCCTCCACAACTGATTTTTCCTCAAGTAGTAGAATACAAATGTCATATTTGTTTCATCTAGAATGCCAATTTTTACACAAACCACATACTTTTTAAGGGGGAGAAAGAAGGGAGATTTATCATCACAAACAAAGAGCGCATATAGAGGTGAAAATCCATACTTCCTCTAGGATGGTAAAATACCAGCATAAGACAGCTTTAGTAAGGAGGCTCCTGCCTGCTCCTCAAATGCTTGACATTCACTGTGATTTTCACACATCTGCAATGTGACAGTCATGGTCAAAATGAAATACAAAAAGTTCACATAGGTTATTGTGCATTCTGGGATATCCTTTCAAGTGTACTGAAGTTATTATGGTCATGCTAAATGGTTAAGTTTTCCCAAAGTCACAAATCAAGACCCTTTGGGTGCAGATAAGGCCTTGTGTCTGGAAAATGAAAGTGTGTAATAATTGTAGATTTACAGTGGGGTAACTGAATTTGGGTACAGAAATTTTGGGTGCAGATGCACTTTGACGTTGTCTCTCTGCAAAATGTAAAAATCCTTATGCATATGACATGGTAGTCTGACCTACAATCAGTTTTTTCTAAGACACAAGCTTCATGCAAACTCACACAATAGACAACAGAATTTCTTCTGGATAAGAAGAACTACAAACAGCTTTGTTTTGCATTGTTAATGCTAAAGTTAAACTCTTAATAATTTTTGGAAATGGTTCATTTGTTGACATTAATAATCTAAGGGTGAGCAAAATAACCAGTGGTACAAAGAGAGAGCAAGGACTAAGATTTTGAGTGTTACAGTTACACCAAGTAAGACACAGATCCATATTCACTAGAAAATAGAACTTCAGAAGTGGTCCTGGATAAAAATAGACAATGATAAAAAGATGATTTAGTAATAGTTTAAAGTTGTGTGCGTTTTGGTTTTTGTATTTTTACGCTCTCAAAAGCATCTAGAGTGGACATTTTTCAATTTTCCCTCCACATGTGTAACATCTGTTCATCATCATGTAAATATAGTGACAAAAGAAAACTGCTGGGCCAAATTTTGTTCTGTTATACAGGTGCAGCCACATTGAAGTAATCTGGTATTGAAGGGTTGTATCTACCAGGCACAACCTCACTCGTTGTTGCAAGTTAGGGGTTACTTGCTTTGTTTTGGAAACAAACTGAAAAGGATCTGATGAATTTCAAAATGCACTTGCGAATGTATATCCAAATTGATCTACTTTGCTAGAAAAAAGGACTTAAAAAATATTATTCTGCAGTGTTGGGGTCCATCTGCGACTGCTACTCTTGCAAATAGTCTCAATGTGGGTAGTTCTGTTGATGTCAGGGGGATAGCTCATATGAGTACGGGTTGCTGGATCAGGCCCTTAAGCATGAAGTTTACCTGTGCTATACTCTTAGATATGCAAAACCTAAAGAAACATACATAAAATCAGCCAAACAGCATTTTTAGGCAGAACTTAATTACCAATTTGTAAGACTTCAAATGAGACAAAGTCATAGTCTGATGAAGCAAGTTCCTAAGATGTTGTAATTCCTATCACTGCTTTAAGTAGCCGACAAAACCTCCATATTCACCAAAAGGCCAAAGCACTCATTCCACACAGCTCAGCACTTTTTGTTTCCTAAGGAAAAATTCCCTTTAGACTGTAAGGCTGACGTGTGGACGATGTTCCTACAGAAATCTCTATAGCAGTTAAAACTGGCTACATGATGGCAATGTTAAACGAGTTTGCTGATTGGCTAGGACACTGCAGCTCAAAGTATGTCTGGACGAGATCCAAAGTCTTGGAATTGTTTTGCCATGAAATCTGCTTTTTTGGACAGGAAAAGAGCAGGCAAGCAACAGGAAAGTTTGACTGACTAATAGCTGAAAGGGGTTTCTTGATGAAAAGCTTGAAAATCAAGCCCTTCTCTCCCCCCAAATCCCTTTGGAAATTGTTTCCACTCAGCTGCTCAGTGTTTAATTCAGGATTACATTCCTGCTTTGCTAGTTCATTAAACTAGGCCTCATTCACAATTTGTAAGTTATATAGATGTCTGTCTGTTCTTTTTAAAAACCTGATATGAAAAATTCATCTCTCACTGGGAACATGCTGAAACTTCCAAATAGAGTAAGAATAACACATGCATAACAGATAGTAACTAGATCGGGGTAGGCAAGGGCGGTACGCAAGCTGATTTTCAGTGGCACTCACACTGCCCGGGTCCTGGCCACCGATCCAGGGGGCTCGGCATTTTAATTTAATTTTAAATGAAGCTTCTTAAACATTTTAAAAACCTTATTTACTTTACATACAACCATAGTTTAGTTATATAATATAGACTTATAGAGAGAGACCTTCTAAAAACATTAAAATGTATTACTGGCATGCGAAACCTGAAATTAGATTGAATAAATGAAGACTCGGCACACCACTTCTGAAAGGTTGCCAACCCCTGAACTAGACTATAAAGCAGGGGTCTCAAACATGTGGCCCGCGGGCCTTCCTGCAGCACACCATAGGTGCCGACTCCACCGGAGCAAAGTTCCCCTCCCTCTGCCCCCGAGCGCGCCGTGTCCCCGCTCCTCCGCCTACCTCCCAGTGCTTCCCGCCGCCAAACAGCTGTTTGGTGGTGCTTAGAACTTTCCAGGAGGGAGGGGAGGGAGGAGCGAGGAGGCGGAGTGCTCAGGGGAGGAGGCAGAGAAGAGGCGGGGCCAGGGCAGGGATTTGTGGAAGAGGTTGGAATAGGGGCAGGGAAGGGGCAGAGTTGGGGAAGGGGTTGGAATGGGGCAGGGAGGGGGCAGATTTGGGGCGGGGACTTTGGGGAAGGGGTTGGAATGGGAGCGGGGAAGGGGTGGGAAGAGATGGGGCAGGGGCAGGGCCTCATGGAAGAGGTGGAGTGGGGGGCAGGGCCGGGGGCAGAGGAGGGAGGCTTTAACCAAAGTAATTCTAAAAGTAAATGCATGTTTTGTCATTTGAGTGAGGTGCATTACTGAGTGTTTATATTTTATTAAAACCCCTCTTTGCATTACAGTTTTAAAAAAGTTATTACATTGACTTTTAATAGCATACTATATTATTCTTCTTTTTTTCATTTTTGACTATACTTTTGTATCATTGTATGGAAAGGTTTCAGTGATGTGGCCCTCAGGCCAATGTACTAGTCCTCATGTGTCCCTTGTGGTGATTTGAGTTTGAGATCCCACCTATACAGCATGGGTGGTGGGTATCATAGGCTGGGGGAGGCTGTGCCTCCCCAGACAACCTGGAGTGGCACCGCCTATGCGCCACCGCCAGACCCCCTCCTGCCTGCTTCTAGTTCCCCTTTCCACTCTTCTGTGACTGAGAGGCTGGGGCAGGCAAGCTGGGGCTTGTGCTCACAAGGCCTGGGGCTGGGGCGCTAAGGCTGGGGCCACACTGTGCTGCCCGCCTGGCACTGGGGTTGGGGGCGCTGGAACCATGTTGCCTGCCTGCCCAGGGCTGGGGGTGCTCCAATCGCGCCACCGGCCCGGCACGCTGGAGCTGGGGGTACTGGGGCCAACTCACTTGCCCAAGGTTGGGGGCACGCAGGGTGGCTGGCAGCTGTGGGGGGGGGATGCTCTGCACTCCAGTGGGGAGGTGGGGGAGAAGGTGATGGGGAGGGGCAGGGACTTGGGTAGAGAGGCCGGGGACTAGCCTCCCCACAGCTCATTCACCCTCCGCCCATGCCATACAGTAAGAGCAGGGGCCAGCCAGACTGATCTCTTAGACTCCAGTTGGGTCTCAGAAGCAGAGTCTGAATGAGCTTTCCCCCGACATCAAGTGATGAGCTGGGGAAAAAGACTTCAGGAACAGACCATGTTTGAATAGATATGTCTACTCTGCCTAGGTGTGCAGCAGGCACCTATATTATTCTTCATTTTTTTTCATTTTTGACTATACTTTTGTATCGTTGTATGGAAAGGTTTCAGTGATGTGGCCCTCAGGCCAATGTACTAGTCCTCATGTGGCCCTTGTGGTGATTTGAGATTGAGATCCCACCTATACAGCATGGGTGGCGGGTATCATAGGCTGGGGGAGGCTGTGCCTCCCCAAACAACCTGGCGTGGCCCTGCAGCAGGCAGAGCTTCTTTACCAAAATGACGACTTTTGGCTGGTTTTGGGTTACAAATCACCCTAGTATTTGAATACAGGGGTAACGAAATGTTATCTTTATTGTACAAGTAAAGGGCAGCAGAACTGTGATTAGCATGCCCTGATTGAGGGGGTCACCCTAAACTGAACCTCACTTGCGAAGCAGGGGACAGAAATGCCAAATCTCAGTGAAGATAAGAATGGGTGGGGACAGATGTTTTCAGCTGGCGGTGTGGATATTGCCTAAAGAGTCCTAGATACTACCTCGCCTGCTCCTCTCCAGCATTTAATGACAGAGCTGATTAGACTCAATTGGGAGTCCTTGTTTCCACTTTATGATTCCTAGAGCCAGTGTCACTGCTGAGCAGGTCTAGGACCTTAGGCCTTGTGCTGGGACAGTGAAAGACAACACAGGGGCTGCACTGGCTGGGAGGTTCCTCACTACTGACTGAAATCACTGAGAGCTGAGTGAAGCAGTGGAAGCTCAGAACAATGCATCGCGGAAGTGTCAGCAGAAGCAGACAGTGGCCAGCAGCAGTAGCTGTGAGCCAGGTGCAGAGGCAGCAGCAGAGGTATTGCTCAGTGCCCCCCACCCTGGGATAGGAGATGAACCCTGTGAACACACCTCTGAACTCTGGGTCTTGGCTAACCAAGGACAGCCAACCGGGGTGGGGTGCAGTGAAGGGTGAGGGAGTGATGTGTTAAAGGGACATTCATTTGTCAGACTTTCCCACCACAAGGTGGGAAACTGAGGCAAAGTGCACTCAGAGGTTGGGTTTGCTTATGGTCACATTCTTTTGAATGTGGTTCTGGCATTTTCCCAAGCTAATGCTTGGTTTCCCTTTTCTTTTTAATAGAAACTGTCTTTTGTTATACACAGACTCTGTGCTTATGAACAGGTAAGTATTGCCTCTTAAAGGTTCCCAGGGTGGTGGTAAATTTCCCCAGATTATTGGGTGATGTGGCAGAATATACCTCTCTGTTCAGACTCTACACAGTATGGTAATAATCTTTGTACACGTTATGCCTTTTAAGGTATCATTTCAAAACTCATAATTTTCTGGTCAGTATTGTCCTGATAAAATATGTGTAGCAACATTGTATAATATGAAGTTTTAAGATTCCCCTCTATGATGTTAAAAAATTCACATTCAAAACTCACTTAGCACCAAATTGGTCAACAGGCCTGTCTTGAACAAAGGAGTGTATGTTTGCCTTTGTTTGCATGTAAGCAGCAAACAGAGTCATTATTAGATAGGGAAAACAAACAAAGCTCAAACAGGTGAAAAAGAAACACAGAGAACATCCTTCCACACAGACTCTATGTCTCTGAGTTCCCAGCTGGAAATGTTTTTCAAAAGGGGGATTGAAACTATAAAAAGGAGTAAATGCTCCAAGACACACACACTTCCTTTTTCTTCCTGTCTGTCTCTGGCATTGCACCTAAGACAACAAAGGAAAACAGCCGTGGGACTACTGGGTGAGGAGGAGGAGGGAGGGAGGGAGAGGTCCTGACCTGAAGAGTTTGGTCAGTAACCTTGCTGGAAGCATGTGGTAAGAAATTTTGCTTGAATCTAATATAGTTTGTTAAATTAGGCACTAGTAAGCTTCTTATCTTTCTTTTTCTTGTAACTATTTCTGACTTTTATGCTGCATTATTTGTAGTCACTTTAAGTCTCTCTTTTTGTAGTGTCAAAGTTTGACTCAGACTCACAATTTATCAGACCACTCTGTTTTATTAGCAAAGCTGCTCTGCTAATACATTTAGAAGTGAGCCCCCCGAGTGGGGCTTGTGTCTTTTAATTTATACAGTTTTTTGGAGAACAAGTTACAGAGAAGTTACAGACAAAAGAAGAAAAAGATTTTAGTCACCACCCTTCGAGATCCCTGAGACCAGTCACTTATCTTCAATTACCTGCCACCCTTAACAATCTCCTTTAACAGCTTCCAGTTAACTTAACTAATTGCCCTTCACACCTTCCATTCTGATGCCTGCTTCTTAGACGTGCTGGCTCTATCTTAATTGCTTCTCCATTCAAAAAGCTAACTGTCCCTACGTGTGCTCCCTCAGATACTTTGTAACATGTTTTGGCATGCCCTCTCATATACAATGTATCCAGCATGTCCCCTTATACAATGTTATACTTCCACAGTAGTTAATAAACATGTTTTATCTAATCCAGTGTTATTAAATTGAAGGGTCTGGGGGCTTGTCTACACCACACAGCTTTTAGCAACAAGACTGCGTTGACACAGCCTTGTCGCTAAACGTCTGCGTGTGTAAACACTCCTTGTTGGCACTTTTGCCGAAAAAATACTTCCAGTCCCGCGAGCAGTGTTTGCTTTGTTACACTGCCACTTGCTGCGGAAAAACTTTTTTATCTTTTTTTTTGGGGGGGGGGGGGCTTTTTTAAGTACCAGTGAAAGACAAAAGTTTTATTGACAACTTGGCAGTGTAGACAAGCCTTAAGTAACTATTTAAGATAATTAGCTGGCATATTATTGCCTTAAAGGAATAATGGACTTAGTGTATTTGTACTGTCCAGGAGAGGGCTGGGCAGTAGAGGACATACATTTCAGATGGAAAATCCAGCATTGGGGGTTTGTTGGGGTCACCATGCAGTATAATCAAGGCTGGTGAGAGTCAGGGTATAACTAGGTGGGCCGCAGTAAGACACACAGACACTCAGGGTGTGACTTGCACGCTGGAAGGCTGTTTAAGTGGCCAGGTAGGAGCTACTTCAGCAAGGCACTGTAAGACACCCCAGGTTGCAGGGCAGGGGTGAGACCCCACACTGGTCTGAATTGAATCCTGGTATGGCAGGAGTGGGGGCTCAAATCAGTTGTTTTGCATTGTTGAGAGAAACCCCTCGCTATTGAACCCGATCCTTGTTGCTCCTGACTCCACTTGCCAGAAAGGTTACAAAAGTTTGGTCTTAACCATTGAGATGGTCTTGTGTATATTCAGTACAGTACTTGCTGTATTCTTTATACTCCAAGTTAGTCTTATATATAGGTTCATTGGCCAAAATACACCACAAATGTATTGCCATTATTATTCTCCAGGGAATTTTTTCTACTGATATTATTTCTAGAGAGAGGACCTGATTCTGCCTCCGTTGGAAAATGTTGGCCCCAGATTTCAGTTGAAGCAGATCAATGGTTAAAGGTGATTTAAAAACAAAGTACAATGATCTGGAGAAAGGGATAAACTGTGAGGTGGCAAAGTTTGCAGATGATACTAAATTGCTCAAGATAGTTAAGACCAAAGCAGACTGTGAAGAACTTCAAAAAGATCTCACAAAACTAAGTGATTGGACAATAAAATGGCAAATGAAATTTAATGTGGATAAATGTAAAGTAATGCACATTGGAAAAAATAAGTCCAACTATACATACAATATGATGGGGGCTAATTTAGCTACACCTAATCAAGAGAAAGATATTGGAGTCATCTTGGATAGTTCTCTGAAGACGTCCACGCAGTGGGCAGCAGCAGTCAAAAAAGCAAACAGGATGTTAGGAATCATTTAAAAAGGGATAGAGAATAAGACGGAGAATATCTTATTGCCCTTATATAAATCTATGGTACGCCCACATCTTGAATACTGCGTACAGATGTGGTCTCCTCATCTCAAAAAAGATATACTGTCATTAGAAAAGGTTCAGAAAAGGGCAACTAAAATGATTAGGGGTTTGGAACGGGTCCCATATGAAGCTAGGACTTTTCGGCTTGGAAAAGAGGAGACTAAGGGGGGATACAATAGAGATATATAAAAGTGGTGTGGAGAAAGTGAATAAGCAAAAATTATTTACTTGTTCCCATAATATAAGAACTAGGGGCCACCAAATGAAATTAATGGGTAGCAGGTTTAAAACAAATAAAAGGAAGTTCTTCTTCATGCAGCGCACAGTCAACCTGTGGAACTCCTTGCCTGAGGAGGTTGTGAAGACTAGGACTATAACAGGGTTTAAAAGAGAACTGGATACATTCATGGAGGTTAAGTCCATTAATGGCTATTAGCCAGGATAGGTAAAGAATGGTGTCCCTAGCCTCTGTTTGTCAGAGGGTGAAGATAGATGACAGGAGAGAGATCACTTGATCATTACCTGTTAGGTTCACTCCCTCTGGAGCACCTGGCATTGGCCACTGTCAGTAGACAGGATATGGGCTGGATGGACCTTTGGTCTGACCCAGTATGGCCATTCTTATGTACACACAACAGCTACTCAGGGGAGCAGATTCTGTCCCACTCTATTCCTTTTATGCCATCCAGACAGCTCAGAAAAGGAAAGATTGACTATGTTCCCTAGCCATGTATGCCCCCTAGTATGCAACAGTCCACAGAGGGTACAGACAGAGCCAGCACAGCTGTCTCATTCAGCACCCTATGTGCATGCTCTAGCAAAAGGAGACACGGAGGGGCATGGAAGAGGCGTGACCAAAGCACACTGTTCTCCAGCTAAAAGAAAAGGAGTACTTGTGGCACCTTAGAGACTAACCAATTTATTTGAGCATGAGTTTTTGTGAGCTACAGCTCACTTCATCGGATGCATACCGTGGAAACTGCAGCAGACTTTATATATACACAGAGAATATGAAACAATACCTCCTCCCACCCCACTGTCCTGCTGGTAATAGCTTATCTAAAGTGATCATCAGGTTGGGCCATTTCCAGCACAAATCCAGGCTTTCTCACCCTCCACCCCCCCACACAAATTCACTCTCCTGCTGGTGATAGCCCATCCAAAGTGACAACTCTTTACACAATGTGCATGATAATCAAGTTGGGCCATTTCCTGCACAAATCCAGGTTCTCTCACCCCCTCACCCCCCTCCCAAAAACCACACACACAAACTCACTATCCTGCTGGTAATAGCTCATCCAAAGTGGCCATTCTCCCTACAATGTGCATGATAATCAAGGTGGGCCATTTCCAGCACAAATCCAGGTTTTCTCACATCCCCCCCACCCCCATACACACACAAACTCACTCTCCTGCTGGTAATAGCTCATCCAAACTGACCACTCTCCAAGTTTAAATCCAAGTTAAACCAGAACATCTGGGGGAGGGGGTAGGAAAAAACAAGAGGAAATAGGCTACCTTGCATAATGACTTAGCCACTCCCAGTCTCTATTTAAGCCTAAATTAATAGTATCCAATTTGCAAATGAATTCCAATTCAGCAGTTTCTCGCTGGAGTCTGGATTTGAAGTTTTTTTGTTTTAAGATAGCGACCTTCATGTCTGTGATTGCGTGACCAGAGAGATTGAAGTGTTCTCCGACTGGTTTATGAATGTTATAATTCTTGACATCTGATTTGTGTCCATTTATTCTTTTATGTAGAGACTGTCCAGTTTGACCAATGTACATGGCAGAGGGGCATTGCTGGTACATGATGGCATATATCACATTGGAAACCTGTTCTCCAGCTGTAGACAGTGAACATTCGCTTGGGACCATTGTCAGCTGATACATGTTACAGCAACCCCACCAGCTGGTTTAAGTTGTACCTAGGGCCAGTGCCAGACAGATTTGGGGGGGCCATGCCCTACCTTTCTGCTATACCCAACAGGCACTGGCTACAACATAGTCAGTCCCAGCATCTAAAAATGCAGCCATTGCATATTGACCTCATTTTATTTAATCTGAAACATTGCTTACAATGTTTCCCGAAGGTTGATGATCATCATCATCGGACAATCTTGTTGAGACACTCTTCCATTTTGACAATACCACATATCACTTCCTGACATGACCATGGAAAACATTTCTATACCTTGTGACAGGTGACATGGTGACAGGTTTCAGCATGGTAGCCATGGTAGTCTATATCAGCAAAAAGAACTAGAAGTATGTGTGGCACCTTAGAGACTAACACATTTATTTGGGCATAAGCTTCGTGGGCTAAAACCCACTTCATTGGATGCATGCAGTGGAAAATACAGTAGGAAGATATATATACACAGAGAAAATGAAAAAATGGGAGTTCCCATATCAACTATAACGAGACTAATCAATTATGGTGGGCTATTATCAGCAGGAGAAAAAAAATCTTTTGTAGTGATAATCAGGATGGCCCATTTCCAACAGTTGACAAGAAGGTGTGAGTAACAGTAGGGGAAAAATTAGCATGGGGAAATAGTTTTTACTTTGTGTAATGATCCATCCACTCCCAGTCTTTATTTAAGACTAATTTAATGGTGTCCAGTTTGCAAATTAATTCTAATTCTGCAGTTTCTCTTTAGAGTCTGTTTTTGAAGTATTGCGACTTTTAGGTCTGTAATTGAGTGACCAAAGGGATTGAAGTGTTCTCCAACTGGTTTTTGAATGTTATAATTCTTGACGTCTGATTTGTGTCCATTTATTCTTTTACGTAGAGACTGTCCGGTTTGGCCAATGTACATGGCAGAGGGGCATTGCTGGCACATGATGGCATATATCACATTGGTAGATGTGCAGGTGAATGAGCCTCTGATAGTGTGGCTGATGTGATTAGGCCCTATGATGGTGTCCCCTGAATAGATATGTGGACACAGTTGGCAACGGGCTTTGTTGTAAGGATAGGTTCCTGAGTTAGTGTTTTTGTTGCATGGTGTATGGTTGCAGGTGAGTATTTGCTTAAGGTTGGGGGGCTTTCTGTAATCAAGGACTAGCCTGTCTCCCAAGAGAAGAGAGAGTCTACGTAGAGGCCCCATTTTTTCATGTTCTCTGTGTATATAGATCTTCCTACTGTATTTTCCACTGCATGCATCCGATGAAGTGGGTTTTAGCCCACGAAAGCTTATGCCCAAATAAATTTGTTAGTCTCTAAGGTGCCACAAGTACTCCTTGTTCTTTTTATATCTATACCTGTATCTGATTTTGGGTCAGGAATTCGGGGGAAACATATCAGAGCCTGAATCAGAACCAAGAAGACTGATCTATTTAGATTCATACAGTGGCTGTGACCCAAGGCACCTCTGTATTCAAACCCTACACACAACTGCAACAATATTTATATAAAATGTACCTTGTGAGGTATCATATGAAAGATAACAACATGCTGGTTATTAATATAATTGTAAAATGCATGTTACCCTTATATGTGAAGTTATAAATTCCCTCTGACTAGAACATGTTTACCTAGGCAAGGCTGTCCACTCTAAAGGTGATAAACAGGTCTGACCTAGTTCTAGGAATGTGGGCTTATCTTAATTTACATATTAGCCATAAACAAATTCATCAAGCTAAACTGGAAGGGCTATTCTGTTGCTGAACTCGAGAGACAGAGAATTAACCTGGCTCCTGCACCTCAGAGCCCTGGTCTACACTAGGACTTTAGGTCGAATTTAGCAGCGTTAAATCGATGTAAACCTGCACCAGTCCACACAATGAAGCCCTTTATTTCGACTTAAAGGGCTCTTAAAATCGATTTCCTTACTCCACCCCTGACAAGTGGATTAGCGCTTAAATCGACGTTGCCGGCTCGAATTTGGGGTACTGTGGACACAATTCGATGGTATTGGCCTCCGGGAGCTATCCCAGAGTGCTCCATTCTGACCGCTCTGGACAGCGCTCTCAACTCAGATGCACTGGCCAGGTAGACAGGAAAAGAACCGCGAACTTTTGAATCTCATTTCCTGTTTGGCCAGCGTGGCAAGCTGCAGGTGACCATGCAGAGCTCATCAGCACAGGTGACCATGATGGAGTCCCAGAATCGCAAAAGAGCTCCAGCATGGACCGAACGGGAGGTACGGGATCTGATCGCTGTTTGGGGAGAGGAATCCGTGCTATCAGAACTCCGTTCCAGTTTTCGAAATGCCAAAACCTTTGTGAAAATCTCCCAGGGCATGAAGGACAGAGGCCATAACAGGGACCCGAAGCAGTGCCGCGTGAAACTGAAGGAGCTGAGGCAAGCCTACCAGAAAACCAGAGAGGCGAACAGCCGCTCTGGGTCAGAGCCCCAAACATGCCACTTCTATGATGAGCTGCATGCCATTTTAGGGGGTTCAGCCACCACTAACCCAGCTGTGTTGTTTGACTCCTTCAATGGAGATGGAGGCAATACTGAAGCAGGTTTTGGAGACGAAGAAGATGATGATGAGGAGGAGGTTGTAGATAGCTCACAGCAAGCAAGCGGAGAAACCGGTTTTCCCGACAGCCAGGAACTGTTTCTCACCCGAGACCTGGAGCCAGTACCCCCCGAACCCACCCAAGGCTGCCTCCTGGACCCAGCAGGCGGAGAAGGGACCTCTGGTGAGTGTACCTTTTAAAATACTATACATGGTTTAAAAGCAAGCATGTGAAAGGATTACTTTACCCTGGCATTTGCGGTTCTCCTAGATGTAGTCCTAAAGCCTTTGCAAAAGGTTTCTGGGGAGGGCAGCCTTATTGCGTCCTTCATGGTAGGACACTTTACCACTCCAGGCCAGTAACACGTACACGTTCTTTATCTCTCTGTGTTATCCTCAGGAGAGTGAGATATAATTCATGGTCACCAGGTTGAAATAGGGTGCTTTTCTTCAGGGGACACTCAGAGGAGCCCATTCCTGCTGGGCTGTTTGCCTGTGGCTAAACAGAAATGTTCCCTGCTGTTAGCCACAGGGAGGGGGGAAGGTTGAGGGGGTAGTCACGTGGTGGGGGGAGGCAAAATGCGACCTTGTAACGAAAGCACATGTGCTATGTATGTAATGTTAACAGCAAGGTTTACCCTGAAAGAGTGTAGCCACTGTTTTATAAAATGTGTCTTTTTAAATACCGCTGTCCCTTTTTTTTTCTCCACCAGCTGCATGTGTTTCAATGATCACAGGATCTTCTCCTTCCCAGAGGCTAGTGAAGCTTAGAAAGAAAAAAAACGCACTCGCGATGAAATGTTCTCCGAGCTCATGCTGTCCTCCCACACTGACAGAGCACAGACGAATGCGTGGAGGCAAATAATGTCAGAATGCAGGAAAGCACAGAATGACCAGGAGGAGAGGTGGCGGGCTGAAGAGAGTAAGTGGCGGGCTGAAGACAGGGCTGAAGCTCAAATGTGGCGGCAGCGTGATGAGAGGAGGCAGGATTCAATGCTGAGGCTGCTGCAGGACCAAACCAGTATGCTCCAGTGTATGGTTGAGCTGCAGCAAAGGCAGCTGGAGCACAGACTGCCACTGCTGCCCCTCTGTAACCAACCGCCCTCCTCCCCAAGTTCCATAGCCTCCACACCCAGATGCCCAAGAACGCGGTGGGGGGGCCTCCGGCCAACCAGCCACTCCACCACAGAGGATTGCCCCAAAAAAAGAAGGCTGTCATTCAATAAATTTTAAAGTTGTAAACTTTTAAAGTGCTGTGCTTAAAGTGCTGTGTGGCATTTTCCTTCCCTCCTCCACCACCTCTCCTGGGCTACCTTGGTAGTCATCCCCCTATTTGTGTGATGAATGAATAAAGAATGCATGAATGTGAAGCAACAATGACTTTATTGCCTCTGAAAGCGGTGATTGAAGGGAGGAGGGGCGAGTGGTTAGCTTACAGGGAAGTAGAGTGAACCAAGGGGCAGGGGGTTTCATCAAGGAGAAACAAACAGAACTTTCACACCGTAGCCTGGCCAGTCATGAAACTGGTTTTCAAAGCTTCTCTGATGCGTACCGCGCTCTCCTGTGCTCTTCTAACCGCCCTGGTGTCTGGCTGCGCGTAACCAGCAGCCAGGCGATTTGCCTCTACCTCCCATCCCTCCATAAACGTCTCCCCCTTACTCTCACAGATATTGTGGAGCACACAGCAAGCAGTAATAACAGTGGGAATATTGGTTTCGCTGAGGTCTAAGCGAGTCAGTAAACTGCGCCAGCGCGCCTTTAAACGTCCAAATGCACATTCTACCACCATTCTGCACTTGCTCAGCCTGTAGTTGAACAGCTCCTGACTACTGTCCAGGCTGCCTGTGTACGGCTTCATGAGCCATGGCATTAAGGGGTAGGCTGGGTCCCCAAGGATTCATATAGGCATTTCAACATCCCCAACAGTTATTTTCTGGTCTGGGAATAAAGTCCCTTCCTGCAGCTTTTGAAACAGACCAGAGTTCCTGAAGATGCGAGCATCATGCACCTTTCCCGGCCATCCCACGTTGATGTTGGTGAAACGTCCCTTGTGATCCACCAGAGCTTGCAGCACTATTGAAAAGTACCCCTTGCGGTTTATGTACTCGGCGGCTTGGTGCTCCGGTGCCAAGATAGGGATATGGGTTCCATCTATAGCCCCACCACAGTTAGGGAATCCCATTGCAGCAAAGCCATCCACTATGACCTGCACATTTCCCAGGGTCACTACCCTTGATATCAGCAGATCTTTGATTGCGTGGGCTACTTGCATCACAGCAGCCCCCACAGTAGATTTGCCCACTCCAAATTGATTCCCAACTGACCGGTAGCTGTCTGGCGTTGCAAGCTTCCACAGGGCTATCGCCACTCGCTTCTCAACTGTGAGGGCTGCTCTCATCTTGGTATTCATGCGCTTCAGGGCAGGGGAAAGCAAGTCACAAAGTTCCATGAAAGTGCCCTTACGCATGCGAAAGTTTCGCAGCCACTGGGAATCGTCCCAGACCTGCAACACTATGCGGTCCCACCAGTCTGTGCTTGTTTCCCGAGCCCAGAATCGGCATTCCACAGCATGAACCTGCCCCATTAGCACCACGATGCATGCATTGGCAGGGCCCATGCTTTCAGAGAAATCTG
This sequence comes from Caretta caretta, assembly GCF_965140235.1. Lineage (NCBI taxonomy): Eukaryota > Metazoa > Chordata > Testudines > Cheloniidae > Caretta > Caretta caretta. The sequence goes on from NC_134209.1 coordinate 90,938,132, forward strand.
TGTCCATGTCCTGATCACTCACGTGACCGCGCTGACGTCGCCTCCTTGCCCGGTATCGCTTTGCCAGGTTCTGGTGCTGCATATACTGCTGGATAATGCGTGTGGTGTTTAATGTGCTCCTAATTGCCAAAGTGAGCTGAGCGGCCTCCATGCTTGCCTTGGTATGGCGTCCGCACAGAAAAAAGGTGCGGAACGATTGTCTGCCGTTGCTCTGACGGAGGGAGGGGCGACTGACGACATGGCTTACAGGGTTGGCTTCAGGGAGCTAAAAATCAACAAAGGGGGTGCCTGTACATCAAGGAGTATTTCAGGCAGGACTGCACAGAGGGTTCCAATAAGAAATGGTGCACCTAAGTTATCGTTCTTATTGGAACAAGGAGGTTAGCCTGGCCTCTGATTGATACATGGCTAGATTTACCTCGCTGCACCTTCTCTGTGAGTGACTGCAGTGTGATCTAGAGGAATGAGTCCCCTAGACAGGGGAGGAGGCAAATGAGTACAAAACAAATCTGGTCTATTTCTTGTTCTGACCCACTCCATCTATCTTTTACATCTTTGGCTGGCAGCAGACGGTGCAGAAGGACTGCATGCCATCCACATCTCATGGCTGCTCGGCAGAAGATGGTACAGTACGACTGCTAGCCATCTTCATCTCTTGCCTGCCTGGCAGAAGATAGTACAGTACGACTGCTAGCAGTCTGTATCGCCTGCCCGCTCACCATAAGACGGTTCAATAGGACTGACTGCAGGACTAAAGAGAATGACCTGGTCAAGTCGCTCCAAATTTAGTCCCTGCGCCCATGTCTGCCCAGGCGCTCCCAGCCGACGTGGCCAGGAGCACCTCGGACACGACGAGGACGACTACCAGTCGTATTGCACTGTCTGCTGCCAGAAGGCAAGGGGTTGCTGCTACTGTGTAGCAATGCCGTACCGTGTCTGCCAGCACCCAGGAGACATAGGGTGACGGTTACCTGAGTGGGCTCCATGCTTGCAGTGGTATGGCGTCTGCACAGGTAACTCAGGAAAAAAGGAGCGAAATGATTGTCTGCCCTTGCTTTCACGGAGGGAGGGAGGGAACGGGGGCCTGACGATATGTACCCAGAACCACCCGCGACAATGTTTTAGCCCCATCAGGCATTGGGATCTCAACCCAGAATTCCAATGGGCAGTGGAGACTGCGGGAACTGTGGGATAGCTACCCACAGTGCAACGCTCCGGAAGTCGACTCTAGCCTCGGTACTGTGGAAGCGCTCCGCCGAGTTAATGCACTTAATGCACTTAGAGCATTTTCTGTGGGGACACACACACTCGAATATATAAAACCGATTTCTAAAAAAACGACTTCTATAAATTCGACCTTATTCCGTAGTGTAGACATACCCAGAGAAACAGAGAATCCCCAAGAGACCTTCCTGACTTGTAAGAAACAACTTCCCTTTGTGGATGTAAGGAACAGACTTAAACTTTATCCTTTGCCTTAGGAGACCAAGGCAAAGAAACCATTGGTTAGTCTCTAAGGTGCCACAAGTACTCCTTTTCTTTTTGCGAATACAGACTAACACGGCTGTTCCTCTGAAACCTGTCAATAAAATCTCTGTGCCTGTAAAAATCAGGAAAGGAGACTGGAGGTGAGAGAACCCACCTTGAACAAAGACTATCTTGCTAGACTAAATTTTAGCCTTTTAGATGCACATTTTCACTTTTATTTGTTTGTAACCATCTCTGCCTGTCTCTCTTTTACGTGGTATCACTTAATCCATGCTTTTATTAAACTTGTTTTAGTATAAACCAATTCCATGCTATGTTGAAAGGGAAGGGTATATTTACCCCAGTTAGACTGATAAGCTGTGACATGCTGACTAACAAAGCAGCAAACTTAATATCTTCTGTGGATGCACAGTGGTAAGGGCTGTGCATTGCAGAGAAACGTTTCTGAAGAGCTCAGGGGCTGGAGTTAACTGATTGTTATCTGGTAGGCATGGTCTGGGTCTGGAGAGACTTGAGGAGTTTGCTGGTGAGGAAGACAGACTGGTGTGACAGGGAGCTGACAATCTATTTGTTCAAAACTTCCTCTTACTGAGACAGAATGGTAACAGTGGCTCGCAGTTCTAGGTATCCCCAGCAGCACCTTCCTCATCATTGGCAATTTATACTGGATCTTAATCTACAGTTCAGATATGATAGCATAGTCTTTCACAAAGACTTTTTGGTCTATTCAGTGATTATTCATTAGGAAAATAACTGTACCGGAGAAACTCCCTAGCTGTACTCCTACATGACTAGTGCATAATGTTCCAATGGTTTTTAGGCTGTGCCGTGATAAAGGGAATAATTTAAAATGAACATGTAGCAACAGGTTATTTTGAGTTATTTTTGTTATGAAGTTGAGTGTGTGTGAAACTTTTATGCATACAAAGGTCAGATGTTTTAGTTATTGCTGGATTAATTCACATTTGATTGAATTAGCTTCCTTTACCAATACATTGAGAAACTCTTTAAAGTCCCTTGTCTAGCCTCTGATTTTTCACCATATTGACAATTTCATAATTACAGGTTTTGTATAACAGCTTAGAGGAATTCTATTGCAACAGTGCTTACAGCCACTAGTCCAAAATTGATGCAATCATGCAATCCTTCCCAATTTTGAAAGTTGACTAATGGTCGGTCACTAGGCCCCTCTGAAGGACCAGGTCATCTCACCTAGCAGATACTCAGGAATCAGTGGGAGGCAAAGGCTGTACATACTTCTGCACCAGCTCTAGACCCTGATGGACCGTAAGTTTCTCCACACAGTTCGAGACTGCGCTTGCTCACAGCTGTCTTCACAACCTCCAGGACGGCTCCAGGGAACTGGTAACACAGATTGAAGCTGTAGCCTCTTTTCTGATAAGCCCCCTGGAGCTGAATGCGGGAAATGATGTGTGCTCCCTGTCTCTGACCCATCCAGTCTTCTCCTGCTCCCCAAGCACAGATCCCAGACTTGTATGATACACTCCATAGGGTCTGACATGGGGAAAGGGTCGGTGCTGTGGAGGCAGCTGAGCCTCGCTCTGTGCAACTTGAACTTGGATGCACATTCAACTTATAGTCCTCTGTATGTATCAGCCAGTGTTTACATATCCCACTTTCAAGCAGGTTTTTAACTCAAGTATTATGTTACTTTAATATTGTGTTGGGAAGCAGGGGCTATGATGTCATGACTCTCTTAACCAGAGCTAGTCAAAGCCTCAGTTTCTGTGCTGTGGGAAATTCCAACATTTAAAAAAATTCCCCCAGGAAAGGATATTACAAAGTGCTTTAATTCTGAAAAAAGCAACCAAGAAAAACAACACTTCCTGTTCCCGTTAAATTTTTTTTCCACAAGGAAACAGAGCAGCTGGCTTCCTGGGCTGCCTCCAATTCCTGGGGAATTCTCTGTGCTGCTCCCAAGGAGTCAGGGGTAGCTTGGGAAGTCCCTGGGCTGTCCCTAGCTGCTGGAGGCGTCCCCCAGACCAGGGATACTGGCTACATCTAAATGGAAATAAAAATCCTACAACTGCTCCAGCTCAGTTGACTCAGGCTGGCAAGGCTCAGACTCTGGCAGCTGGACAACTTTTTGGAAAGATTTTATTAAGTACTCAGTGGAAGCCGTTGCTATAGTTGAGGATTTACAATCGTGAATGTTATTCCTTGATCTGGTTCACCTTCTATTGTCTGAAAGGCTATAGTGTGTCTCGGTGCACGGACAAAATTCTGTCATCTTCAGTGGTATTGTGAACGATGCTCTTTTTATAGGTTCCTTAATGTCAGCTGTTTCTATTTATGAGTCCATAAACATATTCAGATGCACTAAGACTATACATGACCCTGGTTGATTTCAGTGGCCATACATTGCATCATGCTGCTGCCCTAGCACCACAGTGATGTTAACTGGTCTTTTAAGTTAAGATGTATATACCTAAACCAGACCACCAAGCAAAACCCAGGGGCTGCAGAAAGTTTTGACATCTCAGCTGTTGGAATTGTTTCTACTGATCCAAGCATCATGCTAAGGTATACTGCACTGGGCCAGATTCTTGCTCTTTTGCTTTATGTGAGCATGGGGGGGAATTCTCAGCTAGCAAACCCAGCCCTTTTCCAATCCCCCCACCCCCGCTGAAGCGGGAGTTGTAGGAGGGGCATAATTGCAGCACATTTTATTCTAGAGATGCCTAGGTAGTGTATGGTTCCAGGGAACCTAGCTTAAATGTCATTACCTTACTGCAATGTTAAATATTTATGTTACATCTTTACTTTTGGACCCAAGATATCTTTGGAAAACAAGTATTCCCTCTTAAGGTTTTCTTTTCCTGGTGATATATTTGGAATAACTTAATAGAGTCCCAGATCTGAAGCCTCCGAAGATTTTGTTTCTCTTGACATACACTGAGGTTGTCTCAAAGTTGGCTATTCTGTCTGCACTTTTCAGTTTGCACTTTAACTCTTACCACTGAGCAAGTAGTGTTAAAAGTGTTGAAAGTCCAAGGGGTTTTAATAGTAATCGATTTAAACTTTGACTTTACTCTTGTACGCCTGTTTCTGCTAACCAAACAGATAGCTGAGTCCTTTGGAAGGTCAGTGAGTTTGATGCGCTATGTTGATCTAGTGGTTACAGCGCAAGACAGGATATCTTGGTTCAACTCCTGGCTTGGCCATGTAGTTCCTGTATGACTTAGCCTCAGCTCCCCTTCTGTAAAGTGGGGATAAATAGCACTGCCCTGTTTCATAAGGGTGTTGCTAACACTGGGAGTTGTTTGGATACTACAGTAATGGTAGCTATAGCCATCCCATAGATATTTATTCCTGTCTTTGTGAGGGATAGTCTTTCCTGATGTATTGTCAAATCCTAATTAAATGTGTTGTTCAGTTTGGCTTTGGTTTGTCTTAAGAATATTAAAGTAGTTTGGTACCACCTGAATGGAACAGATGCAGATGGATGCAGATGGCCATTCTTCTACACAAGAGCTAAAGGCTTGTCTGTACATAAATTGGTCCAGTTTGACTAAATTGGTTTCTAAATCTATTTAAATCAAAGCAACTTCCTTCTGTGGACATTCTTAAAGCAGTTTTAGAGGGTACCAACTATTGATTTAGTTTAGTTCAATTTATTAAGCTAATATTAAACATTCAAATTGATTTAAGAGTGTCCACATAAGGAATTTCTGTTGGGCCTAAGGTTTAGTGCTGGTGTATCCTGGTGTATAGACACCACATCTACCTTTGGGAATGGGGCTAAAATCCTTGTTCTTCAGCTCAAACGACGTAGGCCTCTGCCACTTGAACTAAGAGAACTTGCTTATGTAGCAGCAGTGGTAGGTCCTACATCCTCTGTGGGACAGTAACTAGAGAGCAATGTCACTCACTGAGTCACACATGCAAAGTAGGCACTTGCATTTGTTTTGTGCCAACATTGGCGCTTAACTTAAATAAACTTCTCCCTCCATGCAACTTATCCCTCTGACTTATTTATAGAGGGCAATCATATCTCCTCTCAGCCTCCATTGTTAGGCTAAACAAGCCAAGCACCTTATATCTCCTCCTCACAAGGTCAGTTTCTCCATTCCTCTGATCATCCAAATAGTCCTTCTCTGCATCTGTTCCAGTTTGAATTCATCTCTCAAAAATGGGAGACCAGAAGTACACACAGTATTCTAGATGAGGTCTCACCAGTGCCTTGTACAAAGAGAACATTTCCCTCTCTCTTAACCTAATTAGCCTTTTTCACAGCCACATCCCACTGGCAGCTAATAGTCATGCTGTGATCAAACAATACACCCAGGTCTTTCTCCTCCATTGTCACTTCCAGCTGGTAGGTCCCCAGTTTATACTAAACTCATTAGTCCTTAAGTGCATGACCTTGCACTGTGCACTATTAAATTTCAACATATTTCTATTACTGAATTTAAGGTCATCCAGATCTTCTTGTAGGCTATTCTGGTCCTCCTCCATACTGGCAATACCTCCCAAAATTTGCAGATAAGTTATTAGCATGGCACAAGAAGTAGGAGCAAAGTCCTTAATGAAAATGTTAAATAAGATTGGCCCCAAGACCATTCTTTGAGGAGCTCCACTAGTAACCTCACTCCAGTTCACCTTTCAGTATGACCAGTGTTAGTCTCCCCTTTAACTAGTTCTTCACCCACCTTTCAATTCTTATACTAATCCTCATCTTCTGCAATTTAACAAATCGTTTCTCATGTGTTACTGTATCAAATGCTATTCTGAAATCCAGGTAGAGTAGATCTACTGCATTTCCTTGGCCTAGAACAGTGGTTCTCAAACTTTTTTCCGTGGACCACTTGAAAATTGCTGAGGGTCGTGGCAGACCACTTAATGATCTTTCCAAATGTTGTTTGTACCATTAGCTAACTATTGTAAAGCACTTTGGATAAATGTGCTATATTAAAAAAAATCAATAATAAAACTTTTTTTGTTCTACAAATAAAGGTACACAACTCATATTTTAATATCAGTAGTCTTACCTTTCTAATGCAATGGATGTGCCCCTCTCTCCCCCACCACGGCAGTCCCCAAGCTGACGCTGGGATGTGGGGGCGGGGAGGGGTGTCTCTCCCCCTCCACAGCAGCCACAGAGCTAAGGCTGGGAAGGAGGGCTGACTCTCCCCAGCAGCCGCAGCCCTGGAGTTGGGGAAAGTCACCTCTTCCTCTGGCCGCCACAGCCCTGTACATCCCAAATTCCCCCCCACCCCCTCTTCTCACCCCACTGCCCACTCCCACCTACCTCCTATTCCCCTCCAAGCCACCACCTCACCTTATATGTCCAGGCACCTAATTAGTGGAGCCACGCCTGCGCAACTCCACTAATTAGGTGGGTGGCCCTTCATTCTCTTGTGTGTGGCCGCCCAGGCATGCACCTTAGAGGGAACTTTCCACGGACCACCTGAATAGAGCTTGTGTACCACTGCTGGTCTGCGGATCACAGTTTGAGAACCTCTGACCTAGAAAATCACTTACCTCAAGAAAACACTCAGGTTGGTCAGACACCTACCTTTTGAAAAAAAAACGTGGTATTTTAGCCCAAATTACCATTTACCTGTATATCTTTAATTAATCTCTCTCAAAATTTGTTTTAAAACCTTGCATGCAACAGAAATCAAACTAATGGGCCTGTAATTTCCCAGATAACTTTTTTCTCATTTCTTAGATATAGGTACTGTATTTTCAATGCTCCAGTCAGAGTACAACCCTGAAGTTTACAAAGTCATTAAAAATCCTTGCTATTGGGCTTGCAGTGTCATGTGTCATTCCTTTAATATTCTTGGATAGAGATTATTCAGGCCCCCTTATTTGCACCATTAAGCTGTTTGAGTTTGGCTTCCACCTCAGATGTAGTAATTACTAATTCCATATGTAACCCTTCTGCCCGTCAGAGTTGGCAGCAACAAGGGCCGGGTTCAATATCTAGGGGATCCATTCCAATAACACAATGCAAACCGGCTCGAGCCCCCACCCAGTGACCTGGGACAAATATATACCACCCCCGCCTCCAAGAGGCAATACTTCCCCTCTCGCAAGCACATAGTCTGAGTGTAGCAGAAAGCCTTTTAATAACAGAGAGAAACAATGTGGCATTATGTTGGGGAAACACCACCAACAGGATTCATAACATGACCCTTGCCTAGCGAGTGCTACTTAGTTGATGGTGAGTCCCTCCATCATAACAAAAGGCCAAGTGCAGTTCCAAGCACGGTTCCCATAAACAGGGTAATAACAGTTTATTCTTCCTGCCCCAATAACAGAGACACTGGGGATCCCACAGCAGCCAAAGTGACCATTTGGGCAGCTATGGCCTCATTCTAGGCGGGGTGGGTGTGCCTATGCAAATGAGATCGGCCCCTGAAGTTCTTTTCCACAACTTGCCACACCTCACCACCAGATGTCAGGGTGGAGCTCTCCTGACACTGCTTACACATACCCTTGTTCCCAGTAGCCACCCTGCCACTACCAACAAGCTCCTCATTACCCTTATTAAAAACCAAGGTAAAATGTTTCTTTATATTGGGCCATATCTAGATGATCTAATCTTCACCCCATCCTCCGCACCTTGCAGTCCTAGTTCTTTGTTTTCTATTTATATGGCTAAAGAGGCTTTTATTGTTGATTTTGATAGCCTTTGCAAAGTCCAGCTCCGCTTGCATCCCAGAAGTCTATTACCCTCCCTACTCAGGTGGAGTCCATCCCATGAGAACAAGGAATGCCTTCTCGTGGTTGAACATCCCAAAGCCCTCCTAAGAGCACCATTGCCTGAGCCATCTGATGACCATCATAATCTTGTCTTACTTTCACTGTCCTCCAGGGACACAGACTCCCACTGAAGATCACTCGAGCCTCCATTTCTTTAAGTGTCATCCTTGATGTGTCCCAGTGAGACTTTAGCAGCAGCATTTGTTCCCACATGAAGAGCAATCTGATTCTTTCCTGCTCCTATTAGGATCTTCTTCAGACTCAAGTTCACATCCTGCATCTTAGCTCCAGGAAGACAGCACACTTCTATTCTCTGGATCAGCTCCAGTGACAGACCTGGCTGATCATCTTAGTAGGACGTCCCGAATTATGTAGAACTGCCTCTTCATGGTGTTGATGCAAATCTCAGGCCTTCCTCCTTCTATTCTTTCTGTCTGCAAGTCTTGTCTTCCGTTTTCACTTGTAATCTTCTGCAAATCATCTACCCCCCTCGGGCTTTAATCTCTGGCTACCTCCATTGTCTCTTCCCTGCTTCTTGTAGAACTAGTTGCTCTTCTCTTCTTCCTTGCCTTCTTATCTTCTGTTATTGGCTGCTTCTCCCCTTCATTCTGGGGTTACAAATCAGGAAATAATTAAAAATAGCATTTGTATTGTGGTAATGGCAGATGTTCCAGTCAAGATCAAGGCCCTGTTTTGTTAGCAGTAAGAGATGCCACAGGTAGAGGCAGAACTGTAGGAAAACCATCTTTATTAAGCAGAGAGGTCAGTGTTTTGTCCTGTAGCAGCCTGGCCATTAAATTGCATTCCTAAACTCTTGAGACCTCACCAAAGTAGGCCTCTCCTGAAATCTGATCTTCTTCCACACCCTCTTATAATAAACACAGGCCTGTTCTAAGGACTGTACAAACACAGGATGTCATGTTCCTTATCCTAAAGAGCTTACAAGCTAATTTGAAATAAATCATGAGTAATAATGAGAGGAGGTGGATAATAGGAAAGACAAAGCTAACAGTAAGAACTCCTATGCCACCCTCTGAAGAATCTGAGAGGAGAGTAGATAAGGGCAGCCAAGATCGCTTCCCAAAGACAGCAAAGGCTAAATAAAGAAGAGGCTGCAGGGATAGGCAGGGGGAAGTCAGCTTTGAGAAGGGGTGGATGGGGCTGGGTTATCACTGCAGATACTTACCTTTGTAAGGTTGAGGCTTTGTTTATGGCATGCTCATATATGTATTCCTGCAAATTTGATTTGATTTACTACACACTTTTATATGTATAATTGAGTTACTGAAGGGAGGGATGTATTATGTCCATATATGTCCGCAACACCAAGTTTACTTCAAGTGTTACTGGTATAACTGCATTCTTAAAACCTGGATTTTGCATGTTTCATAGTCCAAGAAGCAGTGAAAGAATGGTTTAAAAAGGAGAAAAGTAATTCAATCACAAGTGGGTAGGAGAAGCTTGGTGTAACATTCTCCATATTCCTATAGATCCAGGGTGGGCAAACTACGACCTGGGGGGCCGCATCCTGCCCTCCACATGTTTTAATCCGGCCTTCGAGCTCCAACTGGGGAGTGGGGTCCAGGGCTTGCCCCACTCTGCAGAGCTCCAGAAGCAGTGACATGTCCCCCTCTGGCTCCTACGCATAGGGGCAGCCAAGGGGCTTCGAACGCTGCCCCCACAGCTCCCATTGGCCGGGAACCGTGACCCATGGGATCTGCAGGGGCAGCACCTGCGGACAGGACAGCGCGCAGAGCCGCCTGGCCATGCCTCTGTGTAGAAGCTGGAGGGGGGACATGCTGCTGCTTCTGGGAGCTGCTTGAGGTAAGCATCCAGAGCCTGCTCCCATCCTGCACCCCAACTCCTTGTCCCAGCTCCAATCCCCCTCCCTCCCTCCCAACCCCTTGGTCCCAGACCTGAGCACCCTCCTGCACCCCCAACCCCTTATCCCCAGCCCCAGGCGGAGCCCTCACCCCCCCACCCCCAATTTTGTGAGCATTCATGGCCCACCATACAATTTCCAAACCCAGATGTGGCCCTCGGGTCAAAAAGTTTGCCCACCCCTGCTATAGATCATAAGTTCAAGTATAAAACCAGATGTAGTTTGATTTGCAGTTTTAACTAGTATTTCAAAAAACATCCCACAGTGTCTGAGGTACTGCCAAAATGAAAACCACCACCAAATGTTATAACTTAAATATTATGTCTGGACTTAGAGCTAAGGAAAGGGACAGGTAATCAAATCTCAATTTATGCCTTAAAACGCAAGATTTGATTAGCCATTTCTTACCATTGTCTTTACTTGTATAGTTATGGATGCTAATAGCCATAATGCTACCCAACACTTTAAAAATCCAGCCAGTGTGGCTCAGTCACCTGTGGTAATAAATTTTAGACATTGACTATGCTATATAAGGGAGTATTTCCTTTTCTATTTGCTCTAAATTAGTGACCCTTTAATCAAATGTCCCTTTGGCTCTCTGGGTAAAGTGGAAGGACTGATCAGTTTATATTATTCTCTTCCATTAACTTCAAGGGAAAAAGTAGAGAAGTCATCTGTTGTGTAAGCAGAGTTGAGAAATATTTAACTTAGAAAAAAGCATTCCAAGAAGGCAACAGTCGCTTCTATGGTGAAATGAAAAAAATAATGGTGCTTAAACTTCTGGTTCACTGACCCAGATTTCCAAACCATGACCTCTGGATCATCAGTCACATTGTGCTAGCTCACCTTTGCTGCATTTAAAAACAACACACTGAAGGGAGATATAAATAAACACTATCTTAAAGTTAATTTTCTATGTGTACCATTGGTCAGTTTGCCATGGGGGTGTTATAGGATCACAAATGGGGAACAATGGCTCATCTAACTGAATTGGAGGAGTACATGAGACTCTCTCAACTAACTTGTGGTCCACACTATTAAAAGTTGACATGAACAGCAGTACAAAAGGAAGCCATTTGCAGTGCATAAGACATTGGAGTAGTTCTACTATACCCAGTAACTACACGGCATGTTCTTGAATGCCATCTACTGGCATTTTATCTATTAACTAGCTATGTAGCTACGTACAGACATCTCTTATCAAGCACTCCTGTAACATGCGCTATGAAAGCTTGAAAACACCAAACTTATGGAAGGGACATGAATATATGAAGCTGGAGTTCTCTAAATGGATAAAACAATTGTCTTCAGCTGTGTGTAAGAAGTTCTTGAAAACTCAGATCACATAGCTGAGCTGCCATTAGGCAATGTCGGAACCACAGCATTTGAAAACTGAAATGGACCTTTGTCATTGAACGATGCCCTCTCCCTGCATAACCCTCATTGTAGTGTTTGTGTACTATTCAGAAAAACCTTATCTGAGATGTCTAGACTTCTCAAATCATCTTAAACCCTTAGGGCCAGATTGTGTCACTCATACTGAGTAATACGTCACCCTGTGGGTGCAGAGTAAGGTGCTACTCCACATAAGAAAGAGTGGCACAATCTGCCCTTCATGCTTCGGAGAAGTTTCGGTAACATTCATACTTCTAGATGCTCCACCAGATCAAATTTCATTGGCTCCAGTTGCATCCTCTTTCCACTCTCAGCATGGTGGCAGAGAATAACTCCCAAGTCTGACTTACAGACTTCATCATTCAACAGCATTGTCACGTTGTTTTGGGGAACTGAGCCCTCTTGATCTATGTGTAGTTTCAGTGTTTACTTCTTTGCTAATATTCTGACAGTACATTGTGGTGTAATGAAAACTCAGACAAGATGAAAAGTGATTCTAAGTGCTTATATTTGCAGACCTCAAACAGCTACAACGTTATGAGGAAAATCTTTTGCAAGTCATGTGCCCTTCGATCTTAAAGGTCAGAGTACTCCTCTACAGTGTGTCGAGTGTAGAATGTGTGACAGGGTTTAATAATAACTTTTTCAACAACAACTACAGTAACTAGGTGAAAGGTTAAAATAATGTCATGTGCTTGGGTTTCCTGAAAGAATGTTAATAGTTACCTGGGATCAAAGTTAACCAGTCACAAATGCTGATGTGCCTTGAGGGGGTAAAACAGAATTTGCTCCATTCTGATTGGTGGAGATAATTAGAAGTTAGAATACCAGGAGAAAGATAACCTAATAAAGAAACGTTTTAGATTACAAAGTTGCCTCTCCAGTTTTCATAATAATTGTACAACAGTTCACTGGGTTGCTGTGAGTTGGCTCTAAAAGCAATGTATTTAAAAAAGCAGTACATCAAGGTTTTTGGGGGACACCACAGACAGCATTTCATAGAATACACCCAAGGACTTTAGCTTCACTGCATATTAATATTCATCTCCCTTATTTGTATAACTAAACCACAGAGGGAAGGCTACATTTCTAAATGTGACCTTTCCCAGACTGTGTGGCAGCAGGGCCTGATCCTGCAAACATTTACTCATCTGAGTAATCCAACTGAAATAAAAGCTTTGTATACGTGAGTATGGGTTTGCAGAATCAGTGTAATGCTTTTAAAATGTCATATGCAACTGTTTGGCAAATACAGCCACTGATTGATTCCCCCAGACTTCTCTTTAACAAGCTTTACTGCAAGCCACAGTATTCTAAACATATCACTGAGGAAAGTCAAGCGCATTGTCCAGGATTTATGCAAGTTAAAACAAATGTTAATGGCTCATTATCTGTGAAGGCTGTAGAAGATGCTATTTTAGCACTATATGAAAAAAGTAGGTTTGTGCTGTTGCAACAGGAATCTGAACAAGGGCTCTCAGTGTTATCCAAGGTGCAACACCATCATTGCAAGCCAATTTTAAATAATTGGTTTAAAGAGTTTAGTCTTTGCCAGAAAGTCTAGAACTTAAAAATGCCTTTTGTTTTCTTCCTTAAATAAAGGAGATGAAGCTTGAGGTACAGTGGCCTGGACAGTAACAAAAATCAGTCCTAGCAATCTTTATCCAGCTTGAACTCCTGACTTCACTGAGAGATTTTTCCCAATTAGGAGAACTGGAGGGTTGGGCATGGTCTAAAAAATTAGGTCATGGCAAAACAGAGAAACCAAACCAAGAATCGTTTAGTCACCACACCTCTAATTAAGAAACACCAAGTTACAATGCACAGAGAAACACACCGAAAAGAACTCCAAAATGGCATTAGTTCTGCATGAGGTATTCCACTTTACATAATCCATGAAATACTCCTTTTACCAGCTGTGGAGAGGCTCTCACATTTTGGGATACCACTTTTGTTGTCTCATGTCCAAAAAGCAAAAGGAACAACTATAAGTATGAAAGAAACGGAATGAGAAAGTATCATAAGAGATTAACATTTTGAAGTCATGTGATGCCAAAGTTAAGGGATTGTCTCAAAGATATCCCACCTTAGTTCCACAAAGGTGAAATTACCCGTGTAAGATATGAAAGCCATCAATTCCATACTCTTTCCCACAACTTGGGCTGAAGGACTGACCCTTCTTAACAACCTAAATCCATCAGTCCATCTACTCTTCCCAGGTCTCTGTGCCTCTTGATCCATCATGCTTCCCTCCCTTTCTCCTACCCTACCAGCTTATAGAGGCTGCTCCTAATAGCAGCAGCTGGTTGTTTTGCAGCTGCCACAGTCAGCACTGGAGCCAGCAAGTCAGACTACAATTTGTGTGGTACCATGTTTAGAAGTAAATGAGTCTCATCTTTGACTTTCCTTTCCTACAGTATTTCAGACACTCATGCTTATTCTAGTTGTATTTAGAGGGCCCCAGCTTATGTCAGGGCCCCATTGTGCTAGGTGTTGTACAAATGAGTGTGAGACAGTTGCTGCCCCAAAGAGCTTATGTAACCCACACACCTCCTGAGTATGGTGTTCTGTCCCCTCTAGTGGCACCGAGACCACTTAGAGATTAATGAGTGTGCTCTATAGCCTTAACTAAGGGCCAGTTGGCTTTTAGCTCATTCACTAGAGGCTCATGTACTAAGCTCCAGAGGTCCCAGGTTCAATCCCGCCTGCTGATGACAGGGGTCCGTCGGGATTACACTTACAGTCTAAATAGGCAGGCAAGACAGAGGAAGTACCATAGGGAACTGAGATGCTGAGCACAAGAGTCTTGCCCAAGTCGTATAGAATGTTGTCACAGAGCTGGAAATTGTGATTCAGGAGATTTGGATTCAATCTGAAGCACAAGACACAATAATCAAACTCTCTCATCTACAGGCTGGGAAAGACAAAGAAATTATTACTAGTGCATTTGTTTTTAAAAACTGAGAAATGCTCAGCTGTTCTAGCAATCGAGGCCATATGAGCTGACGAGACAGCACTGCAGCTGCTCCTTCTGTTAAAATGAGTTAAACGTTAATAAGCAGGGCTAGCGTTAGCATTTTTGGACAGACCTGAAGAACACCTCTAAATGAAGCCAATTCCTGTTCATTATCACATTGCTCTGTACCTGCCTAAGGGCTTGGAGGGTTAGCAAGGTAAATTTGGGCTATATCCCAAAGAATAAACTGACTAAATGAACATCTATAGCTGTAAACGAGGGATCTGAAGGACCCTCCAGCCTTCGCTTGCAGAAGTAGAGACCAGCTGCTCTACCAGCAATTGGTTCGAATTTCCAAGTCTCATCACAAGGAAAAGGTTAGAGACTTTTTTTAAAAAACAAAAAGTCCAGACTTTGCTTCAGCTATGTTAATTAGGGGCTCCAATGAGCCTCCAGGAAACCCTGCCAGTTCAGGGTCATTGTTATATGCATTAAGTCACTCAAGACTGTAGCAGCAGGATGCTTTTTATGTAAAGATTGATGTCCAAGGAATGCCCCAGACTGATGGAGTACTATCCCCTATTTATTCCTCTTTCAGACTCCAAATGGTATCAAGACGACCCTACCCGTACATTAGGGAACATCTGCATAGAGTGATGCCTCTGCTATGCTCCATAAAGTATTTATACAGCTCCCTATTATCATAATAGAGTGCCTCACTACATCCGAGAGATAGGGAAGTGCTATTATCCCCATTTCACACGAGAAAGGCTCATGAGAAAGGCTAAGTGACTTACCCTATAGTCACACAAGAAGTCTGTAACAGAGTAGGGAATCAAACCTGGGCCTCCAAATCTTAGACTAGTGCCCTGGCTACTGGACCTCTGTTCACTGAACAGCTGCAAGTTCTGCAGCTTCTGGGCTCTCCACCAAAAGTGCTGTACTCCCCCTGCAAAACAGGCTCTATTAGCAAGTGTGACTACAGAACGCCATCAAGGCAAGGAGAGAGAAATATTTAAATATACATTGGACCAGAGAAAGTGACTATAGCTCAGTGTTTAGGCCACTCACCTGGGAAATCCAGGGTCAAGTCCCTGCTCCAATGACTACTTAAGTCTTTTATACAAAGTGGAACAGCTTCAATGGTGGAGACTGAGAGGCCGGCCCCTGAATACCTGCTACCCAGTGGTTAGGGTGTTCATCTGGGAGGTGGGAGATCTGGGTTCATAGATTCCAAGGTCAGAAGGGACCATTGCAATCATCTAGTCTGACCTCCTGTACAAACAGAATTTCTCCAAAGTAATTCCTTGAGCATATCTCTTTTAGAAAAAGATTAATCTTGATTTAAAAGCAGCCAGTGATGAAGAATCCACTATGACCCTTGGTAAATTGGTTCAATGATTAGTTACCCTCACTTAAAAATGTACACCTAATTTCCAGTAGGAATTTTTTTAGCTTCAATTTCCAACTATTGGATCATGTTATACCTTTCTCTGCTAGATTGAAGAGTCCATTATTAAATATTTGTTCCTCATGTAGGTAATTCTAGACTAATCAAGTCACCTCTTAACACTCTTTGTTAAACTAAATAGACTCAAGAAGCTCAGCCTACCACTATAAGATGTTTTCTAATCCTTTAATTGTTCCTGTGGCTTTTCTCTGAACCCTCTCCAATTTATCAACATCCTTCTTGAATTGTGGGCAGCAGAACTGGACAAAATGTTCCAGCAGCAGTCACACCAGTGCCAAATACAGAGGTTAAATAACCTCTTTACTCTTACTCAAGATCCCCCTGTTTATCATCCAAGGATTGCATTAGCCTTTTGGCCATGGCATGGCTCTGGGAGCTGATGTTCAGCTGATTATCCACCATGGCCCCCAAATCTTTTTCAGAGTCACTGATTTCCAGGATAGAGTCTCCTATCCTGTAAGTATGGCTTACATTCTTTGTTACTAAACGTATTTACATTTAGTCATACTAAAACATTGTTTGCTTGCACCCAGTGGACCGAGTGATCCAGATCGCTGTCAATGAACTGTCCTCATTACCACTCCCCCAATTTTTGGGTCATCTGCAAACTTTCAGTGAAGATTTTATGTTTTCTTCCAGATCACTGATAAAAATGGTTAGCATAGGGCCAAGAACCAGACCCTGTGGGACCACTCTAGAAACACACCCAGCTTAATAGGTCTCAATGTAATAGTCCCTGTTTACAATGAGTTAGCCAGTTTTTAATCCATTTAACATGTGCCATTTTATATTATTTTATGTTTAAATCAAAATATCACATGGTACCAAGTCAAGAGTCTTACAGAAGTCTAAGTTTATTACATCAACATTACCTTTGTCAGCCACGCTTGTAAAAAATCTCACTCTCACTCTCTCTCTCTCAACTCTCCATTTAACAAACTCAAGTTGATTAGAAACTCATGTTGATTAAGAAGTAGAGTCCTGTATCGGCTGCTCCATTATCTTGCCTAGGATTGATGTCAGACTGACAGGCCTCTAATTACCCAGGTCATCCATTTACTCTCTAAGATTGGTACAACATTAGCTTTCTTCTGGAACTTCCCCAGTGTTCCAATACTTAATGTTGATCTTTCATAACAGTCCAGCAAGCTACTCAGCCAGCTTTAAAAAATAAAAATAAAACCACCACCACCTTGTGCAAGTTATCTGGACCTTCTGATTTAAAAATCTTACTTTAGTAGCTGCTGTTTAACATCTTCCTGAGATACTAGTGGAACTGAAAGTGTTATCACATGACAGTCACAAAAACAGATGACTTTTTCCCCTCAGATAGATAATTTACTTAACACTTCTGCCTTTTCTGCATTTTTGATAATTCTGCCATTTCCATCCAGTAGTTGACCAATACCACCGTTACGATTCTTTTTGTTCTTATGACACTTTAAACACCTCTTATTATCCTGAATTTCTTGTTGTGTCTGTTTGCTTCTCTTATCAATTTTCTATAATTCCTAGCTTCTGATTTATATTCTTTACTGTGGACTTCCCCTTTCTTCCATTTTTTATAGCTGCCCTCATTTCCCTTCTAAACCAGGTAATTTAAGCCAATATGGCCTTCTTCCTTGATTGTGAATTCAAGTCCCTGCTCTGAATCAGAGTGGGGAAATGTACCCAGGTCTCCCACATTCTGGGAGAGTGTGCTCTAACCAGTGGGCTAGACTGTCCCCAGATTTGTTTTGGCACAAGAAAGGACTGACCAAGTTTAGGTCCTTAATGCCAGGAGTTAGTTCACAACTATCAATCCCAAGTGGAGATAGGCACCTAAGTCCTAAAAATTTCCTTATGCCTAGTTTAGGCAACTTCCCATAAGGGTATGTCAACACTGAGCTGGAGGTATAGTTTCCAGCTTGAGGGGAGACACCTGCACTAACTCAGAGCTAGTGTGCTAAAATAGAGAGAGTGACCAAAGTGGCGGGGAAGGGCTAGACACCCAACTATGTACACCTAGTGTATTGAACAGACAGTGCTCCGGGCAGCTAGCCCTTTCCACTGCTGCAGCTACACTGCAGTTTTTAACGAACTAGCTCAGATAGAGCTAGCGTGGGTATGTCTGCTCAAGCTGGAAATTAAGCCTTCCAGCTCCAAGTGTAGACATACTGGAAATCCCCTTTGTGCATCTGACGCTAACTGATTCTGTGCCACTAAAGTCAGAAGGAGCTTTGTCACTGACTTCAGGGGGTTCAGGATCAGGCTCCAAGAACTCAGACTGATATTCTGATGTCTGCTAAGGCAACTGCAAGAACTAAGGCTAATGGCCAAAAAATTCAAAAGTCACTGTTTATTCCGACCCTACTATCAACACTGTGACAAAGTTATGGTTATGTCAAGGTCCTTTCTAATTCTTGGGCAGAGGGGGTTAAAATCTTTTAGTGTCTGCCAAAAGACAAATAAATGCAAGCATTATGTTTGCAGAGCCTGTTGTGTGACCTTTTGCACACATTCTTTTTCAAGAATTTATCAAAGGAGGAAAAAAAAATAACGCAGTTCAGGTAGATATTTTCAACGTAAGTTGATAGAAGCAACAAGAAGGAAGTCAGTGGGGGAATCTTCTCAACATCTTACATGTCTATACACAAATGCAAGGAGTTGGGAAACAAACATTAAGGAATGGAAGTATTAGTACATAAGCTGGAATAAGTCATGACTGGAATATTGTTTGAGAGAGGTATAAGGGAGGAGGTATTGCCAGAGGTGAAAGTAAGTCGGTCCGGTCCAGTATGGCATACCGGCAAGAGCCAGTACGCCGTGCCGGACAGGACCGGCTTCCCCAGGCTGGCGATTTAAAGGACCCGGGTCTCCCTGCAGCGGCCAGAGCTCCGGGCCCTTTAAATTGCCCCCAAGCCCGGCTGCTGGAGCCCTGGGGTAGCGGTGGCAGGGCTCTGGTGGTGGTTTAAAGAGCCCGGAGCTCCGCTGCGGTAGCGGCAGCCGGTGCCCCGGGCCCTTTAAATCGCCCCTGAGCCCCGGGGCTCCCAGCCACCTCTGCAGCTGGTAGCTCCGGGGCTGATTTAAAGGCACTGGGGCTCCCAGCCACAGCCGGAGCCCCGGGGCCTTTAAATCTTGATTTAAAGGAACTGGGTATTTAAAGGCTCTGCCTCTTCTAGTTGAGGCCAGGCCTCCCTGCTCAGGATTCCTGAGTACCGGTAAGTCCTTTAAGTTACTTTCACCCCTGGGTATTGCAGTATACATCAAGAATATGTACACTTATTCTGAGGTCTATGAGGAGGTGAGGAGCAGTAATAGGGGTGACTTCATGGTAGGGGTCTACTATAGACCAACAAATCAGAAAGAGGAGACATGTGAGGCATTTCTAGAACAAATAAATATCCAAAACACAAGGCCTGGCAATAATGAGAGATTCCAGACTTCTGCTTGAAAAGTAATACAGCAAAAACAAAGTTTCTCATAATTATTCAAATGTATTGGAGACAACTTTTTGTTTCAGAAAGTGAAAGAAATAAACCAGGCAAACAACCATTTTAGAAAAAAGAAAAGGAGGACTTGTGGCACCTTAGAGACTAACACATTTTTTTGAGCATAAGCTTTTGTGAGCTACAGCTCATTTCATCGGAGGCATGCAGTGGAAAATACAGTGGGGAGATTTATAAGCACAGAGAACATGAAACAATGGGTGTTACCATACACACTGTAACAAGAGTGATCAGCTAAGGTGAGCTATTACCAGCAGGAGAGCCAGGAGGCGGTGGGGGGAGGAACCTTTGGTAGTGATAATCAAGGTGGGCCATTTCCAACAGTTGACAAGAACCTGTGAGGAACAGTAGAGGGGAAATAAACATGAGGAAATAGTTTTACTTTGTGTAATGACACATCCACTCCCAGTCTCTATTCAAGCCTAAGTTAATTGTATCCAGTTTGCAAATTAATTCCAATTCAGCAGTCTCTCGTTGGAGTCTGTTTTTGAAGTTTTTTTTTTGTTGAAGAATTGCCACTTTTAGGTCTGTAATCGAGTGACCAAAGAGATTGAAGTGTTCTCCGACTGGTTTTTGAATGTTATAATTCTTGACGTCTGATTTCTGTCCATTTATTCTTTTATGTAGAGACTGTCCAGTTTAGTCAATGTACATGGCAGAGGGGCATTGCTGGCACATGATGGCATATATCACATTGATAGATGCGCAGGTGAACGAGCCTCTGATAGTGTGGCTGATGTGATTAGGCCCTATGATGGTGTCCCCTAAATAGATATGTGGACACAGTTGGCAACGGGCTTTGTTGCAAGGTTAGGTTCCTGGGTTAGTAGTTTCATCCAGACCACACCATATGATCCATCGTTTACAGCCAAGCTCTAGAATACAACCATGTTTGTTCCAACCCCTCAGACAAACACCTACAAGATCTCTATCAAGCGTTCTTACAAGTACAATACCCACCTACTGAAGTGAAGAAACAGATTGACAGAGCCAGAAGAGAACCCAGAAGTTACCTACTACAGGACAGGCCCAACAAAGAAAATAACAGAACGCCACTAGCCATCACCTTCAGCCCCCAACTAAAACCTCTCCAATGCGTCATCAAGGATCTTCAACCTTTCCTGAAGGACGACCCATGACTCTCACAGATCTTGGGAGACAGGCCAGTCCTTGCTTACAGACAGCTCCCCAACCTGAAGCAAATACTCACTAGCAACTACACACCACATAACGAAAACGCGTTCGCGATCTGCCGAACCTGCGGATGCGGCAGGTAAACAAACCGGCCCAGCCCGGCAGGGGCTATCCCTGCACAAGTGGCGGGGCAAGTTTGGGAACTACTGTTCTAAAGGATAAAGAAGTTATCCTGGAGAGCTGCCAGTTTCTCAGTGAAGTAGTATTAGAGTCACAACTGCAAACTAGCCTGATGCAAAGGAAAGATAGGAAGAATAGTAAGATGCCAGTATGGCTCCATCAGTTGCTCTTTGATGACTTAAAATCAAAAAGGAATCCTACAAAAAGTGGAAACATGGATGAATTGCTAAGGAGGAGTTGAAAAGAATAGCAGAAGCATGTAGGGACAGTCAGAAAGGCTAAAGCGTAAAATGAGTCACATCTACTAAGGGACATAAAAAGGCAGTAAGAACAGGTTCTTGAAATATATTAGGAGCAAGAAAAATAAATAAAAGTAGGTCCTCTAGTTAGCAGGTGTCAAAGTCAGATTCAAGACTCACTGAATTTGTCAGACCACTCTGTTTATTAGCAAAGCGCTATGCCAATGCACCCATGTGATTGTGAGCCTTCTGCAAAAGCTCAAGCTAACTTATTTAAACAGATAAGGGAAAGCCAATTTAACATAAGAGACAAAAGGAGGCAGAAACTGACAAATATACATACATATCTTATTCGCATACTAACGTTTACCAATCTCCAACTCAGTAGGAGCTCCAAGTTAATTAGTTTGAGGACCCATTGTCTCACACTCCTTAATGTTTCTCTTCCTGACAACTATATTTCAACAAACCCTTCAAGCAGCATTTCTTTAATGAATTATAATTTCAATATAATTTATTCTACTTTCACACAGGGAAGGAAAGCTAGCAAATGACATCAAGAAGGCTGAGATGTGTAATGCCGATTTTACTTCAGTCTTCACTAAAAAAGGTTAATGGTGACCAGATACTCAACATGATTAATATAAACAAGGGGGAAGGAATGCAAGCCAAAATAGGGAAAGAACAGTGTGACGTTGCACTCCATATGATATTATATAAATATCCTAATGACTGTGTATATAATGTAACTGGGGTAGGCTTCATGCAAAAGATCTCTTGTAAGGTATCATTACAAAGCTTATAATCTACTGAATGTGTTCATCCTATTTGTATAAATGTATCATTCTTGTATCTGAAACTAGAAATAGGAAATATAACTCTGAGGGCCTATTGTAATTATGCAAAGTGTGGGCCATTAATGGTGGTTTGGAATCTTCATGGCTCCCATTAACCAGGACAATTGACTGTACATGGCTCTGTTTTATTTGTAAGTCTTCCTGTATACATGTGTGCTGGCACGTGGGTAATGAAATCTTACAGTGACATGTGATCATGTCACCTGAACTGGAATCCATCTTTAACCCGGTGTTTTTCCATTGAGAAGGAGGAGTGGGAACCCAGAGAAGGACAAAGGATTCCCGCCTTATGCAAAAGATATATAAGTGGATGGAACAGAACAAAGGCGGCCATCATGAGAAATCGCCTAGCTACCACCTGAGCTAGAACAAGGGCTGTACCAGGGGAAAGGATTGTGCCCAGACTAGGAAGACGTCCAGTCTGTGAAAGAAACTTATTGAAACATCCCTGAGGGTGAGATTTTATCTGTATTCAGTTTTATTACTGTACTAGACTTAGACTTGCATGTTCTATTTTATTTTGCTTGGTAATTCACTTTATTCTGTCTGTTACTATCTGGAACCACTTAAATCCTACTTTCTGTATTTAATAAAATCACTTTTTTCTTACTAATTAATCCAGAGTATGTATTAATACCTGGCGGGGGAGGGGGGGTGGACAGCTGTGCATATCTCTCGATCAGTGTTATAGAGGGTGAACAATTTATGAGTTTACCCTGTATAAGCTTTATACAGAGTAAAACAGATTTATTTGGGGTTTGGACCCCATTGGGAGTTGGACATCTGAGTGTTAAAGACAGGAACATTTCTTAAGATGCTTTCAGTTAAGTCTGCAGCTTTGGGGTACATGGTTCAAACCCTGGGTCTGTGTTGGAGCAGACTGGCATGTCTGGCTCAACAAGACAGGGTGCTGGAGTCCCAAGCTGGCAGGCAAATCAGGGACAGAAATAGTCTTGGCGCATCAGTTTGCAGCCCCAAGGGGGTTTCTGTGATCCAACCTGTCACAAACAGATTAAAGAACATTTAGATAAATTAGATGTGTTCAAGGCAGCAGAATGTGATCAAATTAATCCAAGGGCACTTAAACTAGCTGAAGCAATCTTGGACCCACTGAGAATTATTTTCAAGAAGTCATAAAAGACAGGTGAGGTCCCAGAGGACTGGAGAAGGGCAAACATAGTACCTATCTTCAGAAAGGGGAACAAAGAGAACCTGGGAAATTATAGACCAGTCAGCCTAGATTCCATACTGGGAACAATAGTGGAACAAATTATTAAACAATCAATTTGTAAGCACCTAGAAGATAATAGGATTATAAGAAATAGCCAGCATGAATTTGTCAAGAACAAATCATACCAAAGCAAACCTAATTTCCTTCTTTGACAGTGTTACTAGCCTAGTAGACGAGGGAAAACAGTAGATGGGAAATATCTATTTTAGGAAGGGTTTTGAGACAGTCTCACATGACATTCCCATAAGCAAACTAGGGAAATGTGATTAGATGAAATAACTGCAAGGCAGTGCACAAATGGTTGAAAGACTGTACTCAAAGAGTAACTATCAATGGTTCATTGTCAAATGCAGGAGAAATATCTAGCAGGGTCCCCCAGGAGTCAGCCCAGGGTCTGATACTATTCACTATTTTTATTAATGACTTGGATAATGGAGTGGAGAGTATGCTTATAAAATTTGTCAATGACACCCTACTGCCAGGGGTTGCTAGTGCTTTGGAGGGCAGGATGAGACTTCAAAACAACCTTGACAAATTAAAGTATTGGTCAAAAAAAAAAACCCCAACAAGATGAAATTCAGTAAAGACAAGTGCAAAGTACTTTTTACTTAGGAAAGTCAAATGCAAAGTGGGGAATAACTAGCTAGGTGGTAGGACTGCTGAAAAGGGTTGGGGTTATAGGCATCACAAAACTGAATACAAATCAGCAATGTGATGCAGTTGCAAAAAAGTCTAATATTCTGGGTTGTATTAACAGGAGTGTTGTAAGACAGACACCAGAGGTAATTGTCCTGCTCCACTACACTGGTGAGGCCTCAGTTCTGGGCACCACACTTTAGGAAAGATGTGGACAAATTGGCGAGAGAGTCCAGAAGAGAGCAACAAATAACAGGTTTATAAAAACCTGACCTATGAGGAAAAGTTTAAAAACTGGGTATGTTTAATCTGAGAAAAGACAACTGAAAGGGACCTGAAAACAGTCTTAAAAATATGTCAAGGGATGTTATAAAGAGGACAGTGATCAATTGTTCTCCATGTCCACTGAAGGTAGGACAAGTAGTAATGGGCTTAATCTGCAGCAAAGGAAATTTAGGTTAGGTACTAGGAAAAACTTTCCAACTTTCAAGATAGTTAAGATCTGGAATAGGCTTCCAAGGACGGTTATTGAATCTGTCATTGGAAGATAAGAACAAGTTGGACAAAAAACAAACCTGTCAGATATAGTCTAGATTTACTTGGTCCTGCCTCAGTGCTGGGGGCTGGACTCTATGACCTTTTGAGTTACCTTCCATCCCTACATTTCTGAGATTCTCTAAGAGCACGTAAGATTTAGGATCACAAATCACATTGAGCATCTCTCCCCTTAAGCATGTGCTGAAGTATTTAAGCAGGTACTTCATTCCCATTGACTTCGTATTTCCCCAAATTCTACATATTCTGGGAGCTCTCCTTGGGGATATGCAACATAAGGTTGTTTAAAGGTAAATTGCTAGTTACAGAATTCACCTGTGTGTGTCTGGAGTCTAAAATCTACATCGCTAACAAAGCATCGGGACCCAAAATAGCATCGAATTATTAAGTACAATGAAAAAAGACCTGTCTGTCCTAAAATAAAGTATGACCTCTGCTATTACAGCTATTGCTGCCAATTCAGAACCATTAATAAAAAATTACAGCTGGAATAGGCCTAAGTCATCATTTAGTTCCCCCTTTTACCCGTTTCTGATGGTCTTTTGTAGCCTGCTTTGCAGTGCCCTATCCCACTAATTTTTAAATCATTCAGGAAATGGTGCTTCCATGTCCCTTGGCAGATTACTTCCTAGTCCAATAGATCAAGAGAATTGTTGTGCTATTCTGGCTAAATTTCTTGTTTTCCCCATTTCTCCTCCTAGGTATGCTGCCTTGGGCCATGCTTAATTTCTCTTCCTTAGCTGTTTGATAACACAATGACAACGTATGAAAATGCACATTTAGTGAAGCAAGGAATTTATGAACTACAATGATGATTAGTTAGGGCAATATTAAGTGAAAACAGATTTTCTTAACAAGGATAAAGGTCATAAAAATGCATTTTCCTGAGCTTGTGGCCTTGTGTAAAGCAGAAAGACTAAACATTTATAGTGACATTGGGTGTGTCCCTTAACTTACAGAGAGGTCTCTGAGAAAAGTGGAGTTGCACAGCTGTGCCTGTACCCGGGTTCAGGAGTCTCAGAATTCTCCATAGAGCAAAGAGGACCCCAGTTTAGTAGAGAAAGTCTGATGGCTTTCTTCCTTAACATCCCTATGGCAATTGCTTATATAGAAAAGTATTAGAGAAATAATTATGCAACTGGGCCCTGGTATACACTACAGGGTTAGGTCGAATTTAGCCACGTTAAGTCGATTTTATAATGAATGCGTCTACACAAGCAACCCCGTTCCGTTGACTTAAAGGACTCTTAAAATTGACTTCTGTACTCCTCCCCGGCAAGGGGAGTAGTGCTAAAATCAACCTTGCTGGGTCGAATTTGGGGTAGTGCGGATGCAAATCGATGTTATTGGCCTCCAGATTTATCCCAGAGTGCTCCAGTGTGACCGCTCTGGACAGCACTTTCAACTCCAATGCACTAGCCAGGTACACAGGAAAAGCCCTGGGAACTTTTGAATTTCATTTTCCTGTTTGGTCAGCGTGGCGAGCTCAGCAGCACAGGTGACCATGCAGTCCCCCCAGCATCACAAACAAGCTCCAGCATGGAGCGAAAGGGAGAGACTGGATCTGATTGCTGTATGGAGAGAAGAATCTGTGCAGGCAGAACTCCCATCAAAAAGAAGAAATGCTAATATATATGCCAAAATCGCACAGGGCATGGTGGAGAGAGGCTACAACAGGAACACACAGTAGTGCCACGTGAAAGTCAAGGAGCTCAGGCAAGCCTATCAAAAGACAAAGGAGGCAAACAGTTGCTCTGGGTCAGAGCCCCATACATGCAGCTTCTATGATCAGCTGCATGACATTCTAAGGGGGGACCCTATCACTACCCCACCACTGTCCATAAACACCTGAAAGGGGGAAGCCTCACACAACATGGAGGAGGATTTTGTGGATGAGGAAGAGGAGGAGGAGGAGGAAGAGAATGCGCAGCTGGCAAGTGGTGAATCCGTTCTCCCCAGCAGCCAGGATCTTTTCGTCACCCTGGAGCCAATACCCTCCCAAGGTGGGATCCCCAACCCTTAAGGCAGAGAAGGCACCTCTGGTGAGTGCACATTTGTAACTACAGTACAGGGTTTAAAAGCAGCAGTGTTTAATGTTTGGTTTGCCCTGAAGACTTGGGATGCATTCGCGGCCAGTATAGCTATTGGAAAAGTCTGTTAACGAGTCTGGGGATGAAGCAGGAATCCTCCAGGGACATCTCCATGAAGCTCTCCTGGAGGTACTCTGAAAGCCTTTGCAGAAGGTTTCTGGGGAGGGCTGCCTTATTTCGTCCTCCACGGTAGGACACTTTACTACGCCAAGCCAGTAGCAAGTAGTCTGGAATCATTGCAGCACAAAGCATGGCAGTGAATTGTCCTGGGTTTTGATCACATTCAAGCAACATTCGATCTTTATCTTTCTGTGTTAGCCTCAGGAGAGTGATATCATTTATGGTCACCTGGTTGAAATAGGGGAATTTTTGTAAGGGAACAGTAAAAGGACCCCGTTCATGCTGGGCTGTTTGCGCTCGGCTAAAAGGGATCATCCCATAGCCATGCGGCGGGGGGAGGGGTGAAGGGATCATCCCAAATAGCCACGCGGAAGTGTGGAGGGAGGTGTGTGCCGCACATCTACCCGAAAACCGCAGCCCATCCTTTTAAATGACAAACACAACCAGCATTGCTTGCTATGGGAAAGGAGGACAACATTTGAAAACATTCCCACATGTTATGAAGGCATTAGAAGCCAAACCTGTGTACCCTTTGGCTTATCATGGCTGCCTGGAAACCGAATTCTGTTGCCAAGCAGTGTGTGATGCATCACCATACCAGCAGGAGCTCAATATAAAAGGCAAAATGTGATCTTGTACCTAAAGCACATGTGCTGTCTGCTGTGAATTGCTTGATTCACTGTGCAAGTATCTCCCTTTTGTTCTCAGAAACGTATCATCTTAAAGTTTACTCTCCCTTTTTGTCCCCCTGCAGGTGAAAATGTTCCTATGCTCCCCCTATCACCTCCATCCCTGAGGTTATCACAGATTAGAAGGCGGGAAAAAACGCACTCACGATGACATGTTTTCCAAGCTCATGCAGTCCTCCCGCACTGATAGGGCACAGCTGAATGCAAGGAGGCATTCAGTGGCAGAGTCCAGGAAAGCATTAGGTAAGTGCGATGAGAAGAGGCAGGATGCAATGCTGAGCCTAATGGGGGAGCAAACGGACATGCTCAGGCATCTGGTGGAGCTGCAGAAAAGCCAACAAGAGCACAGACCGCTGATGCATCCACTGTACAACCACCTGCCCTCCTCCCCAAGTTCCATATCCTCCTCACCCAGGTGCCCAAGAATGCGGGGGGACAGGCTCCAGGCACCCAGCCACTCCACTCCAGAGGATGGCCCAAGCAACAGAAGGCTGTCATTCAAACAGTTTTGATTTGTAGCGTGGCTACAATAAGCCATGTGACCTTGTCCTTCCCTCCTCCCCCACCTCACCCAGGCTACCTTATCAGTTATCTCCCTTTTTTTAATTAATAAAGAATGCATGGTTTCAAAACAATAGTGACTTTATTTCCTTTGCCACCTGTGATTGAGGGGGGGAGGGTGGTTGGCTTACAGGGAATTAAAATCAACAAAGGGGGCAGGTTTCCATCAAGGAGAAACACACACAACTGTCACACTGTAGCCTGGCCAGTCATGAAACTAGTTTTCAAAGCCTCTCTGATGCGCAGCGCACCTCCCTGTGCTCTTCTAATCATCCTGGTGTCTGGCTGTTCAAAATTGGCAGCCAGGCGATTTGCCTCAACTTCCCACCCCACCATAAATGTCTCCCCTTTACTCTCACAGATATTATGGCGCACACAGCCAGCAGTAATAACAATGGGAATATTGGTTGCACTGAGGTCTAACCTAGTCAGCAAACAGAGCCAGCAAGCTTTTAAATGTCCAAAGGCATATTCTACTACCATTCTGCACTTGCTCAGCCGATAGTTGAACTGCTCCTTACTACTGTCCAGGCTGCCTGTGTATGGCTTCATTAGCCATGGGAGCAAGGGGTAGGCTGGGTCTCCAAGGATAACTATTGGCATTTCAACATCGCCAACAGTAATTTTCTGGTCTGGGAAGTAAGTCCCTTCTTGCAGCTGCTCAAACAGCCCGGAGTTCCTAAAGATGCGAGCGTCATGCAGCTTTCCCAGCCATCCCACGTTGATGTCTGTGAAACGTCCCTTGTGATCCACCCGCGCTTGCAGCACCATTGAGAAGTACCCCTTGCAGTTTATGTTCTGGTTAGCAAGGTGGTCAGGTGCCAAGACAGGGAAATGCGTTCCGTCTATCGCCCCACCGCAGTTAGGGAAACCCATTGCAGCAAAGCCATCCACTATGACCTGCACATTTCCCAGAGTCACTTCCCTTGACAGCAGATCATCAGTGATTGCACTGGCTACTTGAATCACAGCAGTCCCCACAGTAGATTTGCCCTCTTCAAATTCCCAACTGATCGGTAGCAGTCAGGTGTTGCAAGCTTCCACAGGACTATCGCCACTCGCTTCTCAACTGTCAGGGCAGCTTTCATCTTGGTATTCCTGCGCTTCAGGGCAGGGGAAAGCAATTCACATAGTTCCAGGAAAGTGGCCTTATGCATGTGAAAGTTTTGCAGCCACTCGGAATCATCCCATACCTGCAAGACTATGCGGTCCCAGTCTGTGCTTGTTTGCCGGGCCCAGAATCAGCATTCCACTGTATCAACCAGCCCTATTGCTGCCATGATGTCCCAATTGCCACATCCCATGCTTTCAGGAACATCTGTGTCCATGTCCTCCTCACAATTGTCCTTGTGCTGCCATCTCTTAGCCAGGTTTTGCACATACTGCAGTATAATGCACGAGGCGTTTACAATGCTCGCAACAGCAGCAGTGAACTGAACAGGCTCCATACTTGCCGTGCTATGGCGTCTGCATGGGGTAACCCAGGAAAAAAGGTGCAAAATGATTGATGTCAGTTGTTTTCATGGAGGGAGGGAGCGAAGGAGGGAGAGAGAGCGGGGAGTCTGACGACATGTACCCAAAACCACCCGCAACAATGTTTTTTCCCCCGTCAGGCATTGGGAGCTTAACCCAGAATTCCAATGGACAGCGGAGACCGCGGGAAGTGTGGGATAGCTTCCCACAGTGCACCGCTCCATGAGTCAATCCTAGTCACAGTAGTGAGGACGCACTCCATCGACTTAATGCGCTTAGTGGGGACATACACAATCAACTGTATAAAATCGATTTCTAAAAATCGACTTCTATAAAATCAACCTAATTTCATAGTGTAGACATACCCTCTGTCTTTCATGTGATGTAGTAGCTATAGATAGAGATGATCCATAAATATGTAATCAGACAAATTTCCATGGACCACCAGCAAGCGTGCCACAGACCACAGTTTGGGAATCTCTGTTTCAGGGTTGTGATGTGATTTGAGACTAGAATAAGATTATGGCTGCTTAGGAATGTTGGATCAAATTTATCCTTAGTGTAAGTCCATTAGCTTCAGTGGAGTTACAACAGGGGTGAAGTTGGCCCATTGTTTCCATATGTGTATTTGAAAAACCAGAGTTACTACCACTCAGAGCAGAAATGTAAAGTTGCATCTCTCTTGGACATAAATATGTGTCAGGTAAGAGAACAAACAAGAGTTTACAAGGGAAAATCTGCACAGATGAGAAGATACAACTAAGGGCCTAACTACTGAAAGAACTGGCACATTAAGGAAATCCAAGCTAGCGTTTTTAGCTCCCAACTTTAGGACTTCAAGCACAGTTGAGGAAACTGTAAAGATAAATACTAAATAGGTTGAGACCATCATGAGACAAGCTGAAGATGGAAACCTGGAACTAAGGGCCTGATCTAAAGCTCCTGGAAATCAATTGAAAGACTCCCATTGACTTAGATAGGCTTTAGAGCAGGCCCTAAAAGAGCTAGCATACTTAGAACTTGGGAGGGGAGGGGGGAAACAATGTAAACAAATTCCAGAGAATATAAAGATTAAATGTTTTAATGAAGAAAGTTATGAAAATATCCAACTGAGTTAGCAGTCGGATTCACATGACTGACTATACAGAATAACGTGTGTACATTGAAGGGAAACATTACAGGATTTTAAGAAATTTCTTTAAGACAGGAGGTGAAGTTACAGACATTCCTAAGGTTCGTTAGCCTAGGGCTTCTCTATGCAGGAATTTTAGTCCACACTAACTTGGTCTAAAAATGTCTGTGTACACATAATTCTTTAGAGAACACTAAAACTCTGCATTTATTGTAAACTCTGAAGTCTTCTTTCAAAAGTATACCAAGTTTGATGCAAGTTGAATTAGTGGTATTTATTGTTCATGTGCACACATTGCTGCTGCACGCTACTTTGGTAGTCCTCCAACTTCAATCCCACTCTGCTTTGCGGATATTCATTACAGACCTGTCTGTTTACCTGTCTGCCCTCCAGTGCTTTGGGATCAAGTTGCTCAGATGCTTCCTCCACCATTTGAAAGCTGTCACAGTGTCAGGATCAGATCATTTGCTGCTGGATTCCAGTATATCACAGTATTAAGCAAGATTACTCCAGCAGCCTTACAACATGACTTGAGCAGCCACTTGGAGCCATGCTGAGACCATAGATCTCATTGCATCCGGCAAGAAATGTTGGTGCAGCAAGTTCTTGTTGCCAGCCACTGCAATAAAGACATACTTAGGGACATTGCTAGTCAGATGTCTGAGAGGGGTCGCAACTGGGACAGCAACTGGTGCTGGATAAAGAGCAACCAACTCAGGAGGACTTGCATTAAAACCAGGGATGCCAGGGAACAGTATGGCCATGGAAACAATTTGTCCATTTTTTGTACAGCTGGACAGGATATTAAGCAATTACACCACTACTGCTCTTCACCCCACCAAAAGGCAAGCAGCAAGAGCCATTGGAGGAGGGACATGAGGAAGGGAGTGAAGAGCTCTCCCTGAAAAGCCAGGATCTCTTCAGGACTTGGGACTCTAAGGGCAGTCATGTAGGAAGCAAGCCTGAGTCTCAGCCAGAAACTCAGTCTAGGACTAAGGAGGCAGGTCCTACTGAGGGAGCCTCAGCAGGTAAATCTCTCTCTTTACAATTCATTATATTATATTATATTTCTGAGCTAACTTCTGTTCTAGGTGCCACATGGCCACAGCTGTTTTTGATGGATATGAACTAGGAGCCTTTCTAAGTCTTCAGCCCTCACCTCCCTTTGTTTGCCCCCATAGTTTCAAAATGGCAGCTGGACCAGACAGTCAATTGGCTTCTAACTCATGCTAAAGCCCTGACCATCAACTGTTTACAACCCCATGCCTCAGAGGGCATGTATCCATTTACTTTTCCTCCTTTTCCCTCCCCACATCTGTTTTGCGCAGCGAACACCTGCACCTCCCCATAAGCTCCATTCATCAGCTCAAAATGGTAGCTGGCAGCATGGTGGAGCCAGAACCTTTACTCATCTTCCCTACCTTCCCCAACATATCTGAGTAATGAAAACAGTCAGATGTGAAAACCTCAGCAGCTTATCGAGACAGTTGTGACAGGAAAAAAGTTTGGCTTGTATTATCAGTTTACATGAGGCAGCCATGGACATTGCATGCCTGTAGAAGTACTCAGACTACTGCTGAGGTAGATGTGCCCTCTAATAGGCATTTATACAGGAAAAGATGCACTGCTATGCTATCCCTCGGATAAACAGCTCTTAATTGCTTTTCACAGACTTACATAGAGAAAGACTAGGAGCAGTTAAGGCTTCAGCCAATCAGTGCAGAAACTTTGTGTGTGTGCTTTCAGCAGGTCTACAGGGAAAATAAAGCAGAATCTCAAACTGAGAAATTGCTGGATTTTGCACTGGACATTCTGTGGGATAGACACATGGTCATTTTCCTAAGCATACCTTGCAATCCCCTTCCACTCCTTCAGCACTTCTGGGTGGGGTGAGGTGGGGAGAACTCATCTTGGTGACTAATTTCACACCATATATTGCTGGTCTGCCCTTTGCCTTTTTGAATAAGGCAATTCTGTCTCCTACTCACCCACTTCAGTGTAATGTCAACAAGAGTCACGATAGTCCAGCTTGCCCCTATCCAGCTTGCTCCTGTTAATCCCTTTGACACCATCTAAGCACCCCCAAACACAGCAAAACTGCTAAGACATCTGGGAACATAACTCCGAACATCCCACAGTCTCCAAGGCACAATCATACACCCAAAAAGCATATACTACACAGCCAGAAAACCCAGTCTAGCTCTCTTCGTGCACACACCATTTACCATTTGAGGTGCCCCCCGCCCCCAATCATCCAAGACTGAGAAGAATCTCAGGGAGGGGAAAATCAAAAATACCTGTTAAAGTGCTATCATAACCTCTCTGGAATATAAACAGCTTGATATTTACATACTCCCCCAGCGACATCACATGCAGTGGCCAGACCCTCCAGCCTAGGGCCTTTTATCAATGGTGAGCAGCTGGCTAACTTGAGGGGGAAGTAATGGAGAACTCAGGAGATGCTCAGAAAGCTCATTGCAGACCCTTTCTCCCCACCCCTAAGTGAAAAAGGAGAGCTGGAGATTGCATTTGAGGTCAGAGGGGGAGGCAACGCTGAAGCAAAATGCTCTACTGCAGTGCATGCTGCTAGGAAGCACACAGGCAATCCAGTGCCCTCAACCAGGACCCAACCATGTTCTGCAGTCCCTGGATAATACAGGGTACTGGGAACACCAACATATGTTGCCTGCTGCACCCCTGCTTCCGAGATGTCATTCCTCTCCCCAGCCAAAGCTAATGACCTTGATAACTTTGAGCTCCGACACTCAACACTGGAAGGCAGAAGAACAGGAGGCAGAGGCAAGACATATACTCAGTTGTGAGTTGGACCCCCACCCCCATTGTTGTATTCTGCCCTCCACCATACTGTTTCACTTTAAAGCCGTGTTTCATTGATGTTAAAGGTTTGTTTCTTGGTATTGAATAATAAACCTGTTAAGCCATTACAGACTCATTCATGAAGAATCTGAAATGTCTGGTGCCCAGAAAAGCCACCCATAAAGGAAACTGCGCTGCCCACAATCCATCCACCACCCTCTAAGGATAGCAGCTAAATGTACAGTGGCACGTTTTGAGGCTGCAGACTCAAAGTAAAAACAGGTATCACTGCCCTGCTGTTTTCATTTTCTAGTGGACGCCTTGCTGGCTACTCAAGCACTGAATAAGTCTCTGTACCTCATTTTCTCTTGCTCTCACAAATATTAAATACAACACGCAGCTTAGGCAAGGTTTTTTTCCTGAAGCTTCCAACCTAGTCCATAAACACTGCCACCTTCCATTCAGATGGCCAAATGGATACTCCACTGCCATTCTACACTATCATTACTGCATAAGATTATGTGAAGAGTTTGGAAGCCAAATTCTACATGTCAATGGTGACAAACCGTTTTGTACAAGATGCGATGTTTCGTTGGATCATAGCTGGGAGGCAATGATTCAGCACCACTTAGACTCAGAAAGCCATCAAGGCAGAAAGAGGGCTGCAGAGAACGCATTGCTAGGAAACAAAAAAAGTAAAAACACAAAAAAATGATGTAATGTCTTTTTAAGAAGATGACAGAGCTCCGAGACTCGTCATTTAGCTACAACGGACGTTGGGGATGCATCTGTAAGTATTAATATACTGTTAGAAAATCTTGATCACACAAAGCTGCACACATTCATTCTTTGGAATGTACAAAATGCTGGTTTCTTACCAAGTGCGAAAACACTACTACCTGACAAATGTTTTTTCTACACATTGAGCAGATGAAGTCTGATTAACTCACGCGAGTCTTTTGTGGGGGGTGAAGGCTTTGTGTGTGCTCTTTGTTTGTGTGTTCTCTGGGGAAGCAGAGAAGCATCAGGTCAGAAAACACCTTCTCCTAGAATCATCCTAAAATGAGTCTCAATATTGCAAAAAGAGTAAATAAATAAAGCAAGGCGCGTTAGATTATCTTTTGTTTTTAGCTTGTGTATTTTCCCTGTGCTAAGAGGGAGGTTTATCCCTGGGTTGTTGCTTTTTTTTGTAACTTTAACGTTTTGCCTAGAGGGGAATCCTCTGTGTTTTGAATCTGATTACCCTGTGAAGTTACCTTCCATCCTGATTTTACAGAAGTGCTTCTTTTACTTTTTTTTTCTTTATAATAAAGTTCTGTTTTTTAAGAATCTGGTTTACCTATTTGGTTGGTATGTTATTCTCAAGCCTCCCCAGGAAAGGGGGTGAAGAGGTTTGGGGGGATATTTTAGGGAACAGGAACTCCAAGTGGTCCTTTTCCTGAATCTTTGTCTAACTCACTTGCTGTGGCAGCAGTACCCATCCAAGGACAAGCAAGGATTTGTGCCTTGGGGAAGTTGTTAACCTAAGTGGTAGAAATGAGCTTAGGGGGTCTTTCATGCGGGTCCCCACATCTGTACCCTAGAGTTCAGAGTGGGGAGGGAACCCTGACAGGAGCATATACAACATTAACAGAGAACCAGTAGTAGTTACTGGTCATCTGAAGACAAAATCTAGTGTCATCACCTCTGACAGGCACTGGTATGTAACACCCACAGAATCACTTCTTACTCCTACAATCCTTGGAAAAGTATTAAATACACCTCTACCCCGATATAATGCTGTCCCCGGGAGCCAAAAAATCTTACTGCGTTATAGGTGAAACCGCATAATATCGAACTTGCTTTGATCCACCAGCGTGCGCAGCCCTGCCCCACTGGAGCACTGCTTTACCGCATTATATCCGAATTTGTGTATATCAGGTCGCGTTGTATCGGGGTAGAGGTGGAATAGATTGACTGACCAAGGTTAGGGACTTCTCTA
This sequence comes from Caretta caretta, assembly GCF_965140235.1. NCBI lineage: Eukaryota > Metazoa > Chordata > Testudines > Cheloniidae > Caretta > Caretta caretta. The sequence continues at coordinate 90,973,242 of NC_134209.1, forward strand.
AACAATGTTCAAGATTTGAGATGTCAACTTGAACCGTAATTAAAACAAAATTAGTGGAATTCCATCTACTACATTGCAACAGCTCGACCCCAGGCACCTTTGATACTGAAACCTCCCTGGAGTGTTACAAGTCTACACAGCCAGACTAACAGGGAGCCAGGCCTTAAACACATCATATACAGAGGGTAAACTGCAAGATGTTGAGGTTGATGCCCTTACCATTAGAGCTGGAGTGGATCGGATAATTTGTTTTTTTAACTGTAAGCCTGATATCTGATAAATGTTGATGACCTTCAGGGAATGTTTGTTTCCCCAAGGGTTTGATGGGCCAAACAGGTTGGAGTAAATGAGGAACTGGATAAGTTAATTTTAGTGGGTTTGTAGGTCCATTTATGATCATTAACTTTAAGACCATGAGTAGTCCAGTTGAATTTAAGCGTGCACTTAAGTGCTTATCTCAGTTAGGACCATAGTTTAGAAGATCTCAGATAATTGAGGGTTTCTATTTGAAGAGAGCAAGCACCATTCAAGTTTCCGCATAAGTAATACAGATCGTAAATGTTCTGACATATCATTGAAGGCTTGTTTAATTTACACATGCTTGTTAAAAATGATCCATCTTCCCATTCACTTTAACGATGCAGGATCATGCCATGAAGGGAGAGACCATCCCAATCTGTCAGTCTCTTGGAACAAACCACAGGCAACTACGAGTCAATACAAAACAATGTTTTGTGTCTTTTAACCACCCTCACTGCTGAAACAGGATATGTGCCAAATTGCCATTGTCCAAATACAAACCTGGAACTCCCCTTGATCATTTCATATCTAGAAGTGGCTGTTGCTCAGCTGGTCAGTAGGGGGCTTTGTTTGAAATTTGCACTGGTAGCTGTTACCACTTCCTTAAACAGCAATCCTCAGTTTTGCGGTTCTTCTGCAATATTTTGATGTCCTTGATTTCAGTGTTTAACAGAAGCAAGTGAAAGTTTCAAGGTAAGCCAATTATTTAAATACAAACAATCTTTACAGCCTCTTCCTGCCTCCCATGTGTAACATATGGGAGAACCAAAGATGTATTTTCTTTTAATCTAGTTCAATCATCAGTTATTTACATAACTTCATTTCCTCTCCCTTCATAGGGGAGTAGCGTTCACTACTTGTGATCCTACCAGCTGAGCAGGAGGAGTTCATTACAGTACCTCACCTGATGTATTTTGTACTTTTTCCTTGTGGGTTGGGTAGGCTGGATATGTTGTTTAATAAAGTGCTAATTGAGCAAGTTATACTTGTCCAAGCAAATGTAAACTTTCTTACCCAACTTTCCCACACTGGGTTGCCAACACAGGCAGGAGCAGAAGGGATGGTTAGGAATATTAAAAACAAAGTTAATTTGCATTTGAACATTTGTTAATTATGAAAGTATCTGCCTATACCTTCTCCATATTCCCCTCTCCCCTGCCCCGTCTAGGGTCTCTCTCCCATTCTCAATGCAGCACATGCCAAGGTATCTCTCTCTCTCAGCTTCCACATCTGTGGTTTCTTTCTCCTTTCCCTCACATTTAGTCTCAGGCCTGCCTTTCTCTTTGCTGGCGCATCTAGGTCTCTAATTCAGACCCTGCTACTGCATCATTAGAGTCAATGGGAACTTTGCTACAGATTTCAAACAAACGCTAGCAAGTTGAGTGTAAGACCTCATTTTGCTTGGCCAGCTGAAGGGTCACACAGCATGTTTATGTAGGCCAAGCTGGTCCCTCACTGCCAGTGTACAAGTGTCTTCAATCACTAGTTCAAATGAGAAAGCCAACTCCCTATTTTTTAATTCCCAGTAGACACCAAAATTTAGTGGCAAAAGCAAAAGGAGGAGAATCTGGGTTCTATTCAGTGACTCAACTAACTATTCTCCTGTTTCTCAATTGTTTCCCCTCACTACTAGAGTATGATGTCTCAAAATAGTTTTTAAAATGGGAACATGCTTTTTTATTGAAATAGAATGTAGCACTTTTGTTTATAAGAGGACAACATTATAGATAACTTTAGAGCTGAACCTGTCAGGAGTCAATTGTGAGAAAGCTCTTGGAAAAAGGAAAGAAGTCCAACAAATCATACAAATGTACATAAGCTGATATGTTTGGATACAATTGTCTTAGAGAGCTATCAAGACAGTTCTGTAGGTAATTTACCCTATCTGAGGCACTGGTCCAGGATTTTATAATCCTGGTTATGCACACAGCTCATCTGTAGCAACTTTGTTTTAAAAAATTAGTTAGAAAATCATCTTAACATATTTCATCACTAGATGGCAGCAGCCAACTCCTGATCTACCCAGATTTTTTGCAAAATACAGTATAGGCAAGGATTTTATATATTCAAGTGAAATGCTCATTCTTTTCAGTGTTTTACCTAGATATGTCTAAAAATAATTTTCCAAATATCTTTAATGGGAGAGATTTTTGACAAGACCAATAACTGCTTATATCCATAAAATGTCTCTGCCTGTTAGTAATAAAGTTTAAAATATTTAGCATTTGTGCAGTAATTTACCCCTTTTCCTAACTGATAAAAAAAATAATCTCCATTTTACAGATAAGACAGCATTTTGCCCCCAAGTTATGCACACGGTCAGAGGCAAAGGAAAGCACTGACCTACCTTTTTCTGCATTGGCAAAATTAACTGGAAAATTGTGCAAGAAAAATGCTCCCTCAGTTATTTTCTGCCAAGAGTTAATAATTCTTTACATTAAGCAGGTTTTTATGAACTTCTAATGAGAAACAAGAGAAACACTCTTTTCTAATGGTGAGTAGCTGTGCCTGGATCAAGCACCTTATTCTGCTGTTGAACAGCCATGTTTGTACATTATAAATGCTGATGCCAGACTGTGGCCTTGATTCTCCTCTGCCCTGCACCTTGAGCAGTCATTTATATCTGTGCAAAGTGTAAATGACTGCACAAGGTGCAGGGCAATGCAGGGGTTGGCACCTTATATTAAACCAGCACAGAGGTGTGTGGAAAAGCAACTTCCAGCTGAGAAGAGCTTTGGCTAATGATCCCAGAATTGTCATCAGGTACTACCCGTTAGTTCCCCGCGTAAAACAGGTGCTTGAGCAATGCAAGTGTCTAGGATAGTTCCTAATTCAGAAAAGCTCTTAAACATTGTGCTTCAGCCTGTCCCTATTCAGGACAACACTTAAAGATCTTTTCTGGACCAGGGCCATAGCGATGGGCATGTTACACACAATGGGTTACTTTAGAGTGTGGTGGTGAACTCTACTAACCTAGCTAGAGCCATCTGGAGTTTTAATCAACCAGACAAAAACAAAACAGATGTTTCAGCCACTGCTCCAGAAGCTGAACAACAAGGACCACAAGCAGGCATTGCCACATTAATATGATCTCTAAGTGGGAATGTACCATTGTATTGCATGAAGCTGTCTACACCAGAGAGAGAGACTGGAGCTAATTTTCACCCCTGCAGTGGTGCTAGGGCTATCACAGAGACTGAGGGGAGTTAGTGTATGCCTCCCTTATTCAGGGGCTGACAGGAGTTGGTTTGATCCTTGGCACAGGCCCCTCACGGCCATAGCCCCTTTGGGGCTTGTGGAAGCAAGAAGTTAGGATGAAGTATACTCCAGCCACACTACCTTCCGCCCCATTTCCCTCCTCCCCCATCGTCTGCTCTGGAGGCTTTGATAAAGGAAGCACAGAGCTTGCAGAATAAAGTACTACTCAGTCTGAATAACTGTGACAGCAACTGGTATGGTGTGGTGGGACTGATGTCCCGCTGAAAATGCCTGGAAGTTAAAGCCTTGTTCCTATCCTTCACTTCCAATGCTATGGAACAAGCCCATATGTGCTGTCTCTCAGGCCTATCCTCCTAAGGACTCTGCACCTTTCCTCCACACTGCTGCTGTTCTAGCCTGCAGCTGGGAGGGAGTGTCAAGAGCCATGCATAAAATGGGAGTGCAAAAGAGGAGAGCTGAGAGTAGGAAGGAGCTTCAGTGTCAAACACTGAAACTGTGTGGCATAAAAGTCTCCTCAACTTATGAGGATAAGTTATGTACATCTCTTGATCCCCATCCTCACTACTGCTTCTCTTTACTGAGTTTTTCCCATTCTCCAATATTGGGAGTCACAGGGTCTTCTCTCCATTAGGGCACCTCCTCCTGGCTGCTCTGGGGATTAGCTCCTTCCAGGTCTGACACCCCTTTCTGCTGCTCACTGCGTGCCCTGCCACCTTTCTCTCTCTCTTTTCAGACTGTGCAACTCTAGGTGCTCTCCCTTCGTGAGGGCCAAGTCACTATGTGCTTTCCCCCTTCTGGGGCATCAAAGTCTTTCCATATAAACTGTCTCAGGCAATCTTCCCATTTGCTGCTCCAAAGAGTGCCACTTCCCCAGTGGCTGGTAGGGGAACCCAAGCCTGCCCTCTACTCCAGGTTCCAACTCTGGGATCCTCTAAGCAGTAGCCAAAGTCTGCACCATCTTAAACCTTGCCACCATTTCCCTGAGCCTTTCCCTAAACCCTCTCCCCCTCAGTTTCCTTTCTTCCTACCCTCTCTCAAGTGTCCAGAGAGTAACTACAGGTTCCCTCACCACAGCCCCCTTCTGCTACTAGTTTCCTGGCTTTATTCTAGGCCCACCTGTTCCTTCTCAGTGAGGCTCCTTCGTCATTCAGGGGATTACGTAGGCCACCTAATTCCTCTCAGCTGTGGCCTATTTGGTTAATTGGCCTCTTCTCAGCGTCATTAACCCCCTACTAGGCTACTGTTGGGTGAACTGAGAGCCTCCCTGCTAAAGAGGAAGGGGAAAGAAAGGAAGTCTTAGACCACTTCAAGGATGAAGAGTGAGCAGGGAGAAGGAATAGGGCATACACAGCAGGTAGCAACACACCTTTGGATTTTAGTCTGTCAAAACAGTAGCAGGCATAGACAGACCCATTGGTGGAACCAGAGGGACACTCATTCACAGCCTGCTGCAATAAATCAGTCTAGAATCTGAGCCATGAATTAAAAGGAAATGGCCACATAGGTATAATAAACATACAGCAATGTTGCCGAATCTCATTTTATCCAGATTCTCATGGTATGTGTTTTAGCAAGAGCCCCTGCTTCTGGAGTAATGGGACTACATGAAAAACCTCAATTTTCACTTTAAAAAGAGTTTCTAGCTTTCATGATTGTGGAGAAAAGCTTGACACTGAACCCTAAAAGCTGAAAGGCCAGAAAGCAATAAAAACCCCAAAACTTATTTTTTGAAATCATAATTTTGAGGGCCTGACTGGTGCTTTATGAATGCTTGGAGTTGGCAACACCAGGAACTTTCACCCACTCCTTTAAACAAACTCTTTTCTCGGGGGGGGCATTTGATTACTGCCTGCTTCCCTGTGTGCCTAGTCTCTCCAGATTTTTCCATTTCTCTCCATTGAAGGAGACGGCTTGCCTCAAAAGCTTTGGTCATATCACAGATGCCTTTGTTTGAAGCCAGGGTGTTCAGTTTATCACCCCACTTGTGAAAGTCAGTCTAAAAAAAAGGCTATGGATTCCTCATGTGCAGTCTATAGCACCCTCCTTGGCCCATCCAGAGCAAGGGGCTGGTCCAAGCCCCAGTATGACCGCAAAGTGATCTTTGAATAAAAGACAGAGTCTGGTTTGAGGAACTAAAACCAAACCTTCCTGGGAGCAAGATGCTTTCAGGTGAATAGTAAGGAGGCTGGCAGCTCCATGGAGCAACTAGGAACTGGGATTCTGCTAACAGCATGAGGTCAGTTACCAACCTTTCACTTTTATAACATCTGCTGTCCCAGCTCCTAGTAGCTCAGCTCCCCTATGCAGAGATGACGTATGAATAAGAGCAAAAGCTTTCTTGTATTTTCATTCGGCTCTCTCCTCCCTTTCTTAAACAGAGATGACATTGGTTAACTTACATAAGAACAGCCATATTGGGTAAGACCAAAGGTCCACCTAGCCCAGTATCCTGTCTTCCGACAGTGGCCAATTCCAGGTGCCCCAGAGGGAATGAACAGAACAGGTAATCAACAAGTGATCCATCCCCTGTTGCCTATTCCCAGCTTCTGGGATCATAACTTGGGGTCATCATTGGATTTGACTGTTAACATTAGGAGGCATATGCTGACTGCTTGCCCCAGGCAACAAGGAAGGCTCAATCTTCATGGGAGGAAGAGCAAACAGGAGGGCACCCAACCCACCAGTGACAAATGGGGGTTAGGTGGGCTGCAGTCCCTGGCCTAGAAGATGCCACAGACAGTAATATATGGAGCCCTTGCTGGAGCAGAGGCCACCTTCTGACTCTAGAAACACTGGGCGGGAGGGGTGTGTGTGTGACTACCATTGACATCCTGAACTATCAGATGTTCTCACCAACCAAATCAGAGCCTTGACAGTGTGTCAGTCCCTACTGTAGACTGGCAGTAGATAAACCTGCCAAAAGCCAGCCATTAGCACAACATGTATAGATTTATAGATTCCAAGGCTAGAAGGGACCACCGTGATCATCTAGTCTGACCTCCTGTATTACACAAGCCAGTTTCCACACAAAAATATCCCTAGAGCAGATCTTTTAGAAAACATGTCCAATCTTGATTTTAAAAGTGTCAGTGATGAAGAATCCACCACAACTCTTGGTAAATTGTTCCAATAGTTAATTACTCTCACTGTTAAAAGTTTACATTTTATTTTCAGTCTGAATTTGTCTAGCTTCAGCATCCAGTCATTGGATTGTGTTATGCTTTTCTCTACTAGATTGAAGAGCACATTTGTTCCCCATATAGGTATTTATAAACAGTGATTTTCCATCTTATACCTACACCCTCCATTATGCTTGCAGAGAGGGACTGGAGGAAAATATTTTATTATTTTTGCACCTTTTGCTGTATTTCTAAGTACCATGCCAATGCTTAACATGCTGGTGGCAACCCATCCATCCTTGCTAGGACTCCCAACATCGCTAACACCTATGGAGCGGAACTGCTATCAGCGATGCTGAAACATTTCTGAAAGCTTTTTTATTATTATTTATTTATTTGTGTAGCCCACTGACCCAACACAAGTTAGGTGGTATGAACATTGTCCTTATTCATTGCTTTTCTGTGGAAAATGAATTGTGGAAAAAGTCCTAAGTGCCCTACTGGGCACCAGCCTCAGTCTTAAGTAGACGCCTCCCAGAAGATGTAAAATGATAGGCATAGTTATTATATGTATGATTGTAAACAGCACACCTGTAGTTTTTGAGCCTGTGACAAAGCACACCTGCATGATTCCCCCTTGTGGCCCAATATGGCACTACTTACCCTGTAAAAGGGTCTCCAACAGTCACCACCTCTTGTAGGGTATAATGCAGTGATGCTTTAGCCCTCTGGTTAAGGCACACTTTAGTCCCATCCCTTCCAGGGTATCAAAGGCCCCAAATTAAGAAGGCTAAGAATGCAAAACAGGGTCATCCAATGAGTCTTCAGCAGGACCCTGCCCTTCTACTCAGGTCTTGTTGTGTGACAGCCACTCCTTTGGTCAGTCCCTCCCGTCTATCAGTGCTCATCTAGACAGTAAGCTGGCTCAGACACTAACTATACCAGAGAGAGAACAAAAGCTCTCTGCTCTTCTTCCTAGTCAAACCTGAACTCTGCTAGGCCATCTCCTTTTAATGTCCCTCTCCACAGCTGACATCTGCTGCAGGTGTAGCAGGTTGGGTCTAATTGGCTCTAAAGGCTTCATTAAATCCCTCCTTGGCAGTGCTGGGCGTGTATGCCCCTGTACAGAGCTAAATCCTGTGGTCTTTATTCAGGCAAAGCTCACACTGAAATCTGTCTATCCATCCAGTCATGTATACGGTGTCAGTCACCAGGTATCTGAATGCCTGAAGACTTAAAAGATAGTTTTATTGAAGAAGGACCTTGGGTTGGGCTGTTATTTGCATACCTCTCCTGTGACCCCAAAACGTAACTTGCTGGATGCACAGTCTTTTTTAAAAAGAAGTTCAGCAATAACGCTCGTCTAGATAAAATTATTGACATCTGAATGCAGATTCTTTAGCTTTCAATAGCTAATGTAGGATGCTTCTGTTTCATGTTGAACATTAGTATTTTGTAGATTCAAAACATACATATGGATAGCATAATCCGGACAGCTATGTTCCAGTATTGTACATGTTCCAAGACATGTTTTACAATATCATGGGGTCCTCTTTTATTTTTCAAATTAAACAGAGAGGGTTAAATGCTCCCTGAGTCTGCACAGGTAAGTAAGGATGGGGAAGGGTACAAAGAGAGAAGATTCAGCACACAAATGATGTGTGCATTAAGTAGATACCCCACTGCATCATAAAGGAGTTCAGTATCTATTTATCTGTTGCATCTCTCAACTCACATAATGTAGCAGTCAGTGTGAGCACAAGGAGAGAATGTGGCATGGGTGGCTAGCTTGGCCCAAATTCAACAAGACAGCATCCACAGTTGTGAGCATATTACTGCTGAAGAAAGTAGCGGGAAACAACTCATCACTGCATGCTGTACTGACCTGATCTGTGTCTTTCTTGCCAGAGATAACAAGATTTCTCTTGCCATGGGCAGAGCTGACTGTATCTGGATATAAACTAACTGGGCATTATTTGGGGTGTATTGCTGGAATTTGTCCTCGGCTGGTTCCAGAAATATTCTGTTTTACTTTTTAACTTCTAATCTCATAACCAGAAATTGGTCAGAGGTTTAACATGCACATTGCCTCTTCAGCTAGAGACAGCCGTCCAACTCTGGTGTTTGTAGTGCCAATATCTAGATCTTTGAAGGGGAGTTAACAATTACAAACTGTATGGTCACATGAAGGTTTTAGAGAGGATTTCTACTGCCTCCCATCAAATGCTTTTTTCCATAGCTAGCCATTATGATGGCAGCACATCAAAATTAGGGAATGCAGTTGGTTCTGAACACTAAGACACAACATTCCATAAACTGGTCTGTATATTGTATGTATTTCTTAGTCACTCTATCACTAGAATCATAGAATATCAGGGTTGGAAGGGACCTCAGGAGGTCATCTAGTCCAACCCCCTGCTCAAAGCAGGACCAATCCCCAACTAAATCATCCCAGCCAGGGCTTTCTCAAGCCTGACCTTAAAAACCTCTAAGGAAGGAGATTCCACCACCTCCCTAGGTAACCCATTCCAGTGCTTCACCACCCTCCTAGTGAAAAAGTTTTTCCTAACATCTAACCTAAATCTCCCGCCCTGCAACTTGAGACCATTGCTCCTTGTTCTGTCATCTGCTACCTAAATCCTGCCTCTGCACCCCTATGAGGTCCCTAAGGAGAGTGTATGAACCTACAGTACAAAATTAATATCAACCTCTATGTACAGTATTTTGAAGAGTATGCCAATACTATCTAGCAACACAGATAAAGACCAGAGCTTTTACACTGAGTCCAAGTGATGGATAATGCTGAATACTGTAACAGATTCTTCTTTCTAAAATATTATTAGAACTGAAGAGGAAAGCACCACTGTATGTCCTATGTCTTTGACACATTGACTAGTGTGATCACCAGTCCAGCAGTCCAAACATAATAAAAGCCTGTTTTGGTTTGGTTGGGGATGAGAGTATTTATATGGAAATGAATAATTAGTTTCAGTGGGACTTTATGTGTGGGTGTCCTTCAATCATTATTTTGTTGAAGAGTGGTACCAGCTCATCCAGATAGAGATTTGGCTGAGAATAAAATTGTGACCAGCATTATTTTAGTGTCTCTGTATGGCTTTTGGGAGTACATCCTTTAGAGACACTTACCCAGAGCATCTTGTTTGGAGCTTTAGTCTCTGTATATAGTGGTCAGATGAAAAATTTGCACCAGCTCACCTGTTGGTGTAAATCAGTCTCATTCTATTGATTTAATGGAGCTACACCAATTTACATCACTTGCAGATCTTTCTCAATATAGTTCTGTGTCTAAAATTATAACATCACTTTTAATTCATTGTCCAGTAAATCTACTTTATGACCTCAGCCTTGAGATGTATGTCTAACTGAAAGAAGAAGCAAATATTACATCTTAAGGAACAATAAGAGAGTCTGGGAGAATGAATCCACTATGTTTTATCAAGATATTTTTCAGCCAACAATTTCTGAAGGGTCCAGTCACCAGCTCTCTTTTCTGGCTTCCTATTATAGCGGGCATCCTGCCAGTTTTTATAATATTACTGACGGCTGAATAAAAGGACACCTCTGGAAAAGACTCTCAGGACTGAGAAGGTAGTCAGAGTTCAGAAAGGAAAGAATGATATCACAGGCAATGTTTACCTCTGTGCTCCAGCGGAGGGGGCAGTCCAGCTGAGTAGTTTTTCTTTGTATGCCTCCTGAAGTATTGTGTGCACCCACTGAATCTTTCACCAAATCCACAGAGAAAATGGGACTGATCTCAACAGCCTTTTTTTTATCATCCACTTCAGCTGCAACATCACAATCATCCAGTGAGTGTGGTTAAATCATCAATGAGGTTGAAGAGGTGTGAAATGACTGACAGGGGCTTCATTAATGAAATAATCTTCTGATTCCGAGTCTGTGCCAGTAGAAAATTACCAGTCATTCATTTACCTTGTATTTTAAGCTATATTTTGCAATTTAAAAAGAAATCCAGTTTTATCATGATGAAAACATTGGGTTTGATTCACCAGTGCATTACTCCAGTTTTTCACTTGAGTTACACCCACATAAAACAAGAATAATGCAATGATTTGTCAGACCCAGATCTTAGATTTACAGAGGGCCTCTGAACCCAAAGAATCTCAAATTATTTAGAAAGTGATATATAAACTATATAAATTACACTGATAACTTCACGCAGTACTAAAATGCAGCTACTTCTAGAGTGGAATGTGACAGTATATAGAACAGCAAGTGAAAAATAATATCACACCCATTTGAAAATGTAGATATAGCTTTGTAGGAAGATTGTAATTATCCCAAGTGGATTTGGCCAGGATACCAGAATTAACATTCCCCCACACATACACTACTGCAAAAAAGTGTTGTGAGCTATTTGATGCCCACACAGATCAGGAGCACAGTTTTAAATCTCACCCAAACATCAGCATCTTCCCCCTTCTTAGTCCCAAGCTGGAGCATTGGATCATTATGAACTCTAGGGAAAGGATATCACCAAATGGATCATCAACAGCGCTTCCTGCCGTGCTGTGGTATTTCCTGGGATGTCTCCCTTAAATTCTCTGACCATGCCGGACCTTGTTTAGCATATAAAGTGTGATGCACTCACAGATGAATCTAGTATGGCCTTAAGAATTGAAGCACTTTAGTCTTTCCAATGTTTTAGTTTCAGGCCACTACTTCTTACTACCCTGAAAGGGCTCTTTCAGATGATTGAGATACTCCATCTGTAGGCTGAATCTGTTACCTCCACTGCGTTCCTTCCATTCCCTGCTAGCCACAGTAATGAGCGATGGGGATTAGTCATAGAACTTGGGTTGCCAGCATTATATTGCAATCCATTACTAGCTAGCCTCATTAGATTTGTTTTGCTAACACAAATCTAAACAACCTACCAGGCCATCCACAGAGTATAGCAGCACCCTGCTACAATGCTGCTGTAGTTAATGCTTTGTCAGTTTCCTTTATAATCAATATGGCTTTTCCTTGGACACCAATTTTCACACCAAGGCCAAATCCTGTTCACCTCATTCATGCAAGAAGTACCAATGATGGCAACGGGGCTACTAAAATGAATGAGACGAGCCTAAAATCTAGAACCCCAAATTAGTGAATGAATACAGTTAAAAGTTAAAAAATCAAATAAAAACAGAAGAGAAAATAAACTGAGGGCTAGAGGCAAGGAAGAGAGCTGTTTTCCTATGCGAGGCAAAAGTCCATGACAGCTCAATGCAGTAGATGCATTGCTGCAATGCAAGAGCTGTGGTGGAGAAGGCTCTCACATCAACAATGGTGAGACTATGTGGAGGGTCAGAGATGTCAAGGCTAGGTGAGTGGGAAGGGCTATACAGCAGGACAATGGCTGTGATAGGTTTCAGAGTAACAGTCGTGTTAGTCTGTATTCGCAAAAAGAAAAGGAGTACTTGTGGCACTTGAGAGACTAACCAATTTATTTGAGCATGAGCTTTCGTGAGCTACAGCTCACTTCATTGGATGCATAGTGTGGAAAGTGTAGAAGATCTTTTTATAAACACAAAGCATGAAAAAATACCTCCCCCCACCCCACTCTCCTGCTGGTAATAGCTTATCTAAAGTGACCACTCTCCTTACAATGTGTATGATAATCAAGTTGGGCCATTTCCAGCACAAATCCAGGTTTTCTCCCCCCACCACCACCACCCCACAAACCCACTCTCCTGTTGGTAATAGCTTATCTAAAGTGACCACTCTCCTTACAATGTGTATGATAATCAAGGTGGGCCATTTCCAGCACAAATCCAGGGTTTAACAAGAACCTCTGAGGAGGGCTGGCGGAGGGGTAGGAAAAAACAAGGGGAAATAGGTTACCTTGCATAATGACTTAGCCACTCCCAGTCTCTATTCAAGCCTAAGTTAATTGTATCCAATTTGCAAATGAATTCCAATTCAACAGTCTCTCGCTGGAGTCTGGATTTGAAGTTTTTTTGTTGTAATATCGCAACTTTCATGTCTGTAATCGCGTGACCAGAGAGATTGAAGTGTTCTCCGACTGGTTTATGAATGTTATAATTCTTGACATCTGATTTGTGTCCATTTATTCTTTTACGTAGAGACTGTCCAGTTTGACCAACGTACATGGCAGAGGGGCATTGCTGGCACATGATGGCATATATCACATTGGTGGATGTGCAGGTAAATGAGCCTCTGATAGTGTGGCTGATGTTATTAGGCCCTGTGATGGTGTCCCCTGAATAGATATGTGGGCACAGTTGGCAACGGGCTTTGTTGCAAGGATAGGTTCCTGGGTTAGTGGTTCTGTTGTGTGGTATGTGGTTGCTGGTGAGTATTTGCTTCAGGTTGGGGGGCTGCCTGTAGGCAAGGACTGGCCTGTCTCCCAAGATTTGTGAGAGTGTTGGGTCATCCTTCAGAATAGGTTGTAGATCCTTAATAATGCGTTGGAGGGGTTTTAGTTGGGGGCTGAAGATGACGGCTAGTGGCGTTCTGTTATTTTCTTTATTAGGTCTGTCCTGTAGTAGGTGACTGCTGGGAACTCTTCTGGCTCTATCAATCTGTTTCTTCATTTCCGCAGGTGGGTATTGTAGTTGTAAGAATGCTTGATAGAGATCTTGTAGGTGTTTGTCTCTGTCTGAGGGGTTGGAGCAAATGCAGTTGTATCGCAGAGCTTGGCTGTAGACAGTGGATCGTGTGGTGTGGTCAGGGTGAAAGTTGGAGGCATGTAGGTTGGAATAGCGGTCAGTAGGTTTCCGGTATAGGGTGGTGTTTATGTGACCATCGTTTATTAGCACTGCAGTGTCCAGGAAGTGGATCTCTTTGTGTGGACTGGACCAGGCTGAGGTTGATGGTGGGATGGAAATTGTTGAAATCATGGTGGAATTCCTCAAGGGCTTCTTTTCCATGGGTCCAGATGATGAAGATGTCATCAATATAGCGCAAGTAGAGTAGGGACATTAGGGGACGAGAGCTGAGGAAGCGTTGTTCTAAATCAGCCATAAAAATGTTGGCATACTCTGGGGCCATGCAGGTACCCATAGCAGTGCCGCTGATTTGAAGGTATACATTGTCCCCAAATGTAAAATAGTTATGGGTAAGGACAAAGTCACAAAGTTCAGCCACCAGGTTAGCCGTGACATTATCGGGGACAGTGTTCTTGACGGCTTGTCGTCCATCTTTGTGTGGAATGTTGGTGTAGAGGGCTTCTACATCCATAGTGGCCAGGATGGTGTTATCAGGAAGATCACCAATGGATTGTAGTTTCCTCAGGAAGTCAGTGGTGTCTCGAAGGTAGCTGGGAGTGCTGGTAGCGTAGGGCCTGAGGAGGGAGTCTACATAGCCAGACAATCCTGCTGTCAGGGTGCCAATGCCTGAGATGATGGGGTGCCCAGGATTTCCAGGTTTATGGATCTTGGGTAGTAGATGGAATATCCCAGGTCGGGGTTCCAGGGGTGTGTCTGTGCGGATTTGATCTTCTGCTTTTTCAGGGAGTTTCTTGAGCAGATGGTGTAGTTTCTTTTGGTAACTCTCAGTGGGATCAGAGGATAATGGCTTGTAGAAAGTGGTGTTGGAGAGCAGCCAAGTAGCCTCTTGTTCATATTCCGACCTATTCATGATGACAACAGCACCTCCTTTGTCAGCCTTTTTGATTATGATGTCAGAGTTGTTTCTGAGGCTGTGGATGGCATTGTGTTCCACACGGCTGAGGTTATGGGGCAAGTGATGCTGCTTTTCCACAATTTCAGCCCGTGCACGTCGGCGGAAGCACTCTATGTAGAAGTCCAGTCTGCTGTTTCGACCTTCCGGAGGAGTCCACCTAGAATCCTTCTTTTTGTAGTGTTGGTAGGGAGGTCTCTGTGGATTAGTATGTTGTTCAGAGGTGTGTTGGAAATATTCCTTGAGTCAGAGATGTCGAAAATAGGATTCTAGGTCACCACAGAACTGTATCATGTTCGTGGGGGTGGAGGGGCAGAAGGAGACGCCCCGAGATAGGACAGCTGCTTCTACTGGGCTAAGAGTATAGTTGGATAGGTTAACAATATTGGTGGGTGGGTTGAGGGAACCATTGCTGTGGCCCCTTGTGGCATGTAGTAGTTTAGAAAGTTTAGTGTCCTTTTTCTTTTGTAGAGAAGCAAAGTGTGTGTTGTAAATGGCTTGTCTAGTTTTAGTAAAGTCCAGCCATGAGGAAGTTTGTGTGGAAGGTTGTTTTTTTATGAGAGTATCCATTTTTGAGAGCTCATTCTTAATCTTTCCCTGTTTGCTGTAAAGGATGTTGATCAGGTGGTTCCGCAGTTTCTTTGAGAGCTTGTGGCACAAGCTGTCAGCATAGTCTGTGTGGTATGTAGATTGTAATGGATTTTTTACCTTCAGTCCTTTTGGTATGTGATGTTTGGCTGTGATGTTTACCAAACCCTAACTTCAGTGGTTTAGGAACTACCCAGTGTGTTGGGTCATAAAATAGCCCAGCGAGCCTGCTGAAGACCTCTCTTAAGAGGGCTACAGTGCGGATGACCCCAAGTAACTGCCTTTATTAAGGTGGTTCCATCCAGCCTCTCACAGTAGAATATTGCCCCATTTTTGGTAAGGGTTTAAGTCTTCATTTGAAAACATACCTGGGTTCAAATAAAGCACCGAGGTGAGCCTAATATCTCAGACTTTCTTTAAATGGCCTATTGAGGTATGCAGTGTTGGTGCAGTCCTGTTGGTCCCAGGATATTAGACAGACAAGGTGGGTGAGGGAATATATTTTATTGGACCAACTTCTGATTTCTTACCTGATTTCCAGGTAACTTTCCTGATTTTTTTCTTCTTCCGATGCTGGGAGCCTGTGGTGATTTCTTGCTGGGGGGGGGGGGGGGGGGCTCTGTCCTAGGTGAGATGCAGAAAGTGGTTCCTCAGTTTCTCCCAAGTCCCTCTGCAGCGCTGCTCAGCATATTTGGAGTTGTATGCGGTGCCCAGAGGGTTATAGGTGGCGCGACCTTTCTGCGGATGAGGTTTGGTTTCTTGCATTTGCTCAGGGAGTAGCTGTGGCTGTTAAGTTTCGCTTCCCTTTTCTTCATGTTGGGGCTTTTCCATTTCATCCCTGGGTCCAACGGAAGATGTTACTGGCCCGCCTTGTGGCTAAAGGGCGGGAAGGGACTTTCACGTGTGCCAGTCAGGGCGCGCGGGCTGGCGCTGTGGAAGTTTGCCAGCGGTGCCCAGCGTGGCTCAGTGATGGGGGGCGGTTTTGTTTGCACCAAGGAGCTGCTGCGGTGTGAACCCCGCAGGGGCTGCCCAGGCACAGTCACTCCGGCGGGTCAGCCAGCCACTGTACACGGCGCTGGACAGTTTTCCGCCTGCCCCTCGCAACCCGCGCCCAGCAGCTCTGAGCACAGCCCCTTGCACACTCCGCGGCGCGCTGGAGCCCGGCTTTGGTCAGGGCAGAATAAGCGACCAACTGGCTTCTGCTGTTGACATCCAGCACCGGCCCCGCCAAAGAACCAACATCCCCCCCATGCACCCCCCCACTCCAACGCACAATCCCGAGCCGCCTCTGGCACAGCTCCCGGGCTCCTGGCAAGCCCATCCCGGGGCTGTCCCCTTCGGGGCTGTGGGGCTCTCCAGGGAGAAGCCAGGCCCACACTCACTCCCCTGGGAAAGTCAGAAAGAACGGGCTTGCTGCTCCCGGAGGGAGGGGCTGAGCTCCTGCAGGCCCGGGACACCTCCGTGGGTGGGACTTGGCCGTGCTCAGGATCGGGCCCAGTAGCGCCTGTGCAAACTCAGGGTCACTGTTATTTCCGCCTTGTTTCTTTTGCTTGCAGTAACAGAACCTAAACCCTGAAGCGTTCGTGTTCCGCTCAGTGTGAGCCCTGAACACAAGCCAAGGGCACCCTCAATGAAAGCTTCCTGCCCTGGTCCTGAGGGACCGACCCCGTTAATAGCTGTGAATGGTTGACCCTCCTTGACTTTAGTCCGGGTAGTTAGATCCCTGAATATAGGAGCCTGCCGGCACTAAAGTAAAAGAGCGTTTGGGCACTGGCTTCAGGATTGGGCCCTTCATGGTATGTCTGTAATGAGAGTTTGTGTATGTGTGTATTGGGGGGGGGGGAGTCCACAAAGGACAGAGAAAAAGGCCTTATTTGTCTATTCCTCTGGATTTATAACTTTAAATCTCCTATGTTTGTACTGTTTGTATATGTAATGCACGTTTTGATTAAATAACGTGTGTATCAAGTATTTAAAGGCCTCACCAACAAAATAAAAAATAGTCTCATATTGTAAGAGAATAATTACAAATGAGCTACGAGGCAAAAGCGACTAAAAGACAAACTGGAGTTAAGGGGAAGGGTATCCAGTTTTCCTGGTCAGATAACCGAGCACAATCTTGCGTTAGGAAAATCTAAGTGTCACTTTTGGAGAGTTTAAAATAGAAACGCTCCTTGTCTTTGGAAGCGCTGAAAAGTGTAAGAGAGGTCAAGGAGATTTCCCAAGCAGCTCATAATTTCTGCTCACGCTTTTCTTCTTAGTCTGATCAGAGATATAACGTTGGAAATAAGGAAAAGAAAAAAGCAAACGTCTGAGTTAATATGCCATAACATTTTCAGCCCTCCGACTTCACCACCCTGGCCCCTGGCATACCCACTTTGTAGGCTACTGCTCTACTCCTTCCCAGCCTTCTCTGTCAAGCTGAACCTGGACAAAATCCCATCCTGTTCTGGGATGCAGAACTACAATTCTGTGGCAGAAAAGAAGAAAATAAACAAGTCTAGTGGTGTAAAAAGTTGTCTTGCGGTTGCCTGCAGCTGGTGGTTAACACAGACTGTAAGAGGATCAACTCCATCTCCGCGGGCGAAGGGAAGAAAAAAGGAAGGTGGGGGGGAGACCTCACATTTGCTATTCACAGTTTAGTTAATTTGGATGATAACGGTTAGTTTTTAATCCCATTGTATGAGACTGAATATACTACAAGCGTCCCAAAAGAATATCTACTGCAAACAGAACACCACACTGGAGTGTCTGAGTTTGAATCTAGTCTGGCATACAAACATTTGGGAAGATGCAGTTAAAGAATTACTTCGAAGTTTTAATACTGAACAGTTCTAAACTCTTTGCGTGCAAACCTCAGGTTTGATCGTTGGACTTTAAGTCTATTTGACTATATTGCACTGAGGGAGGGGGTCACCATTGCTCAGATACGAGAACAAGAATCTGTATTTACAGTTAGTGTTATCCCTGTAACTTACATGGAAAGATCAGATGGGTCAGGTTTTCCACACTTAAAACTACAAAGAAATAGAAAAAACAAAAACAAAAAAACCTGCAACATGCTAAAAAGAAAAGAGAAGTGGATGTTTGGAAGAAATGTCCTGGAGCTGATAGGACTGGAATAAATGGCATCTTTATAATGTTTCTCTGGGGACTGCAACAGTTCCCAGATGGGCAGGACTAAACATTGGAAAGACAGCTCAGCCCCTAGCACACATCTCCTCAGTGAAAGTGATGTTTTTATTTCCTTCTGCGGGTATAGTCACAATCCAGAGTTGCTTTAGTTAGTAAATGTGTAAAGTTGGCTACTTTGGGGTGGGGGGGAAGTCCCTATGCAAAAAGCAAGGGAGGTGGCAAGAAGCCGTGAAAGAGCCGTGGAAACGCGCTCAGAGGCTGTGGAGATGGGGGGGTTCCTAGCCTCCTTTCAGCTAATTTCCTCTGGTTTCTGTTTGTGTGTTTTCGATATTTTCCTCTTAAACCCTTTAAAAAGAGCGAGATCAACTTCCCCAAACTCTCCCATCCTCCCTTTCTCCCCCCCCCCCGGGACAAACACTGCTATCCCCCCGAAAAGGAGTTCTCTGCGCTCTCGAGGCGAGAAACGCGGCTGCCAGAACAGAGGCCATAAAAAAAAGTTAACAATGCTGTGAAAATATGTTTGCAGAAAATAGACAATTGTTGGATTAAACGTATTCAAGTATGAAATAATGCCTTTTTGTGTAAAAACTTCAGCAATGTGCGTGTACAAAAGTTCCCTGTGGCAGTTACTTGCTCCCTTTGTGAGCTGTGCGCTTTGGCGTCTCCACTTGGCGCATTTAACTCAGAGCCCTTTAAACGCGATTGTTTCTTTCTTTTTAATGACATTTACCGGATCAAAACATGCTGTTAATTCGATCAGAAAGCTTTACCCTCCCGAACAATGCCACAATAATTTCTCCTGAAGTTTGTTAAATTGACCAAAATTAGGCAAATGAATAGGGGGTCTGTAGGCGACTCCTCTTGCAGGTGACACCGAATAATGCACTTTCAGACCAGCTGCGATCTCCTCTTTATTTGCCCCTCTTTTCTTTGACCCGCATTATTAAAATTTAGGCCCAATGAAACTATTCATACATTTCAATGGGACATTTTCCTATAGGATAATAGGCTACAAATTGAGCCTCTCCAAAGGGGGGAATAGGGGGGTAAAACAACAACACACAGACACACACCACACAAAAAGGACCGTCGTGTGCCAAAGGCTCGCGGGAGCCTCCCTGGGCCTGCAGAGGGGAGGAGGGGGAAAAAAGGGGGGGGATCGTGTGCCAGCCCCCAGTCCCACACCTGCCGGGATGTCCCAGCACATAAAGCGGTGTAAACAAAAACCCTCGCTGCCATCTCTCATAAAGATGGACGTGTCACCAAGTCGTGTGAGAAAAGCCTGAGAACAAACGGGGCCACTCCGTCTCCAAGGGCTCTCCCTTGAACTGGGCGGAACAGCCTATTAAGGGCTTACTTAATTACTTTAATGACTCTGGACAGGCTTTAAAATGCAGTCAGCGCTTGGACAGGGGAAGGGAGGGGGGCTGCCTGGGATTTGTAAACAGGCGATCGTGTGAGAGACCAGGCGCTTGGAACTAAAGAAGAGAGCTTGTGTTCACACGCTGCTAGCGCGCCACTGCGCTCTGCTTACTGCTCCCCTTAGTCCTGTTGCCATGCAAATGTTATTCTGGGGGCGATCACGTGTCCTTTGAAGGTCCACGTGGAGTAACAAAGCTGATCTGCCCCCTGCTAGCCCCCTTGACTGAAAAAAAATTTTTTTTTACTCCTTTAAAACTGATCTTTAATGCATACATTCCCCAAACTGCTCTCCCTAATCCTAGGGAATCAGGCAAGCTGTGAATACACCGTGTCTCCCCCCAGAAATGATCGCTTTATAAGCAGCCTTTTGGAGGTTAGGGGGCTGCAGTGCACCTGAGACACTTGAGAAGACACAGAGGTTCCCTTCTGCTAGGCTTTCCCCAGCGGTGTGTCTTCCCAGGATGGCCTCTAAACTAAAGGAACGGAAAGTAAGTTGGAGCTAATCCTTGCGCACTGGGGCTGCCGGCTGCTTTCCCAGCCGCGACAGAATGAAGGTTTATTTGTAGGCTTTTCAAAAAACCCTGGGCTCGTGTCTGGTTTGGAACTTAACACTCAGGCCGATCCTCAGCAAGAGCACTGCCGTGGAGATCAGGTTTGGAGGGGGCCTCCCCGGTGCAGTCAAGCAGGGCTGGAGGAGTGCTCGTTTCTGGGGACAAAATGAGCCTGGCTCTTAAAAAAAAAAATCTAGTGAAAGTTATATACGAGCGTCTTAGTGAAGGTCAGATCAAATGTCTGACGTTAGAATAACTTTTTTAAAAGGTGAATATCTCTGGATAAAACTAGAAACCAAAGGCTGTGGGGAGTTTCTCTTTGCGTTTTGGGGTGATGTCTGCTCATGTTTCAGACTCCTTCTTCCATGTGTCTGTCTGCACATTGTGTGTTATAGAGGACTCCAGTGTCTCACAAAGTGATTGAGAAAAGAAGGAGGGATCGGATCAATCGCTGCCTCAATGAATTGGGGAAGACAGTGCCCATGGCTTTGGCAAAGCAGGTATGCTCCCGCTGCTGGCTAGAGCGCTGAAAAGTGCCGGCGTTACCAAGGGGGACGTGCCACATAGTGCAGATTTAAGGATGAAGATATGTAGCTGCGGTTACCTTCTTTGATTTGCAATGACGCTTATGAGGGAGGTGTATCTGGGAAGTAGCTGCCAGGCTCACACAGTCAGCAAAGGAAAGTGGCTTGCGTGTCAATGCCCCCTGGCGCTGCCTCCCTGACCGGCTTTAGGATCGCTGGGTTTGGTGAACTCAGCAACAATAATTCTGGCTCTGGTTTCCCCCAGGCTTTTCATGAGGGTTTTGTCTGTGTGTTTCAGAGCTCTGGGAAGTTAGAGAAAGCTGAGATCCTGGAAATGACTGTTCAGTATCTGCGAGCCTTGCATTCTGCAGATTTCCCCCGTGGCAGGGAAAAGGGTAGGTACAACGCTTAGCGTCTTGGTGCCCGTAGTGATCCGTGCACGTTTTGGCACACAGGAAAAAATCCCACGGCTGGGTCTGCAAGCACTCCAGGAACATCCTACCCTTTCATAGTGTAAATCATATTAGCTGGAACCAGAACTGCTGAGGAGTGGGTGGGTGGATAATTCAATAATCTGCGTACTGGTTTAACTGGGCTGTGTTAACATTCAGTGGCTACAAGTGCAGGTCTCAGTATCTCCAAAACTCAGAGAGACACTGTGGAATGTTTAAAACTCCCTTTGGCAAAAAGCAGCGAGGTCGGGATCTGACCCGTTATCCTGTTCCGTTTCTTTCCAGCAGAGCTTCTAGCTGAGTTCGCCAACTATTTTCACTATGGATACCATGAGTGTATGAAGAACCTAGTCCATTACCTGACCACAGTGGAACGGATGGAGACCAAAGACACCAAATATGCTCGGATCCTGGCTTTCCTGCAGTCCAAAGCTCGCTTTGTCACCGAACCCATCTTCACCACTCTGGGATCGCTCTCAGAACCGGACTTCTCCTACCAGCTTCACTCAGCTCCGGAGTGCCCGGCTCACAGTCCCAATGAGCCTATGTTTCAGCAGGGATCCGGGGGGCCCTTTTCCTGGCATGGTCCTGCCAGAAGCCCCACCATCCCTTACCTGCCCAACGCAGCCATGCCCCTCCCTAACCCGGGGCAGCAACGCAACACTTTCCTGTCGTCAGGCCAGGGGCTGGACAGACACTATCTCAGCCTGATCGGCCATTCCCACCCCAGCACCTTCAGCCTGCCTCCCGGCCAGCATCCCCACTCTGTGCTATAGCGACTAGGCCTGCGGGCTGCATATTTATGTCGGGGGAAGAGTAAATTATCCACAGGCGCATACGTTTACTTCGTAAGCGCTAGTGTACAAATGTAAATACATATGATTGGGAAGTTATAGCTTGGAATAAATGATCACTGGGAAAGGGGTTAAGGATGTTTCCAGCGTGAGATGCTTTTGCGATGCGTTATTTATCCAGCCTGCTAGCTTGTCCTTGCACGCTTCGGTTCTATGTTCTGGGCACAAACCACGTACAGCGCTTGGAATAAATGTGATACAAACTCTCTGGTCTGGTTTCCCAGCGGCACTTCATTGGTAGAGGGGAAAAAATAAAACCAGCGGAAAGGGCTGTGACAAAGGGTTGGGGAGCCGCGTGTCTCCAAGCGCTGGGTCTAGCGCCCCCGGTGCGCTCTGGCGGGAGAGTGTTTCTGGTGTGCCGCGTAACTCGGCGGAGCTAACACTTTGCCTGTGGGCACGGCGGAGGAGGGAGGCAAACATTGCGCTGTTTCGGTGTTCAGGTAAACCTCAGCTCACCGCACACTCTTTAAAATACAGTCGCCTTGGTGCGTCTCCCAAGAGCTCTCTGATTTATCAAGCATCGATATCGCCCGTGAAGACATATTCAGAAAAGTAGCTTCGAAGTTGTGTGTGTATATACATAGAAGTTTTTAAGGTCAGGCTTGACAAAGCCCTGGCTGGGATGATTTAATTGGGGATGGGTCCTGCTTTTGAGCAGGGGGTTGGACTAGGTGACCTCCTGAGGTCCCTTCCAACCCTGATATTCTATGATCCTATGATTCTATGTGTTTATATAGAATTATAGACGGTCTGTGTATACACCTGATCCCGAGAGACAGTGAGAGGGGCCAGTTCATGCTTGTCTCACAAACACCCCTGTATGTAAATCCATGCTGATCTTACATAGTTAGAGTTACAATACAGCAGGATCAAGGCCGCAACCGAAACCCTTGTAGTAGCAATGATGAGGATTCCTTGAGGCGAGCTGATAGACAGGAAGGAACCAGCCTATCCATTTTCCCCGAGCTGTACGGGTGGCCTGACTCCCACCTTAAGCAGAAAAGGAAACCTTTTTTTGTTGAAGTGGAAAGGAATATTATACCTTCTGTCTTATTCTGGAATTTCCTTGTGGCCATTTATCTCCCTAGGAGGAAAATAACAGGAAAAGATGTGGCCTAAGGAACAAAGTGAGATTAGGCTCTGTAGCACTTGGCCTATCACAGACAGTAGTTTAACAGGTGGGAAAAAAGAAAAGAAGGACTTGTGGCACCTTGGAGACTCACCAATTTATTCCAGCATAAGCTTTCCTGATCCGATGAAGTGAGCTGTAGCTCAGGAAAGCTTATGCTCAAATAAATTGGTGAGTCTCCAAGGTGCCACAAGTCCTCCTTTTCTTTTTGCGAATACAGAGTAACATGGCTGCTACTCTGAAAGGTGGGAAAAAGCACACAGAAAAAAACCTCAGGAGCCGACCCTTTAACATTGTCCCACAGACTCTGACTTGTATAGTGGCCAACGTCAGATATTTTCTCATTACAGTCTTCCATAAAATCGCCATTTCCCCGCGTCTGAGCTGAGTTCCCTGTTCAATATCAGGCGTGTTTTGAGGTGCTGCTGTGAGCGCTCAGTGACACTGCAAAGAGATGCGCTTCCTCAGTGACGGGGATTTCTATGGAGCTCAGTTTTCGTGACAGAAGCCTCAAACCAAACGAAAAACAGGAGGCGTGGAGAGGCAAATAAGCCTCTCAGCATAAGGAGCAAATCTAAGGGGTTTAATGTCTAGAAAGGCAACCTTGGCATGCAGGCAAACAAGAGCTTAGCTAATATTCCTTTCCCCAGCCATGCCTTCCCTTTGAGCTCGTAGGAAATTTCAGCAGTTTCAATTCTCCTCCCTAGGCTGGATCACTGAATAAGACCCAATCTCGTCTGTGCTATGTCAGCAAATGGTTTCCTACATGTGATTCCCGATGCTAGTTATTACTATTTTTGCCTGTGGTTTGCACTCCCCGATCCGTTGACGAAGAGTAAATTAACTTATTCCATTGCACTCTGCACCCTTGAGGGAGATCTGACCCGGATTGTTTACTGAGGTCATGGAATGGGCTGACCCACAATTTGTAAACCATCAACTCCTTTATTCATAGACAGACTAAAGGATCTTCATTACAATGAGTGAAAAGTGTCATGTGTACCTTCCATTTAAACTGTAAATACAGAAAAGCCTCGTGTTTCAGTTTGACAAGAAAGAGGCCGTATTATAGGGTAAAGGGAGGAGAAAAAAATTTCTATTGCATCAGGATACATTTGAGACCTTAAATCCGAGCGAGGAAAGCAGGAAAATACCACTTGCTAAATGTACGTAGGGCGATATGGGATAAACCAAATGTATTCAGCAGCAGAAGAATGGCTGGTGCCTATTATGAAAACACATGTCTTACACTCATTTTCACCAGCGCTTGGTGCAGAAAATGAAGCAAGTCTTTCACGATTTTTATTCTGTGAGCATTAAGCCATTCTGAATCCTCTTTTGCACTGAAGCATTAAAGATATAGTGTTACCCTGGAAATATAAATTATTAATATATGCAGCATTTTGGTCACTGTTAACCAAATTAGACAAAAACTTTCCTTTGCTAAGTAGATTTCCTCTCTGGGATTAGCACAGGGCCACCACGGTCAAAACTGTGGTCATTTACATATAGTTTTGCAAACTTGCACTGGTCCATGACAGTCTTTGTACCTCGAATGTTGCTATTCTCGATTTATTTATTTATTTATTTTGTCCTTCTCGTTTTCATTTAACTGTGGAGGATAAATCCTGCTTTGGATTGCCAATGAATTTAGGATAAAAGTCTCCCCCGCCTTCCCCCACCCCCTCCGTGTCTATCGCTCTCTGGAACCTCTCCCCGGCTCCCCAATCTTGGCCAAAAGTCGAATCTGAGCTGGTTTGACTTCCCATAAGATGAATAATGGCAGCTCGCCCCAAGGAGGGAACTGACGCCAACCAGACTGGGAGCTAAAGGTGTTTTGCCCTCGCCCACAATGCCTGGCTTCAGGGGCCCTCTTTCCCCGCGCGCTCCCTTTAAGTGAGTTGTACTGTTTCCAAGAGAGCCCCCAACAAAACCCAGCCGAAGCTCGTGGTGATGTGTGCTGGAGGTGACCCATTGTGGAGCCGCTGAAAGGGACAATCTCTTATTTCTTGGGTTTCATCCTTGAGTGGGCAGGCATAAAAATCATCAGCGCCATGAAATCAAAGGGTCTCTCCATAGGAGGGGGGAACAAAGCTCCCCGAGGGAGCTGGGGCTCCGTCTCCTTGACTCTGCCTTGGCCGGCGGAGGAGTCCCCAGGCCGCCTGGTTTGAGCGCCGGGCAGCCTCCTTAATACAGAGGTCACTTGTGCTTTCAAGCGTCATTGAGCAAACAGAGCCCCGTGTTCCCTCCCCGCCTGCGCGCCCAGCGGCTCGCCAGCCCGCACCTGCCCCGGCCGGCGCCCCCAGCGGGGAGGAAGGCCGGCCAGGAGCCGCAGCGCCCGTGGCAGCTGCAAGCGGGGCCCAGGAGCCGCAGGAGACGATGGGCAGAGCGGATCCCCCCCGGGGGAGACCCTGGGCAAAGAGCGCGGACCAGCAGAAGGCGCGCGCACAGTGCGGCAGCCGCGGTGGCTGCCACAAGCTGGTAGCCCGTCCCCGGGCTGAGCTGACATTAACCGGGTCCTGGGAAGGCCAGATAGCTCCCGTTCCACCTGTGGCCAAAACTGGGGGCTCTGGGGAACGGTTTCAGGAAGATCCACTAACTCAGCCCCCAGCGTGCGCTGAGGATTTTCAATCAGTTAGGATAAGGACAAGTTTGTGAAGTGCCTTCTGCTGCACACACACTGCACCAGACACACTCCTCCTGGCACACTCACAGGCAAGGCCCTACACTGACACACACATTCCCATGACACATGGAGGCCGCACAGACACACAGGCTCCAACACGCAGAGTTGTCTCATAAAACACCACACACACCCTCTTCCAGCACAAACACAAATGCTACCCAGACCCACATATTCCTGGGATACACAGCAGTGCAACGCGGATACACAGTTCTCCCAGCACACACAGACACACACAATCCCATGGCATACATACAGACACCCCTTAGACGCACACATTTCCCTGGCACACACAAAGACACACACAGACAGTCCTAGACACACGTTCCTTTAGCACACACACAGCCACAACCACGCTCACCCAGAGCACCTTGACATCTCCCCACTTAGGCTTCCTCTTGTAGGAGACCATGCAGCAGCGGGTCCTCTAATGATGCGATGTCTCTCTCTCTAGCTATCTAAATCAGTAAATGGCCGGTATCACTGTAATATCCGCGTGCCTTATGACCATTAATGATGTATCCACACAACCCCCTATGAATGAGGGAAGTGCTATCTGCAGCATATAGGGGGGAAACTGAGCCACAGAGAGGTTGAATGACTTGCCGAAAGTTCGCAGAAAGTTTGTGAAAACCCCCAAAATTGAACCCGTATTTTTTGAGTCTCACACCAATGCCTTAGCCACAAGACACATTCCCCATCTTTAAAGCAAATGTTCATGAAGGATCAGCTACCAATTGGTACTAATACAGTAACAATGTAGCACTCTCTATTTTATACATTCAGAAGCAGGTATTATATTGTGATCCCCTGCAGTAATGTCAAATGTTACACAGAGAGAGCAAATCACTGACTCCACATGGAAACAATATGAGTGAGATACCCTCCCTCACATACATACTGCCCTTCCCTCTCTCAGGAAATTATCACACTGCTGATGGTGTTTTGCTGTTCTATAGAGCTCTCTCTCCCATAGTGTTTGGCAATGATACAATAGTTCACAGATCACTGCCCCTCTTTACTTCCCTGCTGAGGTATAAATATTTTGGCGGGGCCCCAGTCATTTTCATCTGTGTTTCTGGATAGCTTCACACTAAGAGGGGAGGCTCTGGACATTTCTTAGTACTACTGTGAGGAACATGGGTGCATTTTCCTGTAGACTACGTTGAAGCATATAGGAGCTGGATTATATCTTTCACAAATGGCCAGCCCAAGTCAGCAGCATACTGAGGACATAACTAGGGAATGTTCACTGTCAAGCTGATATTCTTGTTTGTTAATGTTGGCTTTGGGACCGGGGCGGATGTAGCCTCCCAATTCAATGCGTGCCCAGACAGACACAGGCAGACATGCAGAGCAGACATGGTGACAGATGGATGGACATGCAGATCCTGTAGCTCTACGGCTCCCAGGACTCAGAGGGCATCTCAGCCTCACCATACCCCTCCTGGGCATATCCCAAAAATGCAGGGGAGGGGGATGTGGTCCAGTGAGGGGCCAAGGCGCAGCCTCAGCACAGGACTGGCTCTGTTCTGTGTGGCCACCCCACAGCCACCCACTTGCAGTGGCAAGAAAGACCTCACCTGGGACATGGTGGGGGAAGCAGCTCTGCTCAGCATCCAGACCTGGCTGCTCAGAGCAGGAAGAAGCCCTACCATGAGTCCAGCACCCATCACCCTCCAGTCTCTGCTGTCTGGAGACCAAGCCAGGTTGGGGGATCGCCTCCTTTCCAGCCCACAACCCAACCCCCTAGGACTCCCTCTGTCAGATACTGCCCTTCAGGCCCCTGCAGCAGTGTGCTTCTTTGACACTGACTGTGCAGCAACATGACCGGGAACCGTGCAACCACATTTTGTAGGTGGAATTGCACACAGGGTGTTTTGGCACCCTTGGTTTCATTATTTCTGTGGGTGTAGCTAAACCCATGAACCCCTGCTAAAGCTGCCCCTGCACTAGGACAATGCTGGCAGTTGTACATATGTGCAGACACAACTCAACTTATTACCTTTGTAGATGAAGCTGTTTTGCAGCAGTTCATATATGTAAGAAGAGGAATATTTTTTCCTGAAAGACATTGCTTTTATTTTCACAAATTTCAAAACAGTAGAATCTGCATTAGTCATTTGCTGGGCTAAAAATTACCTTGAATTTGCCTCAATCATTGTACTCACCTTTCCCTCAGCTAGCAGCATCTCACTTCCCAGCCCTTGAGGTCTTCCTCTCTTGTCTTCTCATGTTCCTACCTCCCTTCCCTCAAAACCCCATTCCTTTTCTGAACCCTCTGGGCCTATTAGCTCAATCCTTCCTAAGTTCCCCTCTCTTCACTCCAGCCTCACTTTACCTTTGGAGACAGCAGTTATATCTCATCAGCTTGGACCATCCCTTCCCACATCAGTGGATGTACAGACCAAAAGTGCATTTTATGAATAGTGGCTGACAAAATGTGCTTTGACAGTTCTGTAACTGGTGTGCATTCTTGTTGATTCTTTATTCAAGCAGAGAAGAGACAAGGATTATTTTAGTGTCATTTAACACAAAACAATCCCTAATTTATTTATATTATAGTGGTGGCTAGAACCCCTAACTAAGTTGCAGGCTAGCAACCTAGCCACTAGACCACCCTTCTTCTCCTGCTATCCCACTCTCTGAGATAGGCAACTAGAGATTATTCAGATGTTATAGTGATGAGTGCCTCAAACATACCTACACTTAAATTAGATAGAGTGATCCCAGCACAGGAGGAAGAGGCCAAGTACTTCTTTGTGACTACCCAGGAAGAGTCTGCACTATATACATAGACTCTTGGAGACTGAAATATACTTCGTTGGCCTCTCCTCCAGAAGGCAGGGTGCTGGATACAGACTTTTTGGTGGACAACTTCGCTATTCATAGGATAGTGGCTTCAGATCTCAGTGTCCAAATCCTGCTTGTCTGGTTCAAGCGGGGATGGATTTCTTCCCTGGTTCGAGTCGTGATGTATTTCGTCCCTAACTTTTGTCCACCTCTATAAACTGACCTTACAGAACTGGTAAGAGAATCAAGACCTAAGGCTGTCTCAGAAACAACACTCCTGCCCCCTTTTTATTAGATAACATGTAACAATGGCAAAATGTACCAGATGTATTTTCACAGTCACATGGGTAAAGTAAAGTATGGCATACGGCATAGCACATGTTGACCTACACGCCACCCTGTACACATTAGCATGGCATGTAATGAATGGACTGAGAGAGTGATAGGAACTTTCAGTTTCATCCAGTTGCTATGTAAAAAAAAGAGACTTTTATTTGGAAAGTTCAATGTGACTGAGACCGAAAATGTTAAATCCAGGTTCATTTTGAAAGTAAACCCTGTAATGCTAATTTTGAAATAACAGCAATACAAAATCTTTAAACATGCATGATATTTCATCACCTCTATTAAGATTAGTGCAGTTAGATTAACAATAAATGCTTTTTTGTTAACAGAAATGTGTATTTTTTGCTCGTTCAATGAAAAGTTGGAAGGTAACTTCATTATTAATTACTGTAACAATATAAAAGCTTACACTGCAGTTCTAATTCACACTAGGTACAGAAAAGCAGACACCATCCTGCAGGTGCTTCACACAAATTCAGGGACCTCAGTGATGAATCAGGGCCTTAACTCAACAAATATCCTCAGCTGGTGTAAATTGTCACAGCTCCATTGATTTTAATAGAGCTATGACAATTACACCAGTTGAGGATCTGCCCCATGGTGTGTAATCAGAGTTAGACCTTCTCACTTTATTGTAAAAATATTTTTTTAAACTGCTTCTTACTCCCGTTGGCACTGCAGAGTCATCCCAACTGCTGGGGAATGAGCTGGTTTTTCTTCCTGCTCACACTAGGGCCAAAACTCATTTATAGCTGTGCAATCCCACCAAGGTAAATTAGATAGTACAAGCCCATTGGACACAATAGGGTTATACCGGTATAGCTGAGGGTAGGTTTGACGTACACTATGAGATAGCAAGCAGGGAAAAGAATTTGGAAAAGGAGCTACAGCACGAATTAATCTTTTCCTGTATGATTCCCAGAATACATAGACAGCAAAGATCCTGCAAAACCAACAAAACCAACGCATCACAGGATAATAATGAACATTTTTATTTATGATGGATTTCAAGTGAGTAGCTGCAGGGGAAGAGTGTGTCCAAAGCAAACCAAAAAGGTCTCCTCACCCATGGCAATACCTTTGCATAGACATGCCTGGCCAGATCCTCAGCTAATGTAAATCAGCAAAGCTTCACTGAAATCAGTGGAACTGTATTTATATACATAAGAAGTCTCTTTAGTGGAATTACACCAGCAGTGAATTTGGTCCTATGTACTGAGTGGACAAATGACACATATTTAAGTGAGTCCAGATATTTATTTAACCAAACCAACTATGCATTTACATAATTATGAAAATGTATTTGTACTACAAAAAGAAACAGATAAATAACATGGGTCTAAACATACAGCTGCTTTGAGCAGGGAAGGTTCAGTGAAGTCATGTGCAGAGCTGCTGCAGAATTGGGTCCTCTGCCTGTTGTACTTTGTGGAGAAACTATGTTTGTAAGAAAAAAGAAAAGACAACTAAGCAAGAAAATGTGTGTTTATATTAAGGGCCAAATTCTGGCTAACACATACAAAGGACCTGATCCAACTCCCAGTGATATCAAAGGGACTCTTTCCCATTGTCATTGCATCCTACACAGCAAAAATCCATGCATTACCTTCACTGAAAGTTTTATTTTCTTAAAAATTAGCATCTCTCTAAGCTGCATCCTTCCCTCTGCTTTTCAGAATGTTAGTTTTCTTAGTAACAGCTTGAATTACATTTTAAATATAGTACAGTATTTAATACTCAGCTTCATTCTCTGCTCTCACAGTTTTTATTATCCCCCTACAAAACAACTGGTAATACAGTGGGCAACTCATGAGTAGCCAAAAGACACAAAGCAGTGATGCACACTACAAAGAGAAGCAAATGACTTAGCCGGGAGCATGCAGACACCATTCTTCCGCTTCTACTCACAAGAATATTCTACATTATTTTATTGTGGGTTTGCAGTAGATTTTTTGGCTGTACGTGGTTGGCCTTTTTTGCAAGTTTCTTCCAAAAAGGACTTGTAATCAATTCGCCCATCCAGGTTGGGATCAAACTTAGATAAAATGTGGTAAACCTCATCTTCATCTAGCAGAAGTTTACAGAGCTTCAGGACAGATCTGAATTCTGGCAAAGAGAGGTAGCCATTGCTGTAAATATCCAGCTTCTTAAAAGCTCTTAGAAGGGTCTTCCAGTCCCCTCGTAACTACAGCCAGAAAGAAAACAATTGGGATGTTGAATTACCACAGTGAAATAACAACTAAACCATTACGTACTGTGAGGCACAATGTCCCTCTTAATATTTCATCTGAACTAACAAATTGTGAGGTATGCAGTAGCATGCTTTGTTGTACGTACCTGCACACTCACACAGGTCAGCACACAGGAAAGGTTCACATAATATAATTTGCACTTTGATAGCTTTCTTTCCCCCAAGGGCCTCAAATTGCTTTACAAACATTTAGGCTTCTAACTATGGGCATAGAAGCATAACTTCAGGCAGCCATTTTTGAAAATTTTTGCTTTAATAAGTGGCCCCATTTTCAAAAATCTAACTGAGGTCAGTGGCAATTTGACAGATCAGGTCACTTATGTAGACACCCAATATGGATTTATGAGTCTAACTTTAGGGACCCAAGTTTGAAAATCTTGGCCTCCAGGCTCAGCTGTGACTGGCTCTCATAAGAGCACAATGGTGGGGGGAAAGTGAACAGCGCCAAGGAGACTTCCCCCGCTTTTCCCCCTGAACGTGGGCTAGGCACAATTCCTGAAAAATGTTTTATTGGTTGGCCTTTATTGGAGATGTAACTCATCCTGTCCCTTCCATAACTCATCCTTGTGGTATTTTCTTTCAAGGATTCTTCCTTATCATCATTTCATTCTTGACAAGTGGAAGTTCCTGAAGCTGTCATACAGGATCTCAACATCATACCACAAGAAAAAATATGCTCCGTACTTGGATAATAGTGGCATGATCTCAAACACTGCGGGGGGTCTGCCTAAAAGTAAAGTATTATGTATGCACTGGCACAGGTTATCTGTGTTTGCCTACTAAGTATTCTAATTCATCTACCGCAGATATTTCAAAGGTACCACCAATGTCCAAGGTAAAACATAAAGTGCAACATCAAATCGAGACGAGTGTAGTACAGCTCCTACTGACTCAGCCAAAGTAAAGCTCCTACTTCATCTCATTTGATAAAGCCGCTGTCCATGGACAATAAGGATCCGCCTCATTTGTAAACACATGCAGACTGCAGACATAGCAAGTTCTGCCACTGAGCAGAGAACTTTGATGATTGTTCTAGTGTCTGGCTACCAGCTGGCAGATAAAGCCAGTACATTATGAGTATGTTCTAGCACAGTTGATCACTGGACTTTTATATTCGATAGCTAAGCAATTTAAAATGGACAAGAATTCACATTTAAAAGTAAAGCCACAAGCCATGACAGCCATCATACCTTTTTTTGTAGTCTGGTTGTCAGACCACCCAGCTCTGCAGTCTGCCTTCCCGTGTGGGATTGATCTATCTCACCCTGAGATGCCTGCATAACAGCAGCCATGTTATTCCCATTCTTCCATCTTTGTCTACTTAAAGCAAAGGGCTTCAGAAACTCCAGGTATGAAACACTTAAAGAAAAAATATGTTCATAAGTTTCTACAAAACTACCTGCATGGTATCTTAATTCATCTTCTCCATTTGAATAGTGTTCCAAATTTTCTATCATCCTCAAAATCTGTGTACTTAAATCTTGTGTATGTGACCACTTCCATGCATAATCTCCATATGTGCCCATGCAAATCAAGTAGTTGGACATCTAGCCACCTATTCTGCATAACTAAGCATGCAATTCTGTGGCTGCAGATATAAAGTCCATCTTGTAAATGTGTTCCTTACAGTCCAATGTTACATCTGCTTATATTATTATTATATTTTATTTTAACAGGACCCAAAATGTGAAGAGGCTCCATCCAATACAGAAAAAGGACATCTCTACCCAGCAGAACTTACAAATTCATTTCAGACAAGATTCAATGACGGGTAAGAAGAGAATAAGGAAGGAAAGGAGAGGAAAGTCAGGGGCAACGTTATTAAGATGAAGCAGTTATTCTGCAAAAGTTAGTGCACAACATGGTGAAGCAAGTAATACTTTAAAGTGGGACACGTGGAGAGAATTAAGGAGTAGGCTAACTACCTGGCAAATTTCTTGCAAGCATCATGAAAGAAGTGGGTTTTCAAGAAGGATGTAAAAAAGGAGAGGGCAGTGGCTGTGCAGACCAGATCCAGAAGGGCGTTCCATAAGTGAAAGAAAGCCTGGAGACAGTTCTGGGAGAAGCAGACAAAAAGGGTGGTAAGGTTGGCAATATTGGCGAAGTGAAGCTTAGATGAGGGGGAGCGCAACACACACAAAGATGAGGTCAGATATACAGTGAGGGGTAGAAGCATGTCGAGTAAAGAGTTGCTCCTTGAGGATGGAGAAACCAGGACATTCTTGTCCTGTGCAGGGAAGGAAATAAAGGAGAGTGTGAGGTAAAGACAGAAGGAAATGGTTTAGAAAAAACCCTAGAGTGAAATCCTAGCTCCACTGAAGTCTGTGGGAGTTTTGCCATTAACTTCAATGGAGCAAGGATTGTTACCCCTAACTTTTAAAAAAGCATACAGCCTGTCACTGTCTAGCCCACAGCTAATATCATTTATTTACTCACTTATGACCTTATATTATGTCATTGTTTATATTCAGTGCAAAACCCAAAAACAATGAAACTTGAGGTTCTGATTTTAAACACACGGAATCCCCAGAAGTCAGGCATGAAATTGCATTTATGTTAGACTTCTCAATGTTATGTGATTAAGTAATGAAACACATTATATTATATTATTATTATTATTATAACACATATTATTTGATGTGAATTCTCTGGAAATCAGGTCATCTTGCAGATTTTACTGTTGGTTTTTTTCAGCTTTTTTTTCCCTAAGCTTATGTTTATATATAGAAAATTAAGTTACTAGTTATGGTCACAGCCAGAAGAACAAGGAGAATGTAAACCAATGTGTGTTGCTGAGTCTGCTGTCAGAGTTTGAAATAATACTAGGCCAAGTCTACATTAAAATCTTTTGCCAGTATAGCAATGTGTTAATTTTTTACAGCATTACTATGCTGGCAAAAGCCCTACCGTAGATGTGCTTATACCAGCATAAAAGTGCTTTTGCAGGTACAGCTCACTTTCCTCAGGGAGCTGGTATAAACTATACCAGCAAAAGCACTTTTTTTGCCAGCATAAGCTTCATCTGCAATAGGTGGGTTTGCCAGTATAGTTATACCCGAAGGGCTAGACCAGGAAACCTTTTCTAGTGTAATCTAGGTTTTAAAAAAATATGAACTTCCCACATCACTGTTACGGAATGTTGTCCCTGAAACATCACTGAGAGGAACAGTGATTCTTTGCACACAGGGAATTTGAATTTTTATACTAATACAAAGGCAGAATTTTATTTTGTACCTGGAGGAGGGGAAATATGGGTTAGAAATTCAGATTATCAGGCTTATTTTATTAAAGTCAAAGCTCATATTAGCTCTAATTTTAAGACTACAGTAGGCCTTGGTTTGGAGGTTCATTATCTTTCTCATTCAGAGGGATGCATTTGAAAGGTAAGGCTGCCATGTGACAGGTGGGTCGCAAAAACTTTACTTCGGAAAATAATTATTTGTTAGTTTTAAAAAGGTCATTGTGAATGGTTTGGACGCATTTTGCTGCTCACAAACACACTGCACTAATAGCTTTGTCAAGAGCTCAGCCACTACACAGATAGTAAATTTTCACATCACCTGCACTAACACAACTCTTCCAGTGACTTGCTAAACCCATTCTATTCCAGACCTGATTTTCTTTTGAGCAGAGACTTGCAAATTCAGTGACACTGTGAG
Organism: Caretta caretta; assembly: GCF_965140235.1. Taxonomy (NCBI): domain Eukaryota; kingdom Metazoa; phylum Chordata; order Testudines; family Cheloniidae; genus Caretta; species Caretta caretta. Next base: position 91,007,934 of record NC_134209.1, read on the forward strand.
TCTTAATTTTTGTGATTTGGACAAAATGTCCAGCTGAACAAAGGCTAGAACAGGAAAATCAAATGAACTAAGCAAGAATTTGAAAAAACATGCATTAACCTATTGTGCCACTTACAGTATCTAACACTCACTATTGTTTGTTCAGTGTTATAGACTTCCATTTAGATACCATATAAACGTTTATAGACCAACTTACTTTAACTCTTTTTCCAAGTTTAACTTACCATCCATCTCCATTGCTTTCAAATTTCTGTCCCAGCATTTCACATTCATACTCATTAAGATGCACACAGAGCTCAGTCAAAATATCTTTAAATTCCTCCTTGCTTACAAAGCCTGTATGGTAGGGGTCTAGGTCTTCAAACTCTTTCTTTAGATCATCCCACAAATACTCCACCTACAAAAAACAAACCACATAAAATCCTGTAGCGTTTAGGATCTACACCCAATCCTCTGACTAACACTGCAGTGTATACTCCTCATGCAGTAACCAGAATGCAGCATTCCTGCTCTAATCCTCCTGCATCTAGAGGTTTATTTTTTTCTAAAGAAATGGGTGGGACAAATTCTGGAGTTATAGAGTCAATAGGACAGATTTTCTGCTTTTAGTGACAACTTTTAGTTTAGCACATCCAGAAAACTGCATTAACCTCTGTAGGGTTACTTTAGATTTACCAGTGAGGGTAGTCGATAGGTCTTTTGTCCTCGGAGAGAGAGGGGAAACTGCCTTTCTCTAGCATGCGAAGATTGTTCCAGTGGACTGAGTGGAGGAAATCAATTTGTGATTCACAGGCCACGAAGGTGGTTCAGCAATGTGCTGTGGGGCACAGAGAGCATGACAAGGCACGGAAGGTGTCCCGGTCACCCACTGCAGTTAAGGAAGACCCCAGCCGTCACGATTCTTCATGCTATTGGAATCTGGTTTCCACAGCCGAGAGAGTGGGACTGCCCCTGTGCAACGGCTGTCTCACTTAAAAATTTCCTGCACAGGCTTTCTCACAACTCTCATCCCATTAACATCTTATCAAATCTCATCATCATCATTAGTGACTGGAGAGGTGTGATAGGACGATATGGAGTGGGAAAGATGAATATCAATGGACTCCTCTTCTTGTGTAAATGTGCAGAACACAGTCTGCTCATCACTAACACCATCTTTAGGTAAAATGATAAATATAAAATGACATGGATGCACCCAGGGTCCAAACAATTGCACCTGATTGACGATGTTATCACCCGCCAACGAGACATCCACAATCTCTGTCAGTGGCATGCATGAGAATAAGATTTGTTCCCGTGACATTTCTGTGGTTAGCAAACCTACAAATCTAATATTTAAAAGTGAGATCTTCATCTGAACTTGATGGGTGAAGGCCAGATTCTGCTCTTAGTTACACCTGTGTTTTTGTTCTCTCCTTGGGAAAAAAACATGACTGTAAAGTGTTGTAAAGTTAAATTTAATTTGAGAGATATATATAGCAAGAGGACAAAAACGACAGAGCTGTCATCCAGCCATTCCAGGCATGAAGTGCTCATGGTCAATTTCTTAACCAAATCATCCTTTCAGTGGGAATGAAAAAGCAGGGAGTTCTGAAAACTGAGCTTCAACACAACAGAGTTTCCAACTGATATGCCCTCTGGCTGGAGAGACATGATAACAATTATCAGGACAGCACTTTCTTTTTAAATTCAGTGTGGAGGGCCAGGGCAAACCCGTGGATCTGCAGGGGAAAGGTGAAAGGCAAAAAAGGGAGGGTACCCCTCCAGCCTCACCTATATGACAGCTCAGTGCCTACAGGTGCCAGGCTGTAACATGATCCCAGTCAGCTCCAACCCCCTATTAAGCGTATTCATTTGTTTCACAACATGAAGGGGGTATTCAAGGAAGGCAGTGGTAACAGGGCCATCAACACCCTGTCTGCGGTTTATGAAAGACGATGCAGAGTATGGCCATCTTGCTCGTCTGGCATTTACCACACCCACCATGAGTGCAAAGTTAAAAAAATACATGTGAATGCAAATTCCACATTTCAGTGTGTGGACGAAATGATATGGAATCTTTGTGGCCTCAACCATCCCATTCATATTGCTGATTTACTCTGGATGGTACTTGTATGATTTCCAGCCCTCCTCCATAGCAAGAAAGACCAGGTAACTTGGGTCTTTGGTCCCACAGTACTATGGCACTAAGAGATAGTGTGAATGGGCAGTCTTCACCCCAGTCCCAACACATACACCCTAGAGTAGTATCCAACACTCAATCCCAGTTTTACCCCTCCATTCCTGGATTTTCTTTATTCTTAACTTAAATACATACAAACTATAGCCCGAGCTTCCTCCTGAGTTGGCTGTTTCTAGGGTTTGACCTGGCAAGGCCTCTTGTCCCACAACTTAGCTCCCCTCTTGCCTTGGAGACTGTCCACCTTGTGTTTTCCTAAATTAAAGGTAATGAAACCTATCTGGTCTGGCTGCCAGCATGAGCCAGCACAGCAGCTCTTCATTTCCATGCAGGGACCTGAAACCTGACTTCCCATCACAAATAGATACTGTGCACACAGACACAATCCATTTGCAACCTGTCCCACACAAATATCTTGTTTCCTTTTATTAGAAAAAAAATTTCTGGGCTGTGCTTTCTTTTAAACACACCATCATTTTGTTTGGTTGTTGGGTAGTGTTAATTTTATACATTTTTCTCCGTACACATAACAAAACTCAACATCATGCATTTCAAAGAAAAAAGTTTGCAGATTTCTGATCATGCACTAGATGCCTACTTTGGAATTTAAGTAACAACTTACCAATTTTATTTATATTTTAGGAATAATGTAACTACACACACTTCTGGAATTTAGTCACAACTGGTATTACTTCTTTTAACTGGAATAGCTTACTTTTGCTCGCACCCTGTCCACCAGTATATCAGAATCACAGCTGAGCTTTTTAGAACACAGCCTGAAATTATTGTCCCCTTTTCTGGGTGGACTAATCTTGGCATTGGGGAAACATGAAGAGCTGGGGGAGTATCCAAAATGTCTCACGAACTCCATGAAGTCAAGGGTATTGTCCTGATTTGTAATTAAAGTTTCCCACAGCCTGTGGATTTCACCTCGAGTTATTTCAGGTCGGATGTCAAACCTTGCATCAAAACATTGAAAGAGACAAATGTAATGACAGTAGCAACAATAGTAACAACAACTAGTAAGAGGAAAAGCAGAAAGTTATTCTGTGTACTGGTCAAATCTCAAAGTGCTTACTCAGCAAACTTCCAGTGCGCCATTGGGAGTTTTGCTGAGTAAGGACTTCAGCTATACACAAGAGATAGCAGAATGGTAAAATGATGAAAGATTGTTATTGCTTGCTGGAAAAAGCCCTCTGGGCATAGGTGCTGGTACTAGGGGTGCTGGTTTGAAGTGGTTTCTATTATATAAAGGGTTTACAGTTTGGTTCAGTGGCTCTCAGCACCCCCACTATACACATTGTTCCAGCATCCCTGCCTCCGGGTCAGGTCTTCAGCTGGTGGAAATGAGTGTAACTCCATGGAAGTCACCATCAGCCAAGGATCTAGCCCCAAGTCTTCCCAGAAGCCTCAGAAGCCAGTCTTCTTACCTCTTCAAGAGAAGGTACATAGTCTCCTGAGTGAGGCGCCGGGAGTTCATTTCATCTAAATCTTCAAACTCTTTCTCTATTGCTTGGTAGTGTTTATTTAGCAAGCTTTTAATAATCTTGAACAGCTTGGGGGGAAAAAGGAGAAAGATGTGAAGGTTTATAAACAGTGAGACAACAGTAACACAAACGGCTCCTGGAGTTTTTCTTTCAAACAAGGCGCTCTCTAGTAATTGGTGACTATGGTCTCACAACAGCATGATTTCACTACTCCCTCCAGAGTTCATAGGAATTATGTTATTGGGCAGGATGCAGCCTCAGGACTTTTCCACTGAGCATGGAAACCCAAGTACAATTAAGAGTTACATGAATTTTACAGCTATTCAGCTGGCAAATATCTAAACATCTACACAAATTCCCATTCCAACTGCTTAGCAGCTAGAGAAGGCTGCTATTGAATGGGAAACCTTGGTTTAAGTTGGACTGTGCATTCTGTGCTCCTATATACTTGTTACTTTAGTAACTGCCCCATATCTCCAGTTTTGTTTCTAATTTTCATGTGTAATAACATTTTGATATCCCTTGGAGAGCTCTAGGTAAATTATATCTACAGCTTTCCAGCACTAATTTTTTTCTCTCTCACTCCCTCATTCATTCTATCAAATTAAAATGCCACAGGGCTCAGTCCAGCAAACATTTACATGAGAATTTATTTCCTTCATTTTATTTACGGACTAGTCCCCTCAATTTCAGTATTAGTATTATTTTTCTCTGTATGCTGGCTGGCCATGAGTTCCCATACAGATGACTTGTGCCAGGAGCAACAGTATTACAACCTATGGCCTGATCCTGCAAACACTTACCCCAGTGGTTTTCAACCTTTTTGCATTTGCAGACCATTAAAAATTTTCAAATGGAGGTACAGTCCCCTTTGGAAATCTTATACATAGTCTGCATATGCGCAGAGGTTCATGGACCACAAGTTGAAAACTACTAACTTACTCACATACTTAACTTTATGCATACGAGTTGCTTGATTTTATTCATGAGAATATTCAAAAGTGTTTATAAGATCAGGAGTTAGCAGGGTGCACAGTAGCTGTATCTGGACTACAACCTCTGACATTTCCCCCTACCCGACAACACCATTTCAATGTGCAGAGGAGGTTCTATGGAATGTCTGCTCTTATTATTATTTATATAGTACCATAGATATGTATGGCATTTTACAGGCAAATAAGATGGGGCCTACATTTTGCTCTCATTTGCATGGCTATAAATCCAGGTGTAACACCACTGATTCCAGTGAAATTACTCCAGGATTTATGTCTCTGCCTCTTGAGCACATTTTGTTCCATTAGAAATGGCAGCTCTGTGTAGGGACACGTGCATTCCTGTGTGAGTAACTGAATCTATTGTCACCACCATAAAGACAGAATGGAAGAAACCCTCCCACACGGCCCAGTCTGCAGTGAAACCAGGGAGGACCTAAGGACAAAACACTGGGTTCAGGGCCGGCCCATAACATTTTGGTACCTGAGGCGGGGAGCTCAAATGACGCCCCATGACCCCTTGCTTGGGCTGAAACTCTGGGTCCTAGTGGCTCCCCCCCACAGTCTGGCACCTGAGGTGCCCACCTCAGTTCGCCTCATGGTAAGGCCAGCCCTGACTGGGTTTCACAAACCAAGTGAGAAGGCTAGAATATGCCTCTGAAGTTAGGACAACTAGGACAGGTGGTCCTTGGCTGCCATCCAGAATACAGTTCTTAGCTTTCTTGCAGAATTTTGATCAAGAAGGGGTCAGATCAGGATAAGCATCAGTTAATTACTGACTTCTCGAGGGCCTTTCCAGCCCTATGTTTCTATGATTCTATAAGGTGCTCTCTCTGGAAAAAAACAAAAAAACGGTAGGGTTACAATAACAGGTTGTGTGTGTGTTGCCTGTACCTGCATTGGAGTTCTTCCACAGGTGTATTTCACTTTCTGGTTAGGGATATTTTGTTTCTGTTTCTGCCCATCTTTGTCTTCGTTAGGCTCACACGCAGAATTTGTTACAGATTTTTCATCAAAGAGACTAGGCAACCCTCTGCTGAAAGAGAAGACTGTTAATTTAGCCTGCCTCTTGCCCTATCACCCACTGGTGTCTTACAAGAATAGTTAACCCTAGTGCCCTGCCTGTCCCCTTGTCAATGTGTCAAAATCCAGGAAAATGTCCAACGAGGGGGAGCCAACACAACTATTTCACAATACTACCTGCCTATATGGCTTCATGCTATGATGTTCTTAAAGGGGTAAATATAAGCATTATATTGCTGTATATTTGATTGTATGGTTTTCATGGATAATACAGTTGGCCAAATGCCACTCTGATTTACCCCATGCATAAGCCTGGGAGAGTGCCTCCTACCCCTGCAGGGCACACACGCAGTGTACTTGGAAGGGGTGGCTTGTGCATTATACTCTCCCCAGTGGGAGCTCCAGGAGGTGTTGTGCATTTAGCCTCACACAGCCACTGCTCTTAGCCAAGCATAAGGACTGTATGTGGGCTTAGCTCCTGTACTGGGATCAATGGGGCAGGGTACAATCTAACCAAGACTAGGTGCATTTTCAAAGTGAGGTGCAGGGTTTTAGTCATGCAAATCCCTTTGGCTTTAACAGGAGTTGTGTGACTAAAACTCAGATAAAAAAAGCTTTCAGAAAAATAAATCCCAAAGTGAAAAATGCTGAGAGTCGAGACAGAACCTCCACCAGTGACTGGCAACCCGTCCTGACTTTCTAACTGTGCAATGTCACCTTCACAGAGTGCGTTTCTCAAAATGTGTGTCATTTACCACATAGCAGGCTGTAAAATAGATTTTAAAAACATCAAGATTCTCAAGACAGTTTAGAACACAGAGATATAGGCAACCTACATGGTGGGCACAGCTACACCAGCAGGGTTAAAGGGGAGACAGTCCAAATTCATCCAAGACCTAAAAATCTTGACATACGTAAACCCTACATGCATTAGATAAAGAGGCCAGAAAGAAAGGTGCCCCCTAATGAGTTTTTTTTGCGCTTGGGTGAGCGAAAGGGCTGCTTCAGGAGGCTAATAACTGAAAACCTTCCAGGCTTTTGTCCGGAGAAATGGCAGGCACTTTCCATCCTTTTGAAAAAAAGAAGGCCTTTCGGAGTCTTCACGAGAGATGTGGATTTTAGGGGCGACCTTAGGTCATACAGAACTAATCAAGCGAAAACAATAAGAAAATTAGCCTGACAGTCAGCAAGTATCTGAGGACTTTATCAAAAAGAATTAGGAATGGACAAATTCACTGGGAGCAAAGGATCAAATCTGCAAGGTGGCATTGTGTGCTGGGATTAAATTATTTATTCATTGTTAATTTATTTATTTATGTATGTGCAAATGACTTAGCTGCTGCAGGTGCTGAGGAGTTTCTGAAAAGGCCCAGTTTTAGAGCCAAGGCTAGAATAGTGGTCCATTTAACTCATTCTTTTCCTTAAGGCGATCAAACAGTGACTTTTATCTAGGAGATAGAGGAGGAAAAACCATATGTGTACTTGGAACGATGAGGCGTCTGAGCAGCACTAAGCACCCAAGTATTTCAGTCTCATTCAAGAACACCGGGGAGGCGCCATGCAGTTTAATGTCCGGCAAATTAGCAAATGAATGCTTATGTCAATATGTGAAAAATCCCTAGTTGATTTAAACAGATAAAAAGCCTCTTGGGAAATAGCAGAAAATGCAGGTTTTTCTTTTCTCAAAAAAAGAAAGAGAAACAGTGCTTAATAAGTTTTACTGAAACTTACAATAGTTGCAGAAAACAACAGTTGTTTACATGGATGCTTTTATATACACATGAAATATTTCCAGTGCTGCCATTAGAAGAAATATAAGAAGCCTTTGCCAGCTGCTCTTCATATCACGTTTACTATTTGGAAGAAAACAGCTACAATCTGTGAAAGTTACAGAGCCAGCTCAGACGCCATCCTTGCTACCCCTCTCTTAAAGGCACAGGACGTCTAAAGTCTTGCAGTAGGTCAGTCTTTATATTCCACCCTGTCTCCTGTAAGATGAGACCTGAAGATGTAATAGATAGGAATCTTATTTTCTCCCAAGTTTAGACTAGTAATAATAAAGGGTGAAAATTGTCATCTCATGTTGCTGTTGACCCAGAAGAGCAAAGTCACAGTGGGGATTCTGTGTAGGACATGACCTTGGGGAAAAAAGGAACACAAGAACTCAGCATGGGGGTTGAAGGCAAGAAGTTATACATATTGAAAACGATAGCATCACATCAGTTAATGCCCTGTGATGGGAAGTCCTGCTGGTTTTGTGTCCTCTAGAGAAATATTTGGAGTTTGACTGTATCTGGTAAGTAAATCTCTTGATTAAATCCCCCAAGGGTTGAAGGTACTAATAAGAGATGGTTCATCACAGCAAATGTCAACAGCTGGTGTCAGAGTTTGTAAAACTGCACTGCTCCATGAGAACTGAAATCTCACCTGAGTTTAAGCAGAGATGCAGGCTTATAAAGAGCGCCAAGGCATACAACACATTTGCCCGCTTCTCTCAAAATATTCCTCATGTTTTGGTCATTCTCAGAGCTTTCACCTTCATCCCAAAATAAATGTCTCTATGTCAACTAAGAGGAATGGATGGTAATTAGGCCACTGAACAGTGTGATATTTTCCCATACTATTAAATATTAAATTTAAGGCTCATGGCCAAAATTTCCAGGACTCACCTGAAAACCTTGGGCACCCAACAGCCCTGCCTATCACTAAAATATTAACTCAACATTTTATTTGAGGGATTGAATTAAATCAGTAAAAATGCCAACAGTCCTATTGCTATTTGTCTTCTGAAACCTTGAAACCTGTAAGACAGCCTTCTGAGATGTTACAATATTATATACGCTGCCAGAGAACCGTGCAGTACTAAATGAACCTGCAGAACCTGTTGGAACTTGAGCCAGATTTTGTGTAATGTGCTTTGCTGTGATAGTGTGTATAGCAGGATAACTGCTTCTCATCCATCAAAATGTATTCTGTTAGAGCCAAATCCTAGCCCTTATTTAATAGTCTTTTGTTACTGAATCTTCCACACATTCAACATACAGACTACAGGATTTAGTCATTAATGAACATTAACAACACTCTGCATTGCATCCTAGGAAACTGTCTTGATGTTACAAAACAAAATCCTACTGAAATCAATGGGGCTTTACGGGCCAACTTTTCAAACATCGGTGCCTGTGTTGCCCCTCCAAAAAAAGTGCTACACCTACTACATGTGCAAAACTTCACATTTCTGCATGGAAAATGCCTGCTGCATGAGCCACAGATGCGCGTGAGTGCTTATGTGTATAACTTTGGCCTCCACGAGAGTTGTAATAATTACGACAAGTCACTAATAACAGGTAAAGTTTATTAACCAGCAATATGAAAAGGAGCTATAATACCTACACAGTAGACACTTTTCAAAGGTAAACAACCCCTGCTATACATTTATTTAGAAGGGTCTATTATACAGAAAGGATTCTCAAGTTTGACCCCAAGCTGCCCGATAGCTTTTAACTCAAACTGCTAGCAAGTTAAACACCAAGTTGCTGAGTCTTAACTGCTATTTTAATCAAAGTCAGCTAATACAGGTAGCTAACCCATGTTAAGAGCACATCTGCAGTTTAGACATACCCTAAAGCTCTGCATAAAATTGGATTAATCACAGAAACAAAATCAGATTCCTACAGCACAGAAGCCTTATCTAGCAAAAGTCAATTTTGAAATCTAATCTCATTTCCTGCTTCTACATGTCATTTATCCACCAGTAGCAAATATGAACACATGGTGACGTTAACTCTGCCAACATCATTAGTATGTTTTGGCTAACGGGTGATGCAATGAAATTATAGGCTTGAATTCTCTGAGCTGGGCTCAACACAGGACAAGAAGGAGATGGGGTTCAAAGGCAGATTTATGCCATCTTTGGAGCTCCCCAATATTGGAGTCAGCCCCTGGCGCAGTATGGAACAAAGGAGTCCCCAGACTTCGGTGGAGTTTTGCCCATTTACACTAGCAAACAGTTTGGACTAAACAGTTCAATAGATGCTTTTCCAGCAATTGCAGATATCAAAGACCCAGTCATAAAGAGATTTTGTAAAATAGTGCTCATGTTCCACAAACATGCTGATGTCAATGAGGTTAGAAATTCTGGGGTGTAAATTTACCAAAGTCCCCCCACCTTTAGCTACTCTTGGCAGGTGTAAACACCAGCACCTATTCACACACACTCCGGAGGCTAACATCTGCCCAATACAAGCTTTAGGATTTCACCCACACAACCCACTAGTCTCAACGTGAAGGAGTACAATAGTAATACAATAGGAATACAATACTCCTTTTCTTTTTGCGAATACAGACTAACACGGCTGTTACTCTGAAACTAGTCTCAATGTGTTTTGCTGGTGACATTCTAATGCATGTGTGGCTGGGTCTCGATACAGTGGGTGTTGATTTAGAGGGTCTAGTGAAGACCAGCTAAATCAACGTCAGAGCGCTCTCCAGTTGACCCCAGTACTCCAGCTCCCCGAAATGAGTAAGGGAAGTAAACCAGAGAGCGTATCCCATCAACGCAGCATAGTAAGACACTGTGGAAAGACAACCTAAGCTACATCGACTCCAGCTATGTTATTCACACAGCTGGAGTAGCGTAACTTAGGTTGACTTACCCCAGTGTCTTCATTGCGCTGCGTTGACGGGGGACGCTCTCCGGTCAATTTCCCTTACTCTTCGGGGAGCTGGAGTATGGGGGTCAACTGGAGAGAGCTCTGCTGTTGATTTAGTGGGTCTCCACTAGACCCACTAAATTGACACCCGCTGCATTGATTGTAGCAGCGTCAATCCCCCCAGTAGTGAAGAGAAGCCCTAAGATTGGGCTCAAAATAGGTGCCCTGTATGGTTCATTACTATTAAACTCAGAATATCCTAGAACTTAATTTTTTGTTTCAATTCTTAATGATCTGTTTCTAGGGCAAGCAGTGTTGCCCAGTGGATAGGACACTGGACTTCGATTCAGGAGACCTGGACCTGAGTCACTAGCCTTCTGGGTGACCTTGAGCAAATCACAAAACTTTTCTCTGCTTCAGCTTTCACATTGATAATGATATTTACCTCCTTTGTAAAGCAATTTGAGATCTATTGATGATAAATGCTACCTACGGGCTAAGTATTATTTATTTATAATTATCATTTTAAATTTTCTATAGGAACAACATTTAGAAATATAGTGATTGGTTTAAATTCTGGCCTCACAGTGCTTGTAACCAGCCAGAACTCCACAGCCCAGGCCATCAAACTTTAACGACATTGTACTTTTCTATAACATGAAAGGCAAAAAACAGTACCAGAGGTGATCTGAGCCTGGATTTGACAGTAACTGACAAGGAAGTGGAACTAGAAGTCATGGGATATTTGGGAATGTTGTACTTGAAGTAAAATTAATTAATCATTGGCTGGTGAATTAATAAAGTGTACACCTTAACGTGTGGCCACTTGTTCCTTGTGATGTATGTGAAAACTGCAAGAGTTAGGCCGAGTGCTGCAAAAACACTTACATACGTGCTTAACTGTGCACGTGAATATCACATTGACTTAAATGGTACTATGCACATATGTAAAGTTAAAGCACAGGCTTAAGCGTCTGCAGTATAGGGGCCTTAATCTGTAGAAACTAGAAGTCTGTAATAACTAGGTTACAAATATCCTGTTTCTGAGTTCTGATGGGATTGGAATTTCTTTGGAACTCATCCAACTGCATCCTGCTAGGTCAGAGAAGACTCCAGTTTGCTCATACAGTTTAAGTTAACTGAATTTAGGATAGGGAGAAAGGTTAAGTAGTGGATTGTCATACTAAGACACTACCATTTTGTAAGGCAAACATTAACATAAGGAAAATAAAAGGAGGGTAAATGGGAAAAAGTACTAGCTGCAAGAAGACTGACAGGCATTTCAAAAGGACACAATACTAAGAGCCCAAAGCATAATGAGCTCCCAAGGAAAAATATGGGTAACAAAAGTTAGCAAGGAACTGAAACGGAAAACAGAATTATAATGGAAATGAAAAAAGGTGATGTTGAAAGTAAATAAATCATAGCATACAAGTGATAAAGTAACCGAGACAAACATGCCTCGGCAATTACGTTATCTTAAAGGAGTTAAAATGAAATAAGGTTCCTACAAATAAATCCAGAGAAAAAGATAAGTAAGGGAAGAATCAGGAATGCTATTTAGTAAGAAAGAAGAACAAAAAATAAAAATCACTAAAATAGTATAGATACTAACTACTGTTACTCAGTTTTCAACAAAAAGGCTAAAGGTAAAGGAGACATAATGCAAAGGACCGTGGGTGAGGCTCCAGAACACGGGGTTGTCACAAAAGAGATGATGGGAGAATACCTCACAAAACTAAATAGTTATTCCATATACCAATAAATAAATAACCAAACATGACCCTCCTACATTTGGAGAATGTTCAGATTGCATGATTAGGCATTCAAAGAGCCAAGTAGTGACAAAGTTCAGATTGCATGTACAAAACTAACTCATACCTTTGTTATAGTCTTTAATTTAATAAATTAAATGTTTAAAATAATATATTATAAATTTTTCTACAACCTTAGCTACATAGGTATTACTCAGTGGAATACGGATATTCCATAACAGTGATCAAAACGGATACAGCGGTCTCAACTAGCAGTAACTGTCATCTTGATAGAATGTCTTCTGGTGCAAATATAAGAACATAGCATCTCATGACCTCATATGAGTTTTCAAACATTACAGTATCATACACCCTCAGACACAGGGCAGGAGGGTTGATATATTTAACATTTTCATGGTCAGAATGGTCCAATATATCTTCTTTGACGTTGATATTTTGGGCCAGACTTTGATGCTTTGTGCCACTCTGCCAGTAGAAAGTGGCGCTGAACCCACCCCACCCCCTCCCAACTGCTGGGATAGGGGTGTGTGACAGAGTGCCGGGTGTGAGTCGGTGAGCCTGCACTCTGATCACTTTGATGCTGTTTAGGGCCCCAGGAGAAGCTGATTGGGGGTAATTATCTTATCAGGCTGGTGGGCTGGGTGGGGTAAAAACTCAATTAATCCCATTGGCCCAGGGCTGAGAAAAGAGGCACAGGAAGGAAGGAAGGAAATAGATGCAATCTGAACTTTGTCACTACATGGCTCTTTGCGTGCCTAATTATGCAATCTGAACATTCTCCAAATGTAGGAGGGTTGTTTTGGTTATTTACCTGGGGTTCAGGTCTGGTTCTGTCTCTACTAATAAGGAGGCTAGTTGAGCCTTGTCATACGAAGCTAGTCTTACAGAGGCCTCAGAGTACGGAAACCTCTGAGATGGCTTAAAGCTCAGCAAATATTGTAAACAGGGGAGTGCCTGGGGGACTATGGTGATATTGGTGGAAGGAATTTTAAAAAACTTTCACTGAGGGTACACCAGGTGGTGTCTGGGAGGTTCTGGGAAGAAAGAGGATGGGGTGGAGTCGCGACCCCGTTACAGGATGTAGGTGGGAAATGAGGATTTCGGCAGTTTGTGCACTGTAAGGCAACCTTCAGCACAGAGGAGCATAAGGGGCACCTTTGCACCGTCACCCTTCAGCTGTGCCAAGTACTCCTCAAATTGCATCTGAGGATCTGCCTCTTTGGAAGATAAAATACATACCTTAGAGGAAATATAACAACTTAGTCAGTAGCCATGTACTGTATGTTTTGCTTTCAATCCAGAAACACAGCTTTCTTTAGGTTCGTTTTAGGGAAAGAAGCAGTGAATCAGAAAGCTAAGACACATGCACAGTACAGGCTTCCTTTGAAAGACTTTCCTAGCCTTTTTAAAGGAAAGACAGGAAAAAGAAATTCTATAATCAGGAACCATTTGGCTGGACAACACCAGAACCTAAACACCTGAAAAGGTCTGCAGGAGAAAAACTATTCTACAAGGAATCTATTAATCCCTGAAGTCAATGTCTGTCTGTTTGTTTGTTTAAAGAATACTCTAGAACAATCTAAAAGGGCACATCAAGGAAATAATTTTTGGAAGGAAGGGTCTCATTCACATCAGATATTTAACGAAGAGTAATAAGCTAAAAGTAAAATATGAAAATGTTCATGCTATTCAATAGGAAAATTTGCTTATCACAGTGTATGCATTAGAATAGACTACTGTGTAAATGGAGATAGCTGACTGTTTCACTGGCTATTGAGATATTGTTGCTGAAGGTACTCAAGCCAGATTACATTAGACAGAGTGGGAATGTGCAATTAAATGTCCTGCACAGTTCAGAAAGTCACACTACATGACCCAAGAGGCCCTTTCTAGCCCTATTGTCTATGATTTTATGATCACTGGAAGTCATTTTTACAAAATACAAGATGCTAGAGATCACACGGATGGATCTTAGCCACCTTCTCAGACTCTCAAAAAAATAGAGAGGTAACAACATAGCAGAAATCGGATATCACATGCATTCCAGTGACATAAAATGTTCTTTTCTTCTCTTCTCTATGAAACACCGAGAGCCTTGCTAGTGATTCAACAAGTTAGCAAAACAGTATGAAATGAAGATAAATAGATGAAAGCATATTTATTAAAAAGATCTAAATTATCCTTTGATGTGTTGAACCCAGAAAGTGAAAGTGATTAGTTTAATGTTCCAAGATGAGTGGAATTAAAAAAATTAACAGTGTCACTGGTGAAAATTAAATTTGATTTTAAAAAAAACTGTCCAGTCATAATAATCTAAGCATTATCAGTGCAGAGCTAATTAATTGATTCTGAAATAACTAGGGACAACTCCTATTCCAAGTTACAAGGTTACCACCGTTAGTGGCTTTGATGGGAGTTGTCTCCATGTAACTGAGAGCAGTTTCTGGCCGATATTTATATTTGTCATGTATTAACAGCTAAGGGAGTTAGTCACTGGCTTGATGGCGCTGAAGGAGTTAAAGCACAGGAAGGCTAGAGGGGGGCATTATCTTCCTAGGCAGCCTCCCTGCTGTGCCATCCTTGTCTTTTTACTTGTTTTCTTCAAGCAAAGCTAGAAAACACAATAAGGTTGACAATGGCCCTTTAATTTTTTGCTCTAATTCATAAACACCCTTTATTTGCCGACACTGGTTAACAGGATGTGGATAGGATCACCATACCCTTAGATAGGGGTTAGTGACCAGGCAAATTTCTATACCATGAGAGGTAATTTTTCTTTATCTGGATTATCCATACTTGCTTTAGCCTCTGGTTGGGTTGGTTTATGTTGAGATAGCTGAGAATGAGCGAAGTAGGTTGTGATTTGTAGGATTATTAGTAGAGAAAGGCCCAGACCTGAACCACGGGTAAATTATTAACACTCCAAAACTTTGGGTAAACTCAAATCCAATCTTGATAATGGGCTGGACTAAAGCCAGAACATTTCAGAACATTGGGGTGGTTTGGCTCCAGACTGGAACTTAGTGGCTCAGGTTTATTTCTAGTTTTAGATACTAGAAGGGCAGAGTAAAGGTGTTTGGGAAAGATACACTGCAGAACAGGAGGTTCTGTTGTGTTTCTATTTCTATATCAGACTTGCCTGACACATTTCACCAACCATTCCTAGTGTACTCAGACACTAGCACCCGAGGGCTCAAGAAAGCTAGCAGTGCAGGGCAGTTTGGACAGCAGAACACTTGTGTCAGACTGTGCGAGTAGAGGTTATTGTGCAAGATAAGTTTTATTATAGAATGGAAGTGGGATGTCACTGTTTTTATGTCCTTATCTTCATTTTTAACTTGTTTTCACATTAGTCCTTAGTACATGGCAATAGGCACATGGGACCAGGTTCTCAGGTATGCCTGAGCCGCACTACACACACCTGAGGAAAAGGGTTAGGAGCGGCTATTTGTTCCCTCCGATCCTCAGGGCAGCCGCTGCCAAAACCAGCCTCTGGCACAAACTATAGCAGGCTTAGGGCTGATCTAATTTTCACCAGCTGAAACAGGGCTGTTCCATCAGCCCAGACTCATTGGAGCCCCACTGCATCTGCTCATGGACCCTTCAACGCCCAGTTATCTCCCTACTCTGGGGAGAGAGGGTTGGGGGAGGGAGAGATGGCAGAGAGCCAGTGATGCCAGCTCACTCCACCCAAAAAATCTCCTGTGCAAGAGAGTATCCCGCTGCCCGGCACTGCAAAATCTGGCCCACTATTTGTAAAGTCTGTGTCTTAGTTAAGATAAGTTTTCAGTTAAACAAAAGATGGAAAATAAAAGGTAACAGCTGAGTGCCCTGGAAGGCTGGTGAGAAGGACTCTTCTTTAAAGTTATCCTTAGACACGTGATAGCTGGAATCTAAACACTTGGTAATGTCAATGTCAAAAGATTTGGCAGAGAAGGCTGCTGTTCCAACTGCAGGACTTTTAATAGATCACCTTACTTAGAAACAGATCTGGCTGAACTGCATATCATTTCTTTTACTGTTGAAAGGACCATTGGCCCTCTCACAGAAAAGGTCCTTACAATGCTATTGTACTTCTCCAGGTACTCTTCTCCCAGATAAGAAACAGGTTGGAAAAGCTGTGCTGCTTCTGTTTAAATTCAAAAAAGAGAAGAATTTCGAAAGAGTTAAATAAAACTATTCTTACCAAGTTGTGACATCCATTTCCACTTTGCAGGGGAAGTATGTTATTCATGTCTGAAAGAGCTTTATGCTCGTCAGCCTCCAAAGCTGTGTGGATCCATTTATAACTCTGGCCAGGGTTTATTCTACACCTGAGAGTGTCGATGATTCACAGATGAATTATAAAAATGTAGTACTAAGATAACAGACCCAATTCTACCTTGCCAAACCACAATATTTACTAAAGGCCAAGTCAAACCACAATGTTTTAGTCATCTGGCTGTAGAGGAGACATTATGCCCCCTGCAGCCAAATGCCCAGAACTTCAGTCTTTCACAATATTTCTTCAAATTTACAAACTAGCTACACTGTAACTTCATCATCATTGCTTCTTCTATTAAAACTATCCCTCTTTTCCTCTCGGGCAATAACTAACAGAATCTGATTTCACAGATTGTGATATTTTTGCCTAGACAGAACTCTAGGCATACTTCCCTTTGCTTCTGCTTTCATTCAGGCAAAAATAAGGGAATCTGAGATTGGTAACTTGGTCAGATCATCAGCAAAAAACTGCTCCTTGTGTGTTCTGTTGCATCTTAAATAACTTTTACAGGGTCACTGCATAACATTTCCTTACTCTGCAAAAAGAAGTTCATTGCAAAGTACAAATAAAATGGAAATATTGCAATTCAAATTCTTGCTTAAAACTTACTATCAGGTTTATTTTGGGGGGGGAGGGAGAAAAGAGACGAGACAAGGAGTAGGATTTGTAATTTATTTACCCAAGAAATCTCTGCTCAAATGCATCATCTGGTTTTCTGTAAGGCCCTACTTTTCTACCTAGTTTTACAGCTGGTGTGACTGAGGTCAAGTGATATGTCACTCTGTCAGATCACACAGTGAGTCAGGGGCTCTTCCCAGATTAGAACTATTCCACATGGCCTTCTGAAAAGATTTCTAAGAAATGTCAGAGCTGACTGTCTGCTGTTTAAAGCATATGTTTAAAAGTCTTAGACATCTCAGTCAAAGGTACTGTAAATATAGGAACAAAGCTGGTAAATGCTTGACAGTGAAATTTTAATAATGGTGAACCACATTCCAGTGCTAAAATAATTAAATGGGTCAACACCAGCAATCCCACAGAATTAGGAGTTCTATTTTGGACCTATTTCAAGGCCAGGAAAGGAAGTTTTGAAAGCATCAGTTGTTACTGAAATGGTTAAGGAAGCTATTAGTTCAATGTAGTTTTGGCAAGGCCTGAGAGCCAAAAGGCTGTGAAATTTACTTAAAATCAAAGTACTCTTACTTGTTGGAATCCCTGCCTGCAAGCTTACTTAGAATCCCTCTAATACAACAGAGCGGTGATGACTGAAATGGCCATTTTATTATGCACAGTACAGGAAAACAGGCCTTATTTATGGGTTTCATCTTCTTATTTATCTATTAACAACATCAAAGTACTAGAACCTCTCTGGCAGAAACTGCACATGTACACAAACCAATTGTCCCAGACCAAACCCTCTTTATAAGTGAAGTCCAAAGTTAACACACCCCTTTATATTCTCAGCTGTTTAGAAAGGGATAAATGCTCCAGCTGTTTAAAAAGAACCCAGCAAAAGGCCACGTATTACTTCAGTCCCACATAAGTCCTACTTAAAGAGTTTTAGTGTGATTTAGGTAGTGGGCCTACTGTTACCCTACACACAGGAGTGAATTTGACCCAAAAAGAAAAAGCTCTAGGTTTAATTCTGTCACTCATCACAAAAACTTGCCAGACTAAGACAAAGATGTATGTGATTTTTAAGTCTTCCACATTGTGGGCCCAATCCTGAACACCTACTGAGAGCCTCTGCTCTCATTTAACTTGTCTGTCTTTTGCCTTCTTCCATTCCATTCCTTATGCAAGGAATGGCTTTCCTGAACTAATCTGTAAAGTGACTCCCATGTCCTACTTCAAATCCCTTTGCTGTGATGCCTCTTTTGCTGCTGTATTGTATATACAGCACAAAGTGTGTGTGTGTACTGTATATGCTGCATAAGCACACACACACTCACAATATAGCTGTAAACGGGGCATCAGAGTAAGGGGAGACACATCTATATATTCAGAGAGATTTTGGAAATATCAAGTTTTACGCATAGCTACCTTATCTAACAACAAATTCTTATTGCTGTTGCCCTCGTCCTCCATCCCCCTTTCTTTACTATTGTTACAAACTTGTTACATCATCTTAAATTGGATTATACGCACTGGGGCAGGGACTGTGTTTTACCATGAGTTTGTACAGTACCTAGCACAATGTACTACCATAATACAAACATTTAATAATAATCAGCACCTCTCAGAATCAGGTGCTTAATCTGCAGGAAGGAAAGAATGAAAATGTAAACCTATTTTGGTGTGCTGTGCTTACCTCAAAATAGAGACGGTCGTGCACAAAAGAATCTTCAGGGATATTACTGGGCCTCTTGATCTATATTCACTGAAAACACTGTATGCTGAAGATTTCCAAAGACTGAATCCCAGGATAGCTCAGCCAGAGTTGAAGCATGAAATATTTTATATGCACTTGCTCTATCAACACAGTCAATGCCTAATGGAATTTTCATCCACCGAGAGCCTGACCTCTTAAATATGGAGATTGATGGGTCCTCTCTTAGGTGGGAACCTCTCCAGTTATTTATATAACACCCCTTCATTAATGGAGCAGAGACAACGAAAAGGATGCTAAATCCTATCTCGTTTCAAAAACAAAAAGGAATGTTAAAATATTAGGAATGTTCTACAATTAACAGTATTTACTATTCCTGTTGGAGCGGCAAAGCGTCCTGTGGCACCTTATAGACTAACAGACGTATTGGAGCATAAGCTTTCGTGGGTGAATACCCACTTCGTCGGATGCATGCACAAAAGCTTATGCTCCAATATGTCTTTTAGTCTATAAGGCGCCACAGGACTCTTTGCCGCTTTTACAGATCCAGCCTAACACAGCTACCCCTCTGATACTACTCCTGTTGGGTATTTCAAGGAGTTGTATCTAGCTCTTTGGATGCTCTGTCCACTTGTAAGCTGGTAGATCTGAATATATACGGTCATTTCATACTTGGCCAAATGCGCATCTCCCCAGTGCCAGGAGAAAGAACATAAAGATGAGCAGATAGAGTCAGAAAGGCCCTGAAAGCAGTGGAAAGGGATGATCTATGCCTCATGAAGCCTCTGTCTGTATAAACTCGGTGAGCTTGTGCTGGATGTTAGGCTGGAAGGGGGGGCTGAGCCAGGAAATGCCACTCTGTGAATCTT